>NC_090446.1:279665000-279973100 GCF_031143425.1 Pleurodeles waltl
AAAATTACATGCAATCCTTGATGGAGGTGTTTGCACCCTTCCTTTTTTCGAGCACAATATCTCATGTAGAGACTGTGGTGACTGGGTTATTTTTTTGCAGTATGCTGCTGAGACCAGAGATTTTAAAAACGACATGTATGCAAAATGACCTAGAAGCCCTAGCCGCCCCCCCCCCCCTCATATAAATTAGTGGCATGCAACATCTTCCTGCACTTTTACCAAGATGTTTGACAGCTTACTAAAAGACCCACCGACCGCGTGTTCCTCCACTTTATAAAACACGTTGTTGATACAGAGGAATTTGATCACATCTGCACCAGAGAAGCACTTACTTCTGTAAAGTACAAACCAGTCAACTGTGTTTTCCCTACAGTATTCCAGTTGGGTAGACATTCTGCACAAAACACTGGTAGGATTCATTCTGGCACAATGCTAATTTCACATTAAACCTCAACTGGATGCACCTACAGATATAGACAAAGCAGTTGCCCAAGTTGAATCCCCTGTTCTGTAAAGCACTAATTATCCTAATTTCTTGTGCATGGTCAAGGCAAAGCAAGTGTTTTTCCTCTGCATTACCACTTTGAAAAGTTACCTGTAAACCTTGATGGAGGTGTTTGCATCTTTACTATTTTCAAGTGCAATATCTCATGTAGCGACTATGATGAGTGGGTTTTTTCTTGGCATCTGCTGCTGAGACCTGAGATCATTTGCTCCCTTTTAAAAACTACAAGTATGTAAAAAGTCCTAGAAGCCCTACCCTTTTGGCCCTACCCCATATAGTTTAGTGGTACTCAACATTTTCCTGCCATTTTCCAGGATGATGGACAGCTTATTAAAAGGACCCCCCTGAGCATGTCCCCCACCCTGATTTTTGAGACACGATCTTGAAGCACAGGAATATGAAGGCCGTGAGGGGCACGGGTTAGATGGTTATAGGGGTTGGCTGCGGGACATGGCCACCAGGCAGCCCCTGCGGCCAACCCCCGCAGAAGGCCGTGCATGGTGGAGGCTGGATTAACCTAAAATAATTTAAATCACAATATTAGAAAAACATAGAATTCGCTGGAAAAAACAAAGGTTACAAGGACGTTATAGTTTGGAAATAGAAATTAAAAAATATAGAAGTTCACTTAGAAAACTAAAGCTTATAGGGACATTATAGCTAGGCTCACATTTCAAATGTACGAAACCTTGGAAATTCAGCAGTTCTCGTTAGAGTTATTTCAAGTCTCTATAACTTGCGCCGTAATGTAAATATAACCTGCTCCTTTGCATGCACTGTTAAGTACCCCATATATTACATCACTCATAACATCATCTATGAGATCATTGATAAAATCACTGAAATATTTGCAGTAAAATTACTGATGAGAAAACTGTGGATGGCAGTGGTGTGAGTTATAGTTTCCTTACAGCACGAGTTATAGTTATTTGAAATTATATGTATATGTGTTATGTGTTATGGGACCCCCACTTTTTCTCAGCCCCCCGCTTGACGGATCACCCAAAACTTTTAAGACAGAAGCTGAACTTAGCAAAGTATACGTTTGTAAAATTTTGTGAAGATTCATCAAGCGGTGCCAAAGTTATAGACATAACAAAAAGCTCTCTTCCTATGTATATATAACTTACAGGCGGTCACCAGTATGTAGTTGAAGTTACGACCTAGTTTCCATAGGAAGTGTTTTTGGTTTTTTGTTTTGCCAATAACTGAATTAAAAACAATATGGGGAGGGTGAGCACACCCAGACCCCGCCATGAAATAAACCCCCTTTATTGTCTGGCCACAACATGGACAACATGCTGTGGCAGCACTTACAGGACTCTGAGGCATGGTCCCTATGAAATGCACTGTAGTAAATGGCAGGTTTTGAAGGTCACAAAAAGGAGAACATATAAAGGGTGATAACATAATTTAGTTACTATATAAATCATTTGATGATGGTACCATACTCTTTTTGTGAATTGTGGTATGTTCTAAGTTGATTTTACCCTGTGAAAAGGCCTTCTGATGGGTATTCATGAATCATGTTTGAGAGAAAACATTTTTTTCATGATTTTCCCATTGAGGTTGTAGAAGGTGCTCCAGAAGCTAAAATAAGAGCGTATTTTCTGTAAATTCACACTATCTTTCTCAGCCATATGAGAATGAAGACCTTCATTCTCAGTAAAACATGTGCTTCCAACAGGAGCAGCCTTTCAGTTGGTTCCCTTGTATTCTACTGTAGCGTTCCAGAGTGTTCTAAAGAACAACTAGAGCACTAACCGTCCTACTTATGACAAAAGCGTGGCAGACCTGAAGCCATCTTGATTGAATCAAACTGGTAAAACCTAAAACATTTAATTTAGAAAGGGAAAAAATGAGGGGGTTTATTTTGTCATTGAAATTATGGTTAGTGCTGTAGAAAGAAGAATTAGGACACATTTTAAGTGAGTTTTAAAATATCTTTATCTTCTATTTCATTAAAACATTCTGACATGCAGACTAAAACATGTACTTTCAACACCAGCAGCAAACTGCTAGTTAACTGCCTGGTGATCAGCAGCTTCACTACAGTGTTCTAATTAGCAACTACAGTGCTAACATTCTGAATTTATGTCAAACGTGTCACATTTGATTGCGATCGTGATGGAATTGAAGTAGAAAACTAAAAGGATACTGCAGTAACTGAGGAAATTAGGGAGCTTCATAACAAATAAGTGTCTCAAGATCGTCACCGGAGAAAAAAGAGCACAAATGTAGCACAAATATCACAAAATGTAGCTCAATAGTAGCCCAATGATGGAAGTGTGCAAAACAATATTTTTTTTTATTTTTTTGTAGTTTTGTATAGCACAGACTTGACCCGAAGGTATTGAAGTGCTTTACATCAGCATCAGTTACATTACGCAAGGACACATTCATTTTGGTACTAGGTATGGGCAATTTAAGTGATTTGCTCAGAATCACAGGATGACAAGCTGACGCCGAAACTTGAACCTGATTCCCCAGTTGAAAAGTCTGCAGTTCTGGCTGTAACGCCACATCTTTTCCCCTACGTTTAACATTTAATCAAGTGATCAACTGAATAAAAAACATAAAGATAGCAAATAATTTCAAAGTGTTTTGTCCCTATTTGAGAACTCAGAATATATTTCAAATTTTTACATTTTTAGAGCACTAACCATAATTTGTTTAGAGGACTAACCATAATTTCTATGGAAATAAGACCCTCTTATTTTTATAATTTCGAAAGGAAATGCTTTAGGTAGTACAGTTTTGAATACATCAAGATGACGTCAGGAGTGCCTCACATTTGTAATAAATATAGAATGTTAGCAATCTAGTTATTCATTAGAATACTGTGGGGAGGCAGATGTCAGGGGCACAAACCTGGATAAATTAGGCCAGGGAGGAGGGTGCGGAGATGGCCAATTGACCACGCTGACCAGGTGGGAGGGGTAGTCGCAGCACAACAGACCATGGAGGACAGGGAAAGGGGCAACAAACCAACCACGCAGGACTGGCAAGAGAGGCTGTGGTAATATAACAGACCATTAAGGGCAGAATGAAGAGGCTGTGGCAGTACAACCATACATGCCAACAGCCCTGTGTCACGGCAGGAGACTCCCGATGTTTTCATGCCCAAAATGGCTTTATTTTATCTGTCCAGCCTAAAATATCCTTTTTATCAAGGTAAGTCAATGGGGAAAATCAATTCCCATGGTTTTTTGTTTTCAAAGTCTCCTTCTTACCAAGTACAAACATTTGGCAAGTATGGTACATTTGATCAGGGAAGGCAGGAGGAATGGGACAGGGGCATTGACTCGGATAACAGAGGGCCGGAGGGATATGGGCAGGGGCACCAAAGTGACCTTACAGGGCAAGCGTCAGGAGTTGCAGCAGCAGAATACACCACACAGGGCAAGCAGGATGGCAGTGCAGCATAGCGGACCATGGAAAGCAACAGGGAGGGGACAGGGCATGCAAATTGACAACAGAGAACAAATCGGAAAGTGGCAAAGGCAGCGAGCTGACGATACCGGACAGACATAAGGGACAGTTGCAGCATAATGAACCATGAAGGGCAGGCGGGGAGGGGGCAGGGGTTCAACAATTGGCCAGACAAGGTAGGAGGGAGGGGAAAAGGGCATACACATAACAAATGGAGGGCAGGGGTTAAAGGGGTAGGACAGGAGCTGCAAGCTGAGCATGGAGGGCAGGCGGGATGGGCACTGGAAGCACAACTCACCATGGAGGGCAACAGAGAGACTGTAATAGCATACACACAGACAATGGCGGTAAGGAGGAAGGAGGTCAGGGACAACAATCTGACCACACTAGGGAGGTGGGGGGGCTGCAGCAGCACAGAATACCATGCATGGCAGCAAAATGGCCATGGTGGGCAAGAGGGAGGCAGCAAGGGCATGCACAAAGGACAATGGAAGACAGATGGGAGGGGTAGGGGCTGGACACAGACAAGAGAAGGCAGGGGAAGAAGCTTTACAACAGACCGTGCAGGACAGACAGGAGGAGCAGTTGTAGCACAACAGTGCACGGAGGGCAGAATGGAGTGCAGCGAAATGGACCATGGAGGACAGGACTGAGGGAAAGGGGCATGGAACTCGGACAGGCAGGGTGGGAGTGGCAGGGACAAGCGGCAGCCATATGACCATGCTAGGCAGGAGGGAGGGGCAGTACCAGTTCAAATGAACACTCAGAGTAAAAAGGATGGGCAGTGGCAGGTCCATGGAACATGGGGGGCAAAAAGGAGGGAGCAAGGGCTTTCACAGACATCGAAGGGGAGGTGGAAGGAGGGTAGGGGCAAAAAGCTAAGCACAGAGGCTAAGCAGGAGGGCAATTATGGGCATAGAATTGTTCAACAAAGGACAGTAGGAGCGGGCATGGATGTCAAGCTTAATAGAGGGCAGTGGCTTCACACTGGGCCATGCAGGGCAGGAGGAAGGGGTCTGGTGCATGGACTCGGACAACAGAGGGTAGGAAGGAGGTGGATCGGGCAGCAAGCTAACTGTTCAGGGCAGGTGGGCAGGGCAGTGGCAGAACAATGACCACTCAGGGCTGTAATGGGGAGCAGGGACATAGTCTTGAACAATGGACGGTATGGAGGAAGGGAGGCAGGAGCAGCACGCTTGGGTGGGGGCAGCACAGTGTCAGGCCAGGCGCTATGTCCAACCCACCCCCATCTTGCATTGTGATGGGCTTCTTATGTAACATTTTTAAAAAACTAGATATTCACTGAAAAAAAAAGGTTACGGAGACGGTATAGTTAGAAAATAGAATTTTAAAAACCTTAGAAATTCACTAAAATACCAAAGGATACAAGGACATTATTGTTAGGTTCAGATTTTACACAGAATCGTAGAAATTCAGCTTTTATAATTAGAGTTGTTTCAAGTAGCTATAACTCGTGCCCTAAGGTAAGTATAACTTGCCCCCTCGCCATGCACTGCTAATTATCCCATATATTACATCACTCATGACATCATTTATGACATCATTGATAATATCAATGTAACATTTGTAGTAAAATTATTGATGAGAAAAGTGTGCTGGCAAGGACGTGAGTTTTAGCAGTAGCCAGCACAGGGGGGTGGTGGATCCCAGGGCCAATAATGGCTTAAGGAAGGGGCAGAGTTGACCACTCCTCGCTTTTACACGGGCTGGCCAAGGGAAGGTGGTGGCACCCCAAAGCCATATTTGGCCTAGAGGGGGGCTGCCCAGGCCCCTCCCTTTAAAAAAAAATTAAACAGCCACCAAAAGGTGGTATTCCTCTGGGCGTAGGGGGGGCCATGCACACATTTAATTTTTTGACCCGTTAAGGTTGTGGTACCCTTGGCTTCCTACATCCCCCCTCATTTTCAGTAAAAGCCCTGGGGAGGTGGCAGTTTTCCGGGCCTGTGGGGGTCTGCATGGCCCATCTATAAATATATTTGATATGTAGCCCTTGAGAGGTGGTGGTCCCTGGGGCATAAAAAAAAACCCTGGGAAGGGGGCCCTGTGTACCCCCTTTTTTTAAAAGAAAATGTTTCTTGCCCCGGGGCCTGGTCTACCCGGGGGCTTCATTTAAAACAAACATGGGAGACTGCACTTGTTTTTTCACAGCCAAATTTGTGAATATCCACAAATTTCACTGTTAATAAAATTAAAAAAATCTTCTTTGCTTTGGCGGGATCCCAGCGGGACCCCAGGACCAAGGCTAGGGGGTTACTGTATTTGTTCCTTGTCTCTTTTTTGTGTGTTTGTTTCAAATTGCTTCGAACACTTCCTGGGTCAAGTGTTGGCAGCCAACCAGATCGCTGCACAAAATCAGGAGTTTGATATGTATATATTACCTAGTGGCAATCGCCACTAGGTAGTTATAGTTAGGACCTAGTTTCCATAGGAAGAGCGTTATTTCTTTGCCTATAACTTTGGCGCCACTTGACGAATATTCACAACTTTTTCGAAACATATACTTTGCTCAGTTCAGCATCTGTCTTGAAAGTTTTGGGATGATCCCTCAAACGGGGGCTGAGAAAAAGGGGGGATCCCAGAACACATTTTCCCCATTCATTTTTCCATAGGACTTTTAGACAGGCCTACACCCTCAACCACTGAATGGAATTACTCCAGATTTGGCATGAAACTAGATTCTGTTCAGCAGATTACGCTTTTTGAGGTCTGATGTGAATCCATTAAGTAGTTTTAGACTAATATAAGGCCAAAAAATATAGATATATAGGGATGTTGATCCTCCACGGATCGATCTGTAGATCCACACGCCACAAGAAGAATCTGATTGGCTGCTCGCAACCCGAGAGAAATGTTGTGGCCACAATTTAGGGGCAGTGTAGCTGATGGGGTCTAGGTATAGGTTCCCTGACCCCTGGGGTTATGGAGTTGTGGTGATGGAACAAATAATGGACTTCAAATGCCAGAAAATAGTTTGGGGACATTCTGCAAGATCCACTCACAGAGCCCCAGTGTAAATCCATGGGTGGATAAGCAGATCTCGCAAAACGTTTAAAAAAACAAACAAAGTCTACATTCTCTATTCAGACGCCCGGTGAAACACCCACAGAAACAGTCTGACACCCACTTTCATTCCAACAGACAACATGTCACATTCAGTGTTACACACAGGGATTCACTCTCACACCCAGTCTGACATCAGACAGAACCTGTCACACCCACTCTCACACTTACAGAGATGCTGTTACATTCACTGTCACATCTACACAGACACTCTCAGACTCACTCTCACACTCAGAGAGACACTCTTGCAACCACTCTCATATCCAGGTAGAGACTGTCCGAGTCACTGTCACACCTACATAGAGACTGCCACACTCTCTCTGACATCCAAAGAGTCACTCTCACACTTAGAGACATAGGCCCTCATTATGAATGTGGCGGTGTGGGCAGCCATCCCGGCAGTGGCGGGTAATTCTGCCAGCCGGCATGGCGGCCCACACCAACACATAATGAAGCCATGGAGGACCACCATAGGTGGCCCTCAACCACCGCCAGGCAGCCTGGCGGTGGACGGTATCGTTATCCGACAGGGCAGCGCTGCTGCCTCTAGGATAATGATCCCTTTGCCTCCAGTCCTTCCCTGGCAGGTTTCCCCGCAAAGGGAAAGGCTGGCGGAAGGGGTGCACCGGGGCACCCCTGGGGGCCCTGCACTGCCCATGCACTTGGCATGAGCAGTGCAGGGGCCCCTGTGCAGTGCCCCATCGCACAGGTCACTGCCCGGTTTACGGGCAGTGATCTGCGTGACGGGTGCGGCTGCACCCGCCGCACAGAGGCATTGTCGCGGCTCCGCATATGTCCCGGCCAGGCATTCCTCGTGGCCGGCAGGCGTAAACAATATTTCCGCCCGCCGGCCCAGAGGAATGTCCATTATATGGCCGGTGGGGTTCCGGGGAGCTGGCGGTCACTGGAAAGACTGCCAGAATGAGCACGGCTGTTCATAATGAGGGCCATAGTCTTACACAGACCGTTATAGGAAGATAGAGATTGTCACACCCACTAGCTAGAGTGGATGTGATGTTCACTCTCATAGGAAGAAACACAGGCCCATATTTATACCTTTTTAGCGCCGCATTTGCGCCGCTTTTGCGACACTTTTTAACGCAAAAATGGCACAAACTTACAAAATATAATTGTATTTTGTAAGTTTGCGCCGTTTTTACGTCAAAAAGTGGCACAAATGCGGCGCTAAAAAAGTATAAATATGGGCCACAGTCTTCACTCTCACACTTAGAGAGACAATCACACCCACCCTCACATTCAGGCTGTCACACTCCTTCTCATACCCAGACAGAAACTCTCATGCTCAATCTCATAGTCACTCTGACACTCACCGTCACACCCAGACAGCTACAATCACACACACTGTCATAGGAAGATAGACACTCTTAAAGATAGAGAGAGATGCTGTGATGTCCACTGTCATAGCAACACACAGGGACACTCTCACTTACAGGGACGTTATGATTAGGAAATATAATTTTTTAAAGAACCATAGAAATTCACTAAAAAACCAAAGGTTACAGGGACATTATAGCTGGGTTCACATTTTAAACATACCAAACCATAGAAATTCACCAGTTATAGTAAGAGTTACCTCAAGTAACTATAACATGTGCCCTCGCCATGCACTGCTAATTACCCCACAAATTACGGCACTCATGCCATAAGATCAATAAAATATTTGTAGTAAAATGTTTGACCTAAAAATCTGTGCATGGCAGGGGAGAGAGTTATATTTACCTTAGGGCCCGAGTTATAGATACTTGAAATAACTCGAACAGGTGAATTTCTATGGTTCTGTACATTTAAAAACTGAGCCTAACTAGAATGTCCCTGTAACCTTTGGTTCTTTAAGTGAATTTCTATGTTCTTTTAAATTCTATTTCCTAACTATAACGTCCCAGTAACCTATGCTTTTTTTCAATGAATATATATATACATATATATATATATATATATATATATATATATATATATATATAGAAAAAGTTAGGACCTAGTGTCCATAGGAAAAGCATTTTTTGTTTTGTCAATAACTTTGGTGAAGTTCGATGAATCTTCGTGAAATTTTCAAGGCCACTCAGTTCAGCGGCTGTCTAGAAAGTTTCATGGCATGGTGATTTGTCAAGGGGGGGCGAGAAAAAGAGTGGTCCCAAAATGCGTTTTACACATGCAAATTCCCATAAGGAGTTTGAACAAGGCTAAAACCCCAACTGCTGGACCGAATTACAACAAATTTGGCAGGAAGCTAGTTCTTGGTCTAGAAAGAGTGCTTTTTGTGATTTGGTGTAGATCCATTCAGTAGTTTTAGAGATATTACCTGAAAACCAAATTTGTATATCTAGGGATGAAGACCCTCTGTGGATCCATCCACGATGAATCTGTGGATTCACACACCAAAGCGGCTGCCATTTTATGTATTGATAAATGGTCCCTGGGGCTTAAAAGTAGCATGTAAATAAATTAAATGGTCAGGGTCGAGCTTCCCTGTCCAAATGAGACTGTTATACATGTGACAGAAGTATGTGTAATGGACAATGAAATGCCTAAATATGATTTTTTTAACATGTGCAAGATCCGCAGATCCACACATGGGGCTCAGCATGTCCCATGTGAATTTGGATCGATCTGCGGATCACGACACAAATGGAAAAATATATACATACTTACACACCCACCTTGACACCCACACACTCTCACACCCAACCCGACACCCAGACAGATGGTCTCTAACCAACTCCGACACAACACTCTCTCACTCACAGACCCTCATACCCACTCACACACTTAGACACTCACAGCCACTCTCACACTCACACAGAGACTCACACCCACTCACACACAGACACTTTAACACCCCTCTCACACCCACACAGTCTCACACCCACACAGACTCTCTCACACCCACTCAAACACCTAGGCAGACACTCCCACCCTCACTCCACACTCCACACTCACACAGAGACTCTCACACCCACTCACTCACCAAGACACACACTTTCACAGCCATGCAGACACCAGCACAGACACTCACACACCCAGACAGACATTCCCACACACACTCACACAGCCAGACACTCACACCCACTCACACACCCAGACACTCTCACACCACTAACACACCCAGACACTCTCACACCCACTCTCACAAAGATTCTCACACCCACTCACACCCATATAGACACTCACACTCTTACCCAGACACTCTTGCACCCACTCACAGACGCACAGAGACATTCATAAATCCACTCTCACACTCACAGAGACTCTCACACCCACTCACACAAGCAGGCAGTCTGACACCTATTCACACACCCATACAGACACTCACACACCCACTCTGACACCCTCACACACACAGACACTCTCACATACACTCATAGACCCATACAGACACACACACACACACAGACACAGATGTGCAGAGACACTCACAGAACTAAGGAGAAACTCACACAGCCACTCAAAGACCTAGTCTGACACTCTCAAGTCCCCTCGCAGACCCACTTAGACACTCTCACAACCACAGGCAAACCCACAGAGAAACTCTTACACCCACTTAGACATTCTCACTGCACTGACAGACCCACTCAGACACTCTCACACTAACTCACAGACTCAGTCGCACACTGATAAAACTACTCACACATCCACTGACACATCCTTCAGTATTGCTGCTGGGCATTGTATGAGTGCTTTTGGTTTGTGAATCTGCAATGGATCCATGCATCCCCATGAGGATTAAAAATATAGGATTTAAAAAATAAAGAAATATGTCTTTGGTATAAGGATTGGCTCCGAAAAGAGCCTTTGCATTTATGATGTGTTGGTGATAACTACATATAAAACAGGAAGCAGTCTTTCAAGTTCTGGAGGAACACCCTGCTGCCTTTCTCTGGGAAGTGAACTCCGTTATTTAGATATATAGCATCCATATCTAAGTGTAAACTATTGCTGTATATAGAGTCCATGTTGTGGTCTCTGAGGAGTGCAGAAACAGTTTTATTAGCATGTTTCCTGGATTTGTCTATCTGTCACAGAATTCACTTGACCACTTCTACTTCTGCCTTTTGAAAATGTTGAACAATACTAAGGCAGTTTGTGGAAAAGGTGCCATTAATTTACCAACGGTATCTTTCATTAGGATTTCCAGCCCTACCTCAGTATCTGTGCCAAGGTCATTGCCACCACAGTGCGCAATCATGAGGTCTGGATGTTGGCAATCCATAATGCTTCAACTAAAAGTAATTGATAGTACTTTAACCCTCTCTGGCCAATCCAAGAAATATCCACATTTGGTAAACCCAAGTCCATGTCAATGCAACTCTTTCTAACACTCTCTCCGGCCCAAAACACAATTATACAATCCACAGTCAACACTTTGAGCATTTTGGAGGGAAGCTTGAGTAACAAACAGGAGAAAGCTGCAGCTGAATGAGACAGATTTCAAATGAAAGGCAGTTAAAATGGAACTTTGTATCAAAAATGTAAAAGTTGAAATTTGATTGGATGGTGTAAATATGCAAGTGGTTAAAAGTAGGTAGTGATATTGAGATAAAAGTAAGTAGATGTGTGATTGGCTTTGGAGAAATAACAACAAAAAAAGTCAAACTCTCGACTACACCTGCCACATTTGGTTTAGAAGTTAGTATGCTGCTCTCAGAAAGTGTTGTGAACTTCTGACCTACTGCTAGCAGAGAACGCTTCAAAACTGGTCTCCATAGTAACAGAGCTACAGGAGCATATGGGAAGGGAACAGAAAAGACTAGACTATGACTGTGAATGCACAGTGCTGATAGAATAAATGCTGAATAAGGAGTGTCTGGTTGCAGATTATGGGGGTCATTCTGACCGTTCAAAAGACCGCGGCGGTCATTCTGACTTTCCCGCTGGGCTGGCGGGCGACCGCCAAAAGGCCACCCGCCCGCCCAGCGGGAAAGCACCAGCAACGAGGAAGCCGGCTCCGAATGGAGCCGGCGGTGTTGCTGGTGTGCGACGGGTGCAGTTGCACCCATCGCGATTTTCAGTGTCTGCTAAGCAGACACTGAAAATCAATGTGGGGCCCTGTTAGGGGGCCCCTGCAGTGCCCATGCCATTGGCACTGCAGGGGCCCCCAGGGGCCCCACGACACCCGTTCCCGCCAGCCTGGTTCTGGCGGTGAAGGGGGTCGGAATCCCCATGGCGGCGCTGCTTGCAGCGCCGCCGTGGAGGATTCACAGGGGCAGGGGAAAACCGGCGGGAAACCGCCGGTTTCCCTTTTCTGACTGCGGCTTTACCGCCGCGGTCAGAATTTCCCTTGATGCACCGCCAGCCTGTTGGCGGTGCATCCTCCAACCCCGGCCCTGGCGGTCCATGACCGCCAGGGTCGGAATGACCCCCTTAGTCATTTATATCAAGTGGAGTATAAATTACATTGTTTATGAACATATTATAAAAAGGATTTTAGGGCTCCCACAATGATCCATTACATGGGGGATGCACTGAGTGCTGCGGCAGGTCCACAGATCTATCCAAAATTCCTACCAAAGTAGGCTTTCTTTAGGGGAGTGTTAGAAAGGGTTAACTGCACTGACCATTTGGAAGTGGCATAACATAAGTTAAATATAAATGGAATGTTTTGATTTGTTTTCTGGCTCAGTAACCTTGAAAACAAAGTTCAAATTGTTATCATTATTGGTTCCGTTGTATGAGAGTGGTGTACCATTCTTTTGCTTAGTGTTTTGCATTCTCAGTGAGAAGATATTCAGACTGATACTGAGAAGCAAAAATACTGACCAGCAAACACATTTAACAGGTATGTGACTTAAGGTGTAGTTTAAATAATGTGTTAGAAAAGACATGAGTGTATGTAAGGTGGATGAAAGTGAGTAGGGTGTTTACAAAGAGTAAAAGGGAATCTAAATGGAGGGTATGTGATGAAAATAAGGGAAATTACAGAGATCACTAAAGCAGGAACAAAAATGTGTAAAGGTTAACAACTCTCAGGTATACACCAATGCAGACACTGAGACAACCACTCAAACACTATTGCATCCAATAACATACCCAGGCATACTGTTATATACACACTGACACACCCAGGCATACACTCATGTACACATTGACATACCCTGGCACACACTCATACATACATTGAGACACCCAGGCACACACTAATATATACACTGACACACCCAGGCAGACACTGATGCTTACTGTAACACACCCACACAGACACTCATCTATACACCAACACACCTAAGCAGACACTGATGCATATGTTGACACATCCAGGCACACATTGATTCATACAGTATTGCACCCAGGCCCACACTGATGCATATACTAACACATTCAGGCAGACACTGATGCATATAGTAACACACCCAGGTACACACTGATGAATACCTGGATACACCCAGGGGGATACTGATGCATATACTAACACATCCAGGCACACCCTGATGAAAACACCAACACACCCAGGCACACATTCATGTATACACGCACATACCCAGCCCTGACGCTGATGCTTTAGCTGAGACACCCACTCAGACATTTGATTAATAAGTTGACATATCCAGGCACACACTGATGCATAGACTAACAGACACTGGCAGAAACAAATGCATACACTAACACACCCAGGCAGACACTGATGCTTCCGCTAACATACCCAGGCAGACACTCCTATGTACACTGACACACAGAGGCAGGCACTGATGCATATGTTGACCCACCCAGGCACACATTGATGCATAAAGTACTGTACTATGGCAACACCGATGCATACACTAAGACATCCAGGCGCACACTGATGCATGCAATAACAAACCTAGGTACACACTGATGCATACAGTGACACACCCAGGCACACACTGATGCGAGCACTGACACACCGTAGCACACACTGATGCATACACTGATACATCCTGTAAGATACTAATAAATCTAGTAAGACAGTCAACTTAATACTAATGCATCTGCTTACAGACGTAGACATACAATGAGATATACAGGAACAGAACCAGCCAAACACTAATGGGCACACTAACACATCCATAGACATACTGATGCATACACTGACACACTCAGTCAAACAAAAATACCTATTAAAAAGGGAGGTAGTTGTACAGACAGTCATATGTCTGTAACGTAAGAAACACATCAATTAAATAGTTTCAACTAGTGGAATACCTAGTCTCCTATGTATACAGTAACTAATATCCACATTTATAGATGTATAGTGAGAGACCTATGGAATATTTTAGTCACTGAAATGACCATTTATGTACTTAATTACTTGCTTACAGTATGTAATTTAAAAGTTTGTTTTGTAGAGATACATTTATTCTATATTTGCGTTCCAGCTATCTACTTGTATTTAAATAAGATGAATTACAATGCCTAATGAGAGACAAAGAAGAAATAAACAGAGGACATTCAGAGGCATGTCTATGGAACAAAGTGTATGGAATCACCTTTCATCACTTCAGAATGTTAGCTTTTCATCATATTAAATGGAGTAATTTAGTTAGGAGACTTTACTCTGTGAAAACTCCTGCCTTATATTTAGGAGAGATGAATTGCATGGTACACAACTAGAGGTAGAAAAAGTTTGTGAAGATGTTCAGTTTAATTTCTTTGGCCCTGAAGAGGAGTATAGGGAGGATTTGGATACTGGAGGTGTAGTGGAACAGGACACAGGTATTAGTATTGAAAACTTTACTCAAGAGATTGATAAGTTTAACACAGTTTCTTCAGAGAAACCATATTGTGTTTGTATTTCTTGTCGACACACTCTATGCAAAAGCCAAACTTGCAATGTTGTTGTTTTCTCAAAACCCGAACAGAAGAACAGACATAAGTAGCAAAAATGTGTGTGTTTTTACTTATGGAGGAACACTTTGATTTGTCAACACGACCAATCGTTTGTAAATATTGCTATGATAAGTTAGAGGACAACAAAATGCCAGCCAGAGCAAAACAGAACAAGTTAGAATTGGTGTCAATTCCAGAAGAACTTTGACAATTAAATATTTATGAATAAATGCTCATACAGTCTATACACCTTTTTCAACAACAGTTCATATGGAACCAAAGAGTGGGAAACTTCCACCAACAGAGCTAAAAAAACACCTTAAAGGAAGAGTTGCCACTTACATTTAGATTTTAAATGGAATGTTGAAACTGGGGGTGTAGAGAGAGAGATATCGATGAACCACTTATCATAATAGTAAATGGTGTGCCTACCAAAGTCAAAAAAACTGGCAAGATTTAGTAGATGTTAACAAAGTAGAAACTCACATTATACCTGAAACAAAATATTATCTATTACAAAAATGCAGATGTTATTGGAGATGTCATTTTTATAGATGATTACATGTTAACATCAAGTGGCTAGATTGAAAAAAGAGGATAGATGCAAATCAGATGAAATATATGAACAGTATAATATCCATCCACTCCATTCCAAAGACGTCATTAGTGATGCTATACATCGCTTTCAGCTGAAACAAACAAAAGGAGCTCCATTGAGAGTGTGGAAGAAGATTTTAGAGGCTCGCTGTTTTCCTCATCTATTTCCCACTGGAGTAGGTGGCTGGTATGATGACTTCCCTGTACAAATACCAGCAGCTGAGTACAGGTCAACCAGATTATACTCAGATGACCCTAGATTTCACCAATGTATTCCATACATATTCCATCTATTATTTGTGAGTACCTTGTCTGGACTATCATATGCTGTAACCATATTCTGAAGACAGGAGTTAACCTACAAAATCTCTCTGCGTGGGAATTTGTTGACAAAGGTCAAGGTAAGGAGGTAAAGTTGGCATACATTTGATTAATTTGATGAAATGTTAACCTGGAACCAATTAGCATTTGTATTGTCACCATGGAGAACTGAAATGAATGTTGCAAAACATAGGTGAACCTAACTGGTTTGTGTCGCTAGGTTGTGCAGAGTACGTGTGGGGTGGCTTACTTCACTTTTTAAGAGATGGAAATTCAAACATTAAGGACATCAATGTGAAGACAGAGGGAGAACTTTGCTCTTTGGATACTGCTAATATTTGTAGATATTTTAACCAAATGTTTCAAGCAATACTGTTTTATCTGCAACAAAACATATCCTCCTATTGGTGAAGTTACAGATTTCTTTTGGAGGAAAGAGTACCAAGCAAGAGGTGCTTGTCATATTCACATGCTGTTATGGATAAACAATGCACCAACATTTGAAACACACAATGGTGACTCTGTACTCTCTTTCACAGAACAGTATATGACAAGTGCCGTCCAGAAAAACAATGATAAAAAAGGTCTGAGACAACAAGTTCTGCACTTTCAAACACATTATGACTGCCACACTCGCAGTGGCGTTCCGACCGCCACATAACAAACCTGGAGATTACAACCTCATACTTCACCAGCCTTTTCATGGTGGTAACACTGCTATGAAAAGGCTGGTGGAGAACAGGTGCAGGGGGCCACAGGGCATAGGCAGTGCAGGTGCTCCCCTGCCCAGCACCCTCTTAATGTTTACTGTCTGCTTTGTGAACATTGGGAGGGGCTGGTGCACCCTGCTCGCTACAACATTGCCTCCGGCTCGAGTACGAACTGGTGACAATGCTGTAGCCTGTTTCCCTCTAGGCCTTAGGTTTATGCCTGCCGACTTAGTGGGAAACCTTTAATAACTCCAGCGGGGAGATCACTGCATAGGCGGCGGGAGTTTGACGGACAGAGTTTTTTTTATCCACCAAACTCTAAATGACCGCCATAGACGTGGCAAGTACAGTAGCCGAAAATACAGGCATAGAGAACATTTTTATACAAGGTGTCGTTTTGGGTTTCCAAGACCTGTCATTTGCAAAGAAAGAGTGAACAGCTTTTTATCTGCAGTCAGACATACAATGACATGCAAATCACTGAAAACCACATACAACCTCTGAAAAATAAAGGCTTCCAAATATATAATGACTATAATCCTGTGATTGTTAAAATGTGGATTGCGAATATGGATTTACAATTTGACATAGACAACTCCATTGCTGTTGCTCGTTATGTGACTTGCGATGTTGGGCAAGATTTCTGCTGAAATGTCTCTAACCAAGAAATTGTACAGTTTCAGCTTGAAAATACTTTCACATAGGGAGATAGATTCCTATGAATGCTGTGATCGGGTGAGCTCAGCCAGTTTGTACTCAAAGTCAAGGGGAATTGTTTGGGTAACTCTACGCCTTGCAAGCACACAAAACAGAGTCTTGAAGTCTTTCCTGGAAATTCAGTACCTAGCAGAGTTTGACCCTGAAAGTACAGATATTGTGAAAACAAATATGTTGATACTTACTATCCAAGAAGAAGTCTACATCTTAAAATTGTGCGTCTTCATGAAAGACTTCAACACTATAAATATAGAAACAATGTAACAGAAAACTTAGATGAAGGAAATATGCAGTAGTTGGTTGCAATGTTTTTTGGGGTTCACACACAAAATGAAGTTTATTAAACCACAGAAACTTAGTTGCCAAACTCCTGATGAAGGAGAGTTTTTCTATTTGGCACTTCTGTAACTGTTCAAACCTTGGTGTTCTGAATCAGAGATACTTGGACAATTTAACTGCTATGAAAATTCTTGAATGCTGTGAAGACAACATTCAGTGTTAGTCTTTCTCAACTAAATGAAAATTTTAAATGATGAGACTGAACAAGAGGAAGCAATTGCTGCTGAGATAGCTAGGGACAGTTTGCAAAAGCAGACTAATTTCAAGACCTCTTAAGTCTCAGTACACTGACATACCTAGGTGCCCATTCATGCATATACTGACACACCCATGCACACACTGACACTTAAGTTGACACACCCAGGCACACACTGATGTATACGCTTATACACCCAGGTACACATGATGCATACACTGAGGTACCAAAGCATACTCATGCATACACTGAAGCATACATTGACACACCCAGACACACACTGATTCATACACTGACACACCGATTCATGCAATAACACTTCCAGGCACACATTTATGTATACACCGACACACCCAGGCACATACTGACACACAAAATCCACACACTCATGCATACACCGACACACGCAGGCACACACTGATGCATACACTGACACACCCATGCACACACTCATGCATACTCAAACACACCCAGGCACATACTGATGTATACATTGGTACATCCACTCACACACTGATGCATATACTGAGACATGCATAAACACTGATGCATACACTGATAACCCTAATGACATACACTGATCCATACAGTGAAACAAAAATCATAGCGTACATTCTGTCTATTTTTGCGGTATTGCAAAGAAACTGCAGATCTGATAATTTTCTTATTTAAAAAAAATAAAATTACTATAATAACATTTACTTTGTCACTGGATTCTCCTTGCTTTTCCCTCGTTTTTTGTGTGCCTTCTCCATGCTTTTTCCTCATTCTCAGTGCTTTCTCCTTTCTTTTCCCTCTTTTTCACTGCCACGTCCTTGCTTTTTCCCTTGTTTTTGTGTGCCCGCTCTTTTCGCTTGTTTTTATTGCTTTCTCCTTGCTTCCCCCCATATTTTGTGTGCCTTCTCTTTGCATTTCCCTCATTTTTGCTGCCTTCTCCTTGCTTTTCTGCCCTGCTTTTTGTGTGCCTTCTAGTTTCTTTTCTCTCATTTTCACTCCTTCCTCCTTGCTTTTTTATTTTTTTTTGGTTGCCTTCTCCTTGTTTTTCCCATGTGGTGTGGGGTTGGAAGCACGCAGGGGGTTAGCTGCAGGGCCTGGCTGCAGGCCAGGTCCTATGGCCAAATCCCACTGCGTTTAAAAAAACATGGAAATTCACTGAAAATACTAAAGGTTACAGAGACGTTATAGTTGGGAAATAGAATAAAAAATAGAAATTCACTGAACAAAACAAAGGTCACAGGGACATTATAGTTAGGCTGACATTTGAAATGTACAAATCCACATAATTCAGTAGTTATAGTTACCTCACTTAACTACAACTTAATGTACTGCTTATGACCTCACGTATTACATCACTCTTTATATGGTCAGTGACATCACTAGTGACATCTGAAATGACTTCACTGATGACATCATCCAGTCAGTGTGTGTGTTTTCTGAAAGTTTTTGAAACTTGAATATATTTAATAAAGTATTCTATAACTTAAATTACCGTTTGTACCATGGAATTAATAAAGTAATCTAATAGTACTATATGTGATCTGAGTTGCTGTATGATTGTTTGTATGAGTATGAAGTTAGGCCTGTGAGTGGTTGTATGTCTGTGTTACTATGTATGTGGGCTACGGTATGGTTGTCTAATTGTGTTTGTGAGTGGCTGTGTAGGTGTATGAGTGGCTGTGTTAGTGACAATACAGGTGTGTGAATGGCTGTGAAAAACATTGTTTTTGCATTTGTGAGTGGCTCTGTTACTAGCTGTATGGATTTCCACTACATGTGTGATTGGTTGTGTATTTCAGTGAATATGTATATATATTTTTACTAAAAACAAATGGTTACAGAGACATTATAGTTAGGTTTGGATTTTACACACACTGAACCATAGAAATTCATATTATTATAGTTAGAGTTATTTGAAATAACTATAGCCCATGCCCTAAGGTAACTGTAACTCGTGCCCTCCCCATGCACAGCTTTCTCATGAATACTTTTACTGTAAATGATATTATCAATTATGTCATAGAAGATGTCAATAGTGCTGTAATATATGGGGTAATTAGCAATGCATGGTGAGGTTTTTTTAAATTCTATTTCCTAACTAACCTTTGTTTCTTTCAGTGAATTTCTAGTTTTATTTTAACGTTAAATAAAATACCCATCACAATACATGGTGGGGGGAGTTGGACACAGGACCTGACCTGGCATTATGCTGCCGCCATCCAAGCTTGCTGTGCCTGCCCCTCCCTCCTTCTTGCCCTCCACTGTCCACATCCATGCCCCTGCTCTCTCATTACATGGTCCATTTTGCTGCCACTTCCTTCTCTCCATGTTCTGTTGCGCTGCAACAGCTCCTCCTGTCTACCCTTCCTGGTCTGGTGTGAAACCCCATCCCCTCCCTCGTGCCCTCCTTGGCTGTTCTGCTGCCAGTAACTCTCCCACTTGCCATGCATGGCTTTCTGTTCTGCCACAGCCCCTCCCACCGCTCTGTGTGGTCAGCTTGCTGCCCCTGACCCCCTCCCACCTTCCCCTTGTTGTCTGTATGTATGCCTTTATAGTCTCATGGTTGACCTCCATGGTGTGTTGTGCTACCAGTACCCATCCCACCTACCCTCCATGGTCAGCTTGCTGTTCCCACCCTGCTCCCTTGCCAACTGCCCTCAGTTTTCCTTGTGAGCCAGCCCCTGTCCCCTCCCTCCTGCCTTGTCTGGTCTGTTGTTGTGCCACTCCCCTCTTCCACCTGCCCCTCATGGTCCGTTATGCTGCAACCGTTCCTCCTGTCTTTCTGGTATGATCAGCTTGCTGTCCTTGCCTCTTTCCCCTCTGCTTTCTGTTGTCCATATGCATGGCCATGCCCCACCCGATTGCCAGCACTGTAAGGTCAGTTTGATGCTCTTTTTCATCTCCACCCTTCCCTCTGTTACCCAAGTTCATGTCCCTACCACATTCCTCCTGCCCTCACTGATCCAATGTACTATATTTGCCAACATTTTCAACTTGGTAAGAGGGAGATTTTGGTTTATGAAAAAAAACTGGGGCATCGATTTTTCCCATTGGCTTACTTTGAAAAAGAGGAATTTTAGGCACGAGACAGGTAAAATAAACCCTTTTGACTTAAAACATTGGGAGTCTCCTGCCCGAATTGGGTCTGTTGGCATGTATGGTTGCACTGCCTCTTCCTTCTGTCCTCAATGGTCTGCCCTCAATGGTGCGCTATATTGCCACAGCCTCTGTTGCCTGTCCTGCATGACTGTTTTTTTGCCCATGCCCCCTTTTCCCCTGCCCCCCCATGGACTCTTGTGCTTCCATTCTCACTGCTGCCTGCCCAGCGTGGTCAACTTGTAGCCTCTGCACCCTCCACCCTGCCCTCAATTATGCAAGTCTGTGCCCCTGACATCTGCTTCCCCACAGTGTTCTGTTGAACAACTAGTTTGCTAACATTCTATATTTGTTACAAAAAAGTGGTACGGTAAATGTCATCTTGATGTAATCAAAAATGTAACACCTAAAGCATTTCCTTTACAAATTATAAAATGAGAGGGTTTTATTCCCATTAATATTATAGTTAGTGCTGTAAAAAATTAAATGAGGACATATTTCCTGAGTTCTCAAATAGCAACAAAGCTGTTTTAAATTATTTGCTACTTTGATTTTTTTTATCAAGTTGATCACTTGATTATATGTTACACTTAGGGGAGGCAATGTGGAGTTACAGCCAGAGCTGCAGACTTTGCAATTTGCGAAGCAGGTTTGAGTTTTGGCATCAGCTCGATATCCTGGAATTCTGGGCAATTTACTTATTCTCCCGATGCCTAAAGCCCAAAAGGAAATTGTCCTTATGTAATGTAACTGATGTCCATGTAAAGCACTCCAATACCTTTGGATCAAGTCTGCACTATATAAAACTGCAAAACAATGAAACAAATAAGTGGTTTGTACACTTCTGTCATTGGGCTATACTTGGGCTACATTTGGTTGATATTTGTGCTATATTTGGGGTCTTTTTTCTCTGATGGCCATCTTAGGAGACTTATTTGTTATGAAACTCCCTAATCTCCTCACTTACTGCAGTATTCTCAGTAGAAAATGCTTTCAGTTTTCCACTTCGATTCCATCAAGATGGCGGTTCAGATGTGCCACACTTTTGTCATAAATGTTCAGAATGTTAGCACTCTAGTTGCTCATTAGAATACTGTAGTAAACTACAGATCACCAGGGAGATAAATGGCAGTCTGCCGCTGGTGTTGAAAGCGCATGTTTCAGTCCACATGTCAGAATGTTTTCATGAAATAGAAAAGGAAGATATTTGAGCACTTACTTAAAATGTGTCCTATTTTTTTTTTCTACAGCATTAACCATAATCTATATGACAAAATTAATCTCTTAATTTGTTCCTTTCTAAATTAAGGGGGTCATTCTGACCCTGGCGGTAAAATCCGCCAGGGCCAACGACCGCGGGAGCACCGCCAACAGGCTGGCGGTGCTCCCTTGGGCATTCTGACCGCGGCGGTACAGCCGCGGTCAGAAACGGAAAACCGCCGGTGTACCGCAGGTTTTCCGCTGCCGTGGGGAATCCTCCATGGGGATTCCGACCCCCATACCGCCATCCTGTTCCTGGTGGTTTTGGCCGCCAGGCAGAGGATGGCGGTATGGGGTGTCGTGGGGCCCCTGGGGGCCCCTGCAGTGCCCATGCCAATGGCATGGGCACTGCAGGGGCCCCTGTAACAGGGCCCCACAAAGATTTTCAGTGTCTGCGATGCAGACACTGAAAATCGCGATGGGTGCAACTGCACCCGTCGCACCCCTTCCAATCCGCCGGCTCCATTCGGAGCCGGCATCCTCATGGAATGGTGTTTCCCGCTGGGCTGGCGGGCGGCCTTCTGGCGGTCGCCCGCCAGCCCAGCAGGAAACCCAGAATACCCGCGGCGGTCTTTTGACCGCGCAGCGGTATTCTGGCGGTTCAAGCCAGGCCGGCGGCTTCCGCCGCCGGCCGGGGTCAGAATGACCCCCTAAATGTTTTACGTTTTACCAGTTTGATTAAATCAAGATGGCTTCAGGTATGTCACTTCTTTGTCATAAGGTAGACTGTTAGTACTTTAGTTATCATTTAGAACACTCTGGGAGGCTGCAGTAGAACACAAGGGAATGAAGTGACAGGCTACTCCTGTTGGAAGTACATGTTGTACTGAGAATGTCAGACTTCATTCTCATATGGTTGAGAAAGATTGTGAATATACAGAAAATATACTTGCAGTTTAGCTTCTGGGGCACCTTAAATATTCTCTATGGGAAAATCTTGAGAAAACATTTTTCACTCAAACATGATTTATGAAATCCCAGCAGAAGGCTCTTTCACAGGGTAAAATCACCTTGGCAACAAATGATTTATATTGTAACTGAACCCTAATAGTAATTTTTATGGGTGCTCCGTTTAGTGTCCCTCAAGACCCGCCATTCACTACAATGATTTTAATTGGGTGCTATCATGTATATTGGTCCCAAGATTGCTGCCATCACTTTGTGGTTGAAGTGCTGACAGCCAATCAGATCTCACCAAAAGATCTGTTCTTAGGCTCCACCCAGAAATACTAATTTCTTTTCCCTTTAATATCATAAAACCTACTGAGCAGATTTACACGAAATAACAAAAAGTGTGCTTTCTGGAGCAAGAGCTACTGTTCTGCCAAATTTGGTGTAATTCTGTCCAGCAGTTCAGTCTGTAGTCATGTCTAAAATCTCTATAAAAATTAACATGGGAAACACACTTTTTGTTCTCCCCTTTTTCTCAGCCACAGCTTGATGTATCAACCTGAAACTTTCTATGCACAACAAGACCCAACTCAACACTTTTTTTGGACAATATAATGAAAATTCGTCCAATTGCGCCAAAGATTTAGCCAAGTCAAAAAATGCTTTTCCTATGGAAACTAGGTCCTAACTATAACTACCTACTGGGGACCGACAACAGGAAATATATATATATATATATATATATATATATATATATATATATATATATGTATATAGAGAGAGAGAGAGAGAGAGAGAGAGAGAAAGAGAACAAGAGAGAGACATATATATGGATATGATATCTTACCCCATATACTGGTGCAGAAGGTTTTTTTTTTAAATTGCTAGAATCAATGATACCAACACCTTTTTCAAAAGCCTTGTGATTTAAGAGATGCCACAGGCCAGCATGCCACTCTGACAAATGTTCCAGCACTAGTGCAGTTCACCATCTGCCACTTTATTAAGGCAGAGCAATAATTTGGCTACAGTCCAATAAAGACAAATCAATGGGTGTAGTCAAAGTTGTGACATTTACAAACAATTGCTGTTAGAAACACAAAAATGTTTAAAGAGTGTGTTATTTTGTTAATTCGCAGCATTTTGAAAACATGTCTACTGTTATTTTTTAAATAATCCCCAGTTAATCATGTCTATTATAGCTTGGTGGGTCATGAAAGATTGTTATTCTATAAATTGGGTTGTGATTTTAAAACACTTGAAAACCACTGTATTAGAGGGTGTTTTGAGGGGCATTTATGTGATGTGTGCTGACAATGTAGGTATGGGGAAAGACAGATAGGGGTGGGTGATTGTTGGTTTGATTTCAGTGTGTTTTTTGCGAGAGACAGCTAGGGCTTTAGAATCAGCAGGTGGAGGAGCAACCTTATGAGAGGGGTGAGATTAAAACCAGATCCAAGTGTTGCACTGGTTCAAGTTACGTTTGGTCTATAATTTGCAGTAGGAATTCCTTGAATGCCTTGAACGATTCCATCAAGCTAGGATGAGTTTACATATATTGAGAAATTTGCACTGGCTGGTCACATTGTGTTTGTTTTGTGATTTTTTTTTTAACCTTTTTAATCTTTTATGTATGAGTTTTTATTTTTTAATAATGTAATGTATCTTGCACGCTTTTATAATTTTAACACAAAAAATCTAAAATCTCCTTTCTGACATGGCATGACTTGAAGTCAGCAAACCTTCAGTGCACTCTAAATGTTATGTCAATGCTGATGATTATGCTGTTCCAATAGCATTTTCAGTCAATTCACTTCTTACTGCTTGAAGTTCTGTGCTTGGGCATGGCTGCTCTTCATTTAGAAGGGATCATGGCTGGGACATTTTCTGCATCATTTATGGTACATTTATTGGAGCAGCAGTGGTCAGCTGTATAGTGTGGGCTACAATGTTGTTCTAGGAATCAATGGAAACTTGTTTCCTTCTTTTTCCCAGTAGCAGTGGTAAGATTACAGTCTGTGTTCCCAATGATGTAGCACTGGCTTCCAGTAGGCAAGTTTAAACTCTTCCTGCTATCCCAATCTCTGATGCACAAGGTCTCCAGCCTTTGGTAATCAGCCAATCATTCACAGGTGGCTTCTCCATTATGGCTTGGGGCTGTGCCCTTACAAAATTCCTACACATTTACCTCACAGAATAGGTAAACAGACAATTTACTTAGAGATACGATTACTTCTGTAAACAAATCAAGGTATTTATGTCTTTGATGACTGTCCCACACTGCCTGCTCCGCCTTGCATGCAACCGAAGCCCAGCAATAAATTAACTTACTGCAATGTGACGACGACACAGGACGTATGTTTCTAAAACCCTTCATTGCCACTGTAGTCTATGGACGTATCCACTTTAGACCAGTGACGCTGTTAGTGTCATGGTTTCGGGCATTGGAGTCTGCATCCCTGTGTGAAACCAGACATCCATCATTCACTGGCATACCTCCCACCCTTTCACATTCGTCGCATTGTAGAACTAGATGCATGCACATGTGATGTGGCACCTTGTCCTCGGTAAAGGAAAGTATTAAAATGCTAATCTTGTGTTATGTATATTGTGCTGAGACCCCTGGTCACATTAACCCTCACCCCCTCCACTGCAATACCCCAGGTCCTAGCTGTAGGTCACTGACCTCTTTAGAAGTGGAGCTGCTGTATTTGTTGCCCTGCTAACTGATCCAAAAGATGATGAGAGTTTTCGGTTTTTGTTCCCTTACGAAGTTGATCCAAATATCCAAGTCAGGTGCAAAGAGAGAAATATGTTACATGCTGAATGGCATTAAAACTGGCCCTGTCATCATGCCTTTAACATTAATGCCAAAAACATGGATTGATCTATGAACAATGAATGTTAAAGACGTTAAGGCAATGCATGTCAGTGATTTTGTTCCTCTTTTATTTCACGTTTTACTTAATCTTGCATTCCCCAAAATATTAGATATTTCATCATGTTGTATTTCTGATTTTTTTCCGTATATCCTATTACTCTTGTATAGCGCATATATTGAGTCATGCCAGGTGTTTATGAGGGGCTTCGATTGAGACCTCTGTTGCTGAGGCTGAAGGCAAAGCAAAGTACCTGTCAGTGGGTTGACCTCACTGCAGAGCACACAGAACAACGGTCATGTATTACAGTTGCAATTGAAATTGAAATTCTGTGTAGATGTGTGTGAAGGGGTTACACAGATGTCAAAATACTTACTCAAAAGTAAAAGAAAATAAAGCACTTAACCCCTTAGCTGCTCCCGTGTTGAGTTATGGGGTAGTTTGCGCTTAGAGCTCCATACATTTTTTACAAATGAGGTACCCAGGCCAAATGTGTGTCCTTTTTTATAACATCTTGGGGATTCTAAAGATATCCAGGGTTTGTGGATTCTAAAGGAAAGGGTCGAGAAAATGGGCAAAATATAGCAACATTTGAGTTTTTGAGAAAAATAGGAAAAAAGTGTTCCAGATAAATGTCTGTTTTTTTGGAAAAAAGTCATCCACGAATGGGTTGCTATACTAAAGTCACCATCTCCCCAGCTTTCAGGAACATGCAGAGCTGAAACAAAAAACATAATTTTGTACCACAGTTTTGGCATTTTTCGAAGAGGCAGCCCATTTTTCATATTTCTTATGCTCTTAAGCTAATTCCAGTTTGTGGTGGAAACCAGTCCAAAGCCCATGGGTGATCCAGAAAAGATGTAGATCTCTGAAAATTAGATACAATTTTGAATCCAGCAAGGGGGCACATGTGTAGATCTCTTAAGGTTTTCCAAAAGAAAATAACTGATGAAATAAGAAATATTGAAAATGAGCAGGTCAAAACGACCGTTTGTGCCAAAATCTTCAAGTATAACTTTTTGTCACAATGGTTGCTTCACAAAAGCAATATACCAATAAGTCCACTAGACCCTTCTGGTTGCGAACATATACAGGGTATGTAGGTTCTCTAAGAACCCAAGGTACTCAGAGCCAACATCTGTTGAGCACCATACAATGGCTTTTCATTGAGTACTGAGCATAGACCAATTTATGTAGCAAAATAGGCAGAGTGAAAAATGGGTATCAAGGAAACGTATGTATTTCTAAAATGGGTACAAGATATGGAGTTTAGGAGCAGTGCTTATTTCTACATCTCTTAATTTTTGGGTACCCGTACAATGTTATACCCTTACTAGCGAATGATTCAGAGGGTATTTTTCCAAAATGTCATCTTTCTTATACTCTGGCTTACATTTGAAAGGCACAAATTCAGCAAAATCCATTTGGCAATATAACATGTTCTACTATTCTATGCTTCCACAAGTCTTCTGATAAAAATGGTACCTTCCATGTGTGCATAGGTCTAGTGGCCACAACAGAAAAGAGCCCAAAACACAACATGGATGCATCACATTTTTGCACTGAAAACTGACCCTTTTTCCAATGTGGATAGCTCTAGATTTTGGACCCTAGCTCAGCCAGCTCGAGTGGGTCTCACCATGTGTTTTTTACCCAGAGTCACTTGCAAATTTCAAACCTGGAGTAAAAAACACTTTTTCCTCACATTTCTGTGATGGACAGTTCTAAAGTCTGCGGGGAGCCACAAACTTAACTCCAGCTAGCATTCCCCCAAGTCTACCGATAAAAATGGTAACTCACTTTTGTGTGTAGACCTAGTGCCCACAACAGGAAACAGCCCAAAACCCAACATGGAGGCATCGCATTTTTCCACTGAAAACAGACCCTTTTTTCCAATGTGGGTAGCTCTAGATTTAGAACCATAGCTCAGCTGGCATGTAGTGAAACCTAGCCACCTGTACATTTTTTTAAACTAGAGGCCAAAGGGTATCCACGGTGGGCTGACTTGTGTTGGTCTCACCACATTTTTTACCCAGAATCCCTTGCAAACCTCAAACTGTGACTAAAAAAACACGTTTTCATGTGATGTAAAGTTCTGGAATCTGCGGGGAGTCACAAATTTCCTTCCACCAGGCATTCCCCAAAGTCTCCCGATACAAATGGTAACTCACTTATTTGGGTAGACCTAGTGCCTGCAACAGGAAATTGCCCAAAACGTAGCATAGACGCATCACATTTTTCCAACAAAAACTGACCTTTTTTTACCAATGTGGATAGCTTCAGATTTTGGATCCTAGCTCATCCGGCACCTAAAAAAAACCTAGTCAACCTGTACAATTTTGAGAACTAAACACCCAGGGGTATACAGGGTGGGCTGGCATGCCTGGGTCTCACCAGTTTTTTTTGCCCAGAAACACTTGCAAACCTCAAACTTTGACTGAAAAAACACATTTCCCTCACATTTCTGCTATGGAACATTCTGGAATTTGTGGGGAGCCACAAACGTTGTTTCACCCGGCATTCTCCCAAGCCTCCCTAATGAAAACAGTTCCTCCGTTGTGTGGGTAGGCCTGGTGCTCGTGACAGAAACAGATCAAACCAAGGTCAGTGGGAGTCCCCTGGCGAGGGCTCCTGTTGACCTTGGTGTGAGCCATTACAGTAGCAGGCCCTTGGCCCTGCCTCATAAGTGGGGCAGCACTTTTATCAGCACAAGTGGGGTAGTACAGAGTGTTAGGAATTTTGTGGATTCCTGTGGATTCAGGAACTTTCCATCACAGAAACGGAACGTAAATGTGTGATTTCAGTCAGAGTTTGAGGTTTGTAGAGCTTTGTGGGTAATAAAAGCTCATGGGATCCATGCAAGGCACATCACCTCAAACTCCCTTGGTTGTCTAGTTTTCAAAAATATCTGTGGTTCGTAGGTTTGCATAGGGGGTGCCACAGCACAGACCCAAATAACACACCTACTACTATTGCTTATCTCTCAACATACCTATTTAGGGAATTTTGCGTGCTTTTCTCTTGGGCCATCCACACCAGGAGGTTATCAAATATTGGGAGACGTGTGTGATCTCAAGGTGGTCGAAAACATGTGTCTTCATGAGATTTCATGTCTTTCTGTCACATAAATGTGACAAAAGTGTATTTTTCTTACCAAATTTTGACATTTGTAAGTGCTTCTGGATAATATTACTTGGTGAGAGCCATGCAAAGCATGCGCCCCTGGACTCCCCTGGTTGTCTAGTTTTTAAAAAATGTGCAGTTTTGCCTAGGTGCTGACTGAGCTAGGGCCCAAATCCACAACTACCCATATTCAGAAAAAAGTAGTTCTCAGTAAGCGCCATCTTAACACCACAGATATAAATCTAGTACTCATTTTTCTAAGTGTATCCACTACTTACACTGGTCGGTTTTATAACCTAGAGAAATTATGGCTTCAAAGCACAAATACTTATCAAAGTAAAAGAATACTAAAACCAAGACTTCTGAAAGTGAGCAATAAAGCAACATCAAGGTAACAACCGCTTCATGATCCATTCAAACACTACACACAAGACTTTCATACCACCTGTCCGTGGCCCCAATCCAATCGAACAGTGCACTCACCTCAACATACCGCCAACATGCAAGGGCCCATCACATTCATATGCCACAGGATGGAACCAGTTTGACTACATTTTATCACCTGTCAAGTAACCGCTTCCTTCTTTCTGAACAATACTAAACGCATGCCTAGTGAACCTTTACTAACGGCTCCCATGACAGCCACATGAGGCTCAGGAATATGTCTTACATGCATCTTTCGCACATTCACTGTGGAAAATCCAACTCCCTCCAGATTATGGATGCAAGTTCGGGGTGTCCGAGTATGCCTCCAAGGCATGATTCCTCAAACTGAGTGAGCATATTTACTTTGAAAGTAAGGCAAACATGTTGGCAAATACTGCTGAAGTTCCCAAAGAGAATGTCATAAACTATGAAGAACTGTAGTTTTTGAGACACAGGGTAGCCGGTGAGAACGTAGCATATGTCCCATCCACCATTATGTGCAGTGCTGTGACTGTAATGCACTTATCATACCACAAACTGAACAGCTACTAAGTTCTGACGGAGGACGAACATGGCAAACAGGTCAAGCATTTGCCCATACGTGTCATAGTATGTCAGTATCAGGGCAAGTGCGGCACCAATGGGTTTGAATCCATAAGTGAAGATGAAGTCATGGCATGTGTATCTGTACTACCTTGACTATCTGCCTTCTAACTATGGAATGTCCATGTGAAAGCACACCTACCGTAAGATTTCCTTACCCATTCATGCCTCTGTCCTCATCAGAGTCCTGACTAATCCTGTATAATTGTTAAATGAACCTATAGTAGTACCTTCTGTCCCTAGCTACTTGAAGCTCAAGAAGGCGTGTCTTTCATGCAGTATCAGCACATTCACTGTGCTAAATCCAACTCCTTCCAGTTTATGGATGCAAGTGGTGTGGGTCTGAGTATGCCTTCCAAGGCCTCATTCCTCAAACTGAGCAAGCATATCTGTAGTTGAAACTAAGGCAAACATGCTGGGGAATACTGCCTCAGTTCCCTAAAGTAATGAGTAATGGGACTCCTTCACCAACACTTCTACTTGTGCTTTGATAGTGTGAAAACTCAATTACTAACTTGCGTCATACCCAATGTTATTCAAAAAGTGTACGGGGCGCAATATGTTGTATGATGATTGTTTTCACATCTTATACTAAAGATGTGAAAACAATTACACTTACTCTGGTTCTTGTTGACGATCAGGGTGGTCCTTTTGTTGTAAACATAAGTTCACTCAAATGTACTTCAAAATCTAGTCAAGCCTTTAACATTTTGCCATACGGGTACTCCCTGACAACGTGACATATATTCCACCCACCATTATGTGCAGTGTGAGGGCTACAATGCAGTTGTCAATCAGCTAATAGAACATCTACCATGTTCTGGCAGTGGATAAAGGTGTTGAGCAGGCCATAAGGAAGTCCATGATTTCCTCAAGTAAAGGAACAAAAATTCTTAGGCCACTTGCTTTGCAAATTAGTGGTCCATGGAATATAGGTATCCATGCACATCCTCTGAAAGGTTTACCTAACGGCAGCTCCACCTCAGTCAATTTCCCAGTATTTGACTTTTGTACGAGACAACATAAAAGAAGTGGGAAAACGATGGGCTGGCTGAGATAGACACTGTGGACAGTCAACATGACTCTCCTTCCTCTTTTCCTGCTTGGAGCAGACTTTACAACATCTGCATGGTTGAGCTTTTTTAGGTGTTTCAGGAATGCAATCAGCAAAGTGTCTCTCCTGTAACCTTGCCACGTCCTCCAGAACATATGAAGTGGAAGGCGCTGCTTCTGAATCAGTAAGACTTTCAATGGTGGACAATTGAAAGTCAAGGAAAGACATGAATCTTCCTGTTGTTGTCTAAACAACATACACATTGTTGTGGGGATCATTCTGACCTCGGCGGTAAAAGGCGCTTACCGCCGGTCAGAAGGCCGCCACAACACCGCCGCGGTCGCGGTAAACCGCCACGGTCATTCTGACCCTCAAGAGGCAAACCGCCAAAAACCCGACATCCACAAAAGTCCGCCACACCAACGGCCAGCGTTAAACTGGCGAAGACCAAACCTCCACCGTCACGCCAACAGAAATACGCCCATGCCATTACGACCCACAAATCCACGCGGCGGTCTTTCAACCGCGGTATTCCATTGGCGGTACACACCGCTGCGCTCAAAATACACATACAGCTCCAAAACACAGCCACATTGGACAATTTGAAATACACACACCTGAGACACATACACACAACACTCCCACACACCCAATTAACTATAAAACACACTCCCACATCACCCACAAACCCCCACGACCACAAATCAGAGACGAAGCCCAGAGAGAGACAGCACAGAATAGAGAACACCATCACACAGAGGCACACTACACCATCACCCACACAACAACCACGCACAAAACACCACACACCACTACACTCACCACACTCATCACCGCAAACACCACCCCACACTTCATCCACACCACCCCATGGCACCCCAAAGACACCCCAGGTTCTCAGACGCAGAATTCAGGGTCATGGTGGAGGAAATAGTTCGGGTAGAGCCCCAGCTCTTCAGGACACAGGTGCAGCACACCACCATTGCCAGGAAGATGGAGCTATGGCAAAGAATAGTGGACAGGGTCAACGCTGTGGGACAGCATCCATGAAATCGGGACGACATCAGGAAGCGGTGGAACGACCTACGGGGGAAGGTGCGTTCCATGGTATCCAGGCACAACATCGCAGTGCAGCGGACTGGCGGCGGACCCCCACCTCCTCCCCCAGAATTTACAACATGGGAGGAGCAGGTCTTGAACATCCTGCATCCTGAGGGCCTCGCAGGAGTAGGCGGAGGAATGGACTCTGGTAAGTCTCATCTTCACTACTTCATCCCCCCCACCCCACCAGCATGCCAACTCATACCCCCACCCTCCCCCCCACCACCATCACACATACTCATTGCTAATGTCTCACCATCACAACCCACCCATCCCAACACCAAACCCTGCATGCCACCACAAACCATCAACAGCCATCACCTAAGCATGCCCACTGCACATACCCATCTCCCCCACAAACCGCCGTCACAACAGCCCCCACAAAGGAATGCCAGCACTGGGGTACACGGGCACCCACCCATTGCACGCTATGGCACACACAGAAGCAATAACCATACTCTTATACCCCTGCAGGACCCGAACGCCACCACACCGCCCAGGAGGGTCCAGAAATGTCCATCCCACCCCCAGAAGAGGCCCCCAGTGATGACAGCAGCTCTGTCTCCCTGGACCCAGATGACCAGCCCGGCCCATCGGGGACCTCGGGACAGTCGGTTCCCCTCAGACAGCCACAGGCTACAGCAGACCTACCCCCCTCTGGGAACACCAGCACAGCACCCACCCAGCGGGCCCATGCCTCTGTCTCCAGGACACGTCAATCAGCGGTGTGTCCACCACTACAGGGCACCCAGGTTAACCCACCACCCCAACAACAACAGGGACCTGGGGGCAGTGGTAGTGGGCACACGGTCCAGGGGACAGAGGCCCGGGGAAACAGGGGAACTGGGAGGGCTGCTGTGCGACAGGGGGGGGGAAAGGCCCAGGGAACCCACTCTCCACAAGGCCCTCACCTCCATCATGGGAGCATACCACCACTCCCAGGAGACGATGGCGACGGTCCTGGCCAGGTTCCAGGAGATCCAGGTACTGCAGGAGGAACAGTTTATGGGGTTCAGGGAAGAACTGAGAAACATTAGTTCCGCAATGGGCACCATCGTTGTGGCTCTCAACCAGATTGTCACCACATTGCAGGACCATGTGGCACCACAAAGGGCCCCTGTCACTAGCATGGACCAGGAACAGGCTACCATCTCCGCCGGCGCTAGTGGACAGGAGGCCCCGACACAGGAACAACCGGCCACCAGAAACCCACCTCCTGCAGAAGAAGAACCACCCCGCAAGCGGGGCCTGAGATCTAGGAAGAAGACAGAGTAGGATGCCAAGACCCCCGCCAGAAAAGGATACCCCCTGATGTCATCCCACTGCCCCACATTGTCACCCTGTCCAACCTTAAACTGCCCCTGCTCCACCTTCCACAGGCATATGGACAATGCACCTGTGAGACTGAGAATCTGGACTCTGCCATGGACATTCCTCCACCATCACCCATCACCGATTTTCAACCATGTCCCAAAATTGAGCACTTTAATAAACACACTTATTGCACACAAATAATCTGGAGTCTGCCTGTATTTTTGAAAATATGTATTAGACATAAACGTGCCAAAATGACCAGTTACATTGTGATGACAACATACCACTGTCACACAGCTGTAGTCCATGGGCAAACAAAGCAGAGGTCACGCAGTGGGGCCCACATCTCTGAAATTGGAAGGGAAAGTCACAACTCTGTTAGCATACATTGGGTGAAAAGGACAGACAGTAGAGAGGCAGGAGACTGTAAGTAAATGTAAAATGCCGGTGTTGATTCTTACCTGTGTGTTATTGAAAATACTGCTGTATCACTGTGTCCCTGTTGTCTGTGTCGTCCTCTTCGTCTTCCTCCTCTTCACTCTCCGCAGGCTCCACAGCTGCTACAACACCACCATCTGGACCATCCTCCTGCAGAAAAGGCACCTGGCGTCGCAAAGCCAGGTTGTGAAGCATACAGCAGGCCACGATGATCTGGCACACCTTCTTTGGTGAGTACATTAGGGATCCACCTGTCATATGCAGGCACCTAAACCTGGCCTTCAGGAGGCCGAAGGTTCTTTCTATAATCCTCCTAGTTCGCCCATGGGCCTCATTGTAGCGTTCCTCTGCCCTTGTCCTGGGATTCCTCACTGGGGTCAGTAACCACGTCAGGTTGGGGTAACCTGAGTCACCAATTAGCCACACACGGTGTCTCCGTAGTTGTTCCATCACATAAGGGATGCTGCTATTTCGCATGATGTACGCGTCATGCACTGACCCAGGGAACTTGCCATTTACACGGGAGATGTACTGGTCAGCCAAACAGACCACCTGGACATTCATGGAATGATAACTTTTTCTGTTCCTGCACACCTGTTCACTTTCACTGGGGGGTACCAAAGCCACATGTGTCCCATCAATGGCACCAATGATGTTGGGAATATGTCCAAGGGCATAGAAATCACCCTTCACTGTAGGCAAATCCCCCACCTCAGGGAAAACGATGTATCTCCGCATGTGTTTGAGCAGGGCAGACAACACTCTGGACAACACCTTGGAAAACATAGGCTGAGACATCCCTGATGAAATGGCCACTGTTGTTTGAAATGACCCACTTGCCAAAAAATGGAGTACTGACAGCACCTGCACTAGAGGGGGGATCCCTGTGGGTTGGCGGATGGGTGACATCAGGTCTGCCTCCAGCTGGGCACACAGTTCCTGTATAGTGGCTCGGTCAAGCCTGTATGTCAGAATGACATGTCGTTCCTCCATTGTCGACAGGTCCACCAGCGGTCTGTACACGGGAACATTCCTCCATCTCCTCGCAAGTCCCAGCGGACGGTGCCTAGGAAGGACAACAGCGAGCACAGAGTCAATCATCCCACAGGTACGTAACCACAGCTTGCACAGTACACGATTCTCTATGCATTGAATGGCTTGTATGAGTGTCGATGCAAGGCCTAGGCATGTGTGACGCAGTAGAAATTAAACCATGTGGGCCCTTGAAATGGCGGCTGCCTGACCTGTGAAGTGCGACAATGGGATGTGAGGTCAATGCGCTGGCGTGGCACACTGTGGCGGTAGGCGGTCGAAGACCGCGGCGCAAAGCCGCATTGGTTAACATTGAACCCTATGCGTTTCAGGAGCCAATGACGAAGTGCGCCGGCGGTCGCGGGACGCACCGCCGCAGTACGAACCGCCGCGGACGTGACCGCCATTTTCTATCTGCTTAATCACTCGAGACCTGATCATCCACAGGAGAGGACCTATACTGCAAGTGCTGCTGTGACCTTGGTATGGAAGATACAATGGCTGCTGCGACTCGGGAAAGGGCCCCTGCCTTCACTTCTGAAGAATTGGAGAAACTCGTGGATGGGGTCCTCCCCCAGTATGCGCTACTCTACGGTCCTCCAGACCAACAGGTCAGTACACTGGGAGCATGCTTTGGGGGCAATGCCTGTATTGAGTCGGGTGGATGAAAGATGGTGGGGAGGGGAGCGATTGAGGCATGCATCAAATGACGGATGAGAGCATGTGCCACATGGCAAGGGTGGGGATGGGGAGCCACTCACATCGAGCATGCAAAAAATTATAATAATGTTATTTCTCCCCCTGTACATGTCACATAGGTCAGCGCCCATCAGAAAATCGACATTTGGCGTGCCATCGCCAAGGACGTCCGAACCCTGGGGGTCCACAACAGACGGGGCACCCACTGCCGCAAGAGGTGGGAGGACATCCGCCGCGAGAGCAGGAAGACCGCGGAGGCTCTGCTGGGGATGGCCTCCCAACGTAGGAGGAGTGCCACTCGTCAATTGACCCCCCTGATGTCTCGGATCCTGCCGGTGGCCTACCCAGATTTGGATGGGCGCGTGAGGACATCACAGCAGACACAAGGGGGTGAGTACCAGCACATTCTGCTATCTTAGCGCGCAGTGGAGGTGTCTGGGTGGGGGAGGAGGGCTGTGGGTATCCCTAGGCCAGGGTGATTTCTGTAGGCTAGGCCCCTCCATAAGGCATGGCCCTGTGCCCCCGCCCCCCACCTCTGTAGGGTGCCAAGTACAGCTATCCATGGCCCTGTGTCACCTATGTGTGCAGTTGTCGTCCATAGGCTTGTAGGCCAAGTCCCAATGATTGAGTAGTGTACCCCAAGTGCGCGGCGTAGTGCAGGGGGCTTCTGTGTCTGTCCTCTCCGCCAACTGTGTTGCCAATGCATGCAATCAACATGTCTTTATTTCCCCCTCCCCTTTTTTGCTGCTCTTCCTGTTCATGTGTGCATTAGCATCATCAGGCGGAGGAGAAGTGGCATCGGAGCACGAGGGAGCTGCATCTCACATGGCCCTGGAGGGCCATGCAACCGACTAGGAGTTCACCAGTGAGACGGAGGGCGAGGGGAGCTCCACAACGGGGACACGTGGAGACATCAGCGACACAGACACGTCCTCGGAAGGGAGCTCCCTTGTGGTGGCGGCAACATCCGTGCCCACCGCAACAACAGGTACAGCCGCCACCCAGCGCACCAGCTCTGCCCTCCAAGCAGCCCCTCAGCGTTCGCCCCGTGCCCGCTCGCACACGAAGGCGGGCATCTCCTTCGCCCCAGGCACCTCAGGCCCTGCCCAAGTTACCCCTGCTGCCCTCAGTGAGGAGGTCATTGACCTCCTCAGGACGCTCATTGTTGGGCAGTCTACCCTTTTGAATGCCATCCAGGGGGTAGAAAGGGAGGTGCACCGGAGCAATGCATACCTGGAGGGCATTCATTCGGGTCAGGCTGCCCATCAGCGATCGTTCAACGCTCTGGCCTCAGCACTGACGGCAGCCATTGTCCCTGTCTCCTGCCTCCCTCCTCCAACTTCCTCCACCCAGTCCCACTCCCCTGTTCCTCTGCCTATCCCAGACACACCTACAGACCAGCCTGCACACACCTCAACACCCAAGGGCAGCTCATCCAGACATAAGCACCACACATCACACAAGCATTCACACAAGCAACAGCCACATGCAGACATACCAACAGCCACTGCCTCCTCTGTGTCCCCCTCGTCCTCGTCTCCCTCCTCCCTCCCTGTGACGTCTCCACTCATACTTGCATGCACAACATCATCAGCCACTACGTCCATCACCAGCACACCCACCAGAACACTCCGCACACGTGCAGTCACCACCCCCACTGCCATTTACACGTCCCCTGTGTCCTCTCCCAGTGTGTCTGTCACCCCCTCTTCCAAACCACACAAACGCAGGCAGCCACCCACCCAACAGCCATCCACCTCACGACAGCCTCCGTCACAAGCACCTGCACCCAAAGACACCACACTTGACTCTCCTACAACCACATCCTCTTCCTCCACTCCCATACCCACTGCACCTACCCTTCCCACTGCTCCTAAAAAGTTTTTCCTGTCCAAAATTAACCTCTTTCCATCACCTGACCCACCCCCTCCATCTCGTAAGAGTCCAATCAGCACCTCAGCCACCACAACCCCTGGACCTACAAGGACCATAGTACAAGGATATTGGAGTCCACCACCTTCAAGGGCAGCTACATCGGCCAGCAGTAAAGGGACAGCCAGCCCACCCCCTGGGAAGAAAACCAAGAAAGGCAAGGCCGGGCGCGAGAGGGCAGAGACGGCAGCCTCCAAAGGCACTACCCTGGCACCGTCAGGAAGTGGGGTGCCACCTGGCACATCTACAAAGGGAGGCAAGGGCCACAGAGAATCACGGAAGGATGGCAAGGGCAGCACGGCCGACAAGTCCGGCAGCAGGCGAGCTGCCCAGGAGGGCCCCACCAGCCCCATTCCGGGTGTGAAGGAGGACACCCACGGGCCCGGGACTCCAGCACAGGAGGGCCCCGCAAGCGAGAAGTCGGATGGCGAGTGAACTCCACATATTGGCCGGATATGGTGCCCTGGAGACACATGTCAAGAACCGCTGAACAGGGCCCTTCAAGACAAGCACCGCTGAACAGGGCACCGCCGTCTCAAGAACCGCTGAACAGGGCCCTTCAAGACAGGCACTGCTGAACAGGGCCCTTCAAGACAAGCACCGCTGAACAGGGCCCTTCAAGACAAGCACCGCTGAACAGGGCACCGCTGTCTCAAGAACCGCTGAACAGGGCCCTTCAAGACAAGCACCGCTGAACAGGGCACCGCCGTCTCAAGAACCGCTGAACAGGGCCCTTCAAGACAGGCACCGCTGAACAGGGCCCTTCAAGACAGGCACCGCTGAACAGGGCCCTTCAAGACAAGCACAGCTGAACAGGGCCCTTCAAGACAAGCACCGCTGAACAGGGCACCGCCGTCTCAAGAAGCGCTGAACAGGGCCCTTCAAGACAGGCACCGCTGAACAGGGCCCTTCAAGACAAGCACTGCTGAACAGGGCCCTTCAAGACAAGCACCGCTGAACAAGGCCCTTCAAGACAAGCACCGCTGAACAGGGCACCGCCGTCTCAAGAACCGCTGAACAGGGCCCTTCAAGACAAGCACCGCTCCGCTGGGCCCTTCATCTCAAGCACCGCTCCGCTGGGCCCTTCATCTCAAGCACCGCTCCGCTGGGCACCGCCGTCTCAAGCACCGCTCCGCTGGGCCCTTCATCTCAAGCCCCGCTCCGCTGGGCCCTTCATCTCAAGCACCGCTCCGCTGGGCACCGCCGTCTCAAGCACCGCTCCGCTGGGCCCTTCATCTCAAGCACCGCTCCGCTGGGCCCTTCATCTCAAGCACCGCTCCGCTGGGCCCTTCATCTCTGCACCGCTCCGCTGGGCCCTTCATCTCAAGCACCGCTCCGCTGGGCCCTTCATCTCAAGCACCGCTCCGCTGGGCCCTTCATCTCAAGCACCGCTCCGCTGGACCCTTCATCTCAAGCACCGCTCCGCTGGGCCCTTCATCTCTGCACCGCTCCGCTGGGCCCTTCATCTCAAGCACCGCTCCGCTGGGCCCTTCATCTCAAGCACCGCTCCGCTGGGCACCGCCGTCTCAAGCACCGCTCCGCTGGGCCCTTCATCTCAAGCACCGCTCCGCTGGGCCCTTCATCTCAAGCACCGCTCCGCTGGGCCCTTCATCTCAAGCACCGCTCCGCTGGGCCCTTCATCTCTGCACCGCTCCGCTGGGCCCTTCATCTCTGCACCGCTCCGCTGGGCCCTTCATCTCTGCACCGCTCCGCTGGGCCCTTCATCTCAAGCACCGCTCCGCTGGGCCCTTCATCTCAAGCACCGCTCCGCTGGGCCCTTCATCTCAAGCACCGCTGGCCCATTGGCAGAAGGGGCAGGCCCGGATCTGTGTCGTGCAGGGCTGCACGATGCACTCTGGGCACCATGCCTCCTCCAGTACCAGTGGAGTCTGTAATCCACTTGAGAGACTGTGGCTTTGCACTCCCCAGGATGTAACAGTGGGCAAGCCACCCACTGTAGAGACTTGTGAGACTGTGGCTTTGCACTCCCCAGGATGTAACAGTGTGCAAGCCACCCACTGTAGAGACTTGTGAGACTGTGGCTTTGCACTCCCCAGGATGTAACGGTGGGCAAGCCACCCACTGTAGAGACTTGTGAGACTGTGGCTTTGCACTCCCCAGGATGGGACAGTGGGCATGGAGGCCCCTCGTGGATCTGGCGTCGTGGACTCATCTGGCTGAGGTGCCTCCCCTTCCCTGCCCCCTGAGGTGCCTGTAGTTTTTCTATCTGATGCCCCTGCAGTGTTCTCTCCAATGGATTCGGGTCTCCTGTGTGGGCTTTGCCCATGTGTTGAGGCCCATTGGCCCACGTACAATGACTGGAACCCAATTTGGACAGGACAATTTACATATGTGTATATAGTTATAGATGTTGGATTTTTTTTTTTACTTAGCCTTACAATATATTTGAATTTCATGATCATTTTATTTTGTCTTTGCATTCTTCCAGGGGGTTTGGGGGGTGTCACTCTGAGTTGTTGCTCTGCATTGATGTGTAGGTAGTTGTGGGTGAGGGTGGGTGTGTCGCGTATGTGTGTGCCCGTAATCTTTTCTCCTCCCCCCTCCCCTGTGTCGTAGGTGCAGTACTCACCGTTGTCTTCTGCGCCGGCGTTCGTGCTCCTGGTAGAGGAGCAGGTAGACAATAGCTGGTAGGATGTATAGTTCTGGTTCCATGCTGTCCAGATTCCTTGTGGAGTGTGTAGAGGTGAGCGTTTTCCCGTTCGTAGTCTGTTTCCGCCGTGTTTTTATCGGCGGGGCTCCCGCCCCGGAAAAGGTGGCGGATTGGTGAGTTGTGATAGGGTGGGCGGTACATTGTCTCCCGCCTATCTGTTGGCAGTGACCGCTGCGCTGTTTGTTTGTCCCGCCGTGGCGGTCGGAGTGTTAAAGTGGAGGTCTGTGTTGGCGGTTTCCGCCAGGGTCAGAATTAAATTTTTTTGACCGCCTGCCTGTTGGCGGGTTGGCCGCCGCTTTAACACCGACCGCCAGGGTTGGAATGACCCCCTGTATGTTGCCATCTGGATCAGGGGGGTCAGTTTCTTGTGCCAAGTGCGAATTTTATTACTCGCATTGTATGGCTGAAGAACCTTGATGTTCTGTTCCACTCCACCCAAGTGCTTGTTGTAATCATGTACATAGAAGGGCTGGTGAACTTCTGCCATCTGATGGGGGAAGTGCTCTCATAATGAACTGTAGTGAGCACATATACATCATGCCTATGCGAGAACTTCACTGCACACAGTTTGTTAGAATGCAACGCAGTCCTCTGTGATTTCTGAAGCTTCTTACAAACAAACTCCTGTGATAATTCTTTGCAGTGACAACAAACTGTACTTCAGCCACAGTGCCAGCTTTGTACAGGTCACTGAACAGCTCTTCCCCTATATAAAAAATTGTCCACATAAAGTTTATAACCTTTGCAAAGGAATGGCTGGAAAAGCTCCCAATCAATCTTTTCTGTAACTCTTAGCGTAGGAAGGCAACTTACAGGGTTTAGAGTGGAGTCCTTCTGTGGTTACACTCTCAAACTGTACACATAGCCAGTAGCGCTCTCACATGGCATGTACAGCTTGATGCCATGTGAGCTCTTTTGCTCGCAATGTACTGCCTGAACAGCAGCAGCCCTTTGTACAGGATCAAGAACTCATCAATGGCTATATTCTTTCTAGGAGTATAAATCTCTGTAAACCTGTCAAACAAATGCTTCATTGCAGGCCGAATTTTGAACAACTTGTCAAGGTCTGGATGGTCCTGGGGCAATGCAGCAGAGTTGTCACTGAAATGCAGCATGCATTGCAAAAAACGATCTCTGCTTATGTATTTTACAAAGATGGGGGTTAACCAAACCATGCAAGAAGACCAGCAGCACTGCAAGGTTGGTTTCTGCACTAATCACTTTTTGAGCATAAGGCCCAAAAATATCTTCAACTATTCAAGCAAATTGGAGTCCACTGGTGTGCCCTAGACCAAGGCCCTAGCGTGCCTCCATGCTCCCTCAGAAATTGTTCAAAACACAGACTTGTTTGCTGCAGGATTGGCTCAAGGAAGTGAACATCCATAGAGAGATAGATGTAGTCAATTGGCTAAAAATTGACTGTATTGGTTTTACATCCAGAGTGTCCAGTGAAAGGTGGAATTTGGGGCTGAACTAAATTGGGGGGCTACCAAGAGAACACTCGGACCTTGCTTGCTGCCACACATGCCTCTTCTCTGCTGCACTGGCAGCTGACCTGGAGGTGGGTACTGACCTCAGGTGGGGCACTGTGTTTAGCATAATGTACGTAAAATTCTCGTGATTAAAGTTCCTGCTAGAGAGAAAGATCATTTGGCTAGTGGCATTTTGACTCCACACAAAATAGTGCAGGGAGGTAATATGCCTGCTGCAAAGAACAGATCTGTATGTGGATAGCTGAGTGGATTATTAAATCCTTTACCAGCACTTTAAAACAAATGAAATGTATGAAAGAGAAGGCCTATGGAGAGATCAGGGGCAATATGAGGGTGGTACTGAGGGAACCCGAAGGGGAGGTCATGAGAGGCATCAAAAAAGATTGTTGCACTGGGTGCCACCAGCACTAAGGCCAGCCCTGCCTACATTAATTTACTATATTTTTTTAAATGCATGGTTCCCGTGGGGGCCGATCATGGCCCCTGGGGGAACTACCCATTTCCCAAAACAAAATACAGGCCCACAGGGGGTTGGCCCATGCCCAAGAGGGCTGACCCATGGGACAATTTTGTATTTTTTTATTTTTGTTATTAAATTATCCTGGGGGCGCAGTCACCACCCTTTTAATTTAAAACAGTATGCTCCCGAGGTGGGGGGGTCCTGTGGATGGCATGAGGGCCGACCCCCCACTACCCTCACTACACATCCTGGTGCCTAGTGGGGTTTCCCGGCTTCGGATCGTGGCACAGAAGCAATCCACAGTCAGGAAACAATTTCAGGAAAGCCTTGTTTGAAAAGGGGAGGCTTTCCTGTTTCAAACAAGGTCTCCCTCAAACATGGGGAGCCCTTTTTTGTGCCTTTTTCTCCCCACCGGAGTGGAGAACGGGAAAACTGTGATATCAGTGGGCCTCACAGCACTCTGACACCACAGATGTGTGGGAGTAGATTCAGATAGCAGAGTCAAACTGTCCGTAGTGGGCATTGGATGTTTTCTCAGGGGCTGCAAGGGTGGGGACTGGTTTTGCAGCTGAGGGGGCCGGTTTTGTGACTGGGGGCTGTCTTCCAGAGGTGCTGCAATATCATCCCCAGTAACAAAAGCAGCAGTGTCCCCCACCAGCACTAGGGAGTGGTCCGACAATATTGCCAGGGCTGTTTTGGGTTTCCAGTCCAGCCCTGTCAGGAAGAGACGTGGAAGTGATTCTGCATTTCCCCTAGCTAAAAAAAAAAAGCTATACTTCTGTGCTTTGCACTGGAGTAAACTTTTAAGCCCTCTCCGGTGTAGCATGGCCGACAGATGCACAGGAAAGGATGAGCTTGTGTTAGCCATTGGCTGACAGATGCACGGAAGGGGTTAAATGTGAGTGAGTGCAGTGTATGTTTGGGGTTGGTGAAGTGAGGGAGATTAAAGGTAGCGCATTTGAGGGAGAGTGAAAAGAGGGTGCTGAAGGGGAAAGAGATGAGGTTGAACATTTTGCTGATGGACAAGGTGTGCAGAGAAAAATAGCGTACATATCTCACACAAAGCACACAAAATTGAAGGCTGATAGTCCTTCCACCAGCCTCAATAATATTTAATTTAGTCTCACAATTTCAGACTTGAAACATTTCCAATGTTAAATATTTATAACCATTCGTTGTTGTTACTCATTTACCTTAAACAGATAAGAACCACTAACAAAGCCAATAGTACTGACTGGTTTTAGGTATATGTCAGTTGTTGTGTTATATATCTGGATACAATAATATCTCAGAGGGAAATCAAAATACTGATCGGGTGGCACACTATGGGAATCACAGAAATAGTTTTACATGTTCCCTTTTAGAGAACCCAACACATTTTTCATCCCATTTAAAGATCTGCCTGCACATGTTGCTATATGACTGATGGCACCCAGCAGCTGTGGGTGCTTCACGAAGCCTGGTTACAACATTTCCTCCAAAAGTCGAGACAGCATGCAGTGCATGACACTGGGCAAGCACACTCTTTAAAGGGGTCATGCTGTACAATTTGCATATTACAGTAGTTGTTGAACATATTAATGCAGAAAGCTATGGGTCAGTTTGTAATGTGTTCAATATTTCAAGACTAAGGTCCTGATTTAGATCTTGGCGGAGGGAATACTGTATCACAAATGTAATGGATATCCCATCTGCCATATTATGATCCTCATAAGATATAATGGGTTCGTAGTATGGCAGGCGGGATGTCCGTCACATTTGTGAAGGAGTATTCCCCTCCGCCAAGATCTAAATTAAGCCCTGTATGTTCTCACTACTATATAAACCTTGCTTTCTTATAAAAATAATTTGCTTTAAAATGCACCATTTGCCAATCTTTTTTCAATTTTTTCTCCGGAAAAGAACCCCCCAAGACAAACTTTTGCACATTATGCTTGCTCGCTTCACCCACTACATAAAAATCATACCCAACTTTTACGCCCCACCACTTTCAAATGTCACCAGCTGCCACTACCATCATTGCAGTCTACTTGGAGGCTGTGTCATTTTTGTCAAGTCAGCTGTAATTCCTGTGCCAGATCAAGGTGTGTCTGACCAATTGGGTTCACCACTACTGGAAGATCCAGTTCACACATTTTGATTCTAAATAACATTCCATAAGGCTTGCAGTTCAGTAAAACGTCTTGCTATATCGTTTAAAGCTCTCTGTGGAATACAGAGGTTGGTCTGCCCTGGTACGCCATTACTTAAATCCCTCGCAGGCAATGTTTTTTAAGGACTCTGCTCGCACAACAACCTTGCTTGAACTGGGCTTAAAGGGGTGTGAGAAACGTAGAATTACTCTTACTTAATTGAGCGCTTCTGCTAATAGCCTAGAGGTAAAGAAGGCTCTCGATCCCCATCACTTACAACAAAGATTTTGTGACTGCTCAAGCTTTATTCTGGAGCTGTCACCACACCCTCATAAAACATGCTCCAGAATGTTCTGCTACTAATATGTTTTATTAGTTTGAACAGGCTGATATTATTCAGGTAAATGACTCTGAAGTGTTGTTCTGCCTTCTCAAATAGAGCCTGTGGTCGCCTTACTATAGTAGAGCTTTTATATATTAAAAGGTTTCACATTATAAAGCACATTGCCTTGTTTTCTTGGATATTAACAGCCACCATTACCCTCCTTGTAAAATTTGCAGTGTACCTGAAACTCCTGCATGGGCTAAGCCTATGGCCCTCATTACAACCGTGGCGGTAAATGCCGCCTACTGCCGCTCTGACGGCTGCCAACATACCGTGACCACGGCGTCATTCCGCTACGGGTTTTATGACCCACACTGAGAATTCTGCCACAATACAGACACCCACACAAGTCTGCCAGCCCAAAGGTCAGTGATAAACTGGCGATAGCCAAACCCACACCGTTATGCCAACAGGAATACTCCAACAGTATCAAGACCCACAAATCACCGCAGCGGTCCTTCAATCGCGGTAAACCATTAGCGGTACATACTGCTGCGCTCAAGATACACACACATGTACAAAACACCACCAGATTGGACAATTCATACTACTCACACCTGACACACATACACACACCACACCCACACACCCAATCCAATATTAAACACGCACCCACATTATCCACAAGCCTTTCCAAGAAAAAAAAGATTGCCAACACAGAGAGACACAAGCCAGGAGCACCCACTCAATCAGAGCCACAGAACACCATCACCCATACACCATCCACGCACATCACAGCATACACCCCAATACATCACCCAACACATCCTCACACACACCACATCCATGGCACCCCAAAGACACCCCAGGATTTCTGAGGAGGAGCTAAGGGTCATGGTGGAGGAAATCATCTGGGTAGAGCCACAGCTATTCCGATCACAGGTGCAGCAGACATCCTTTGCAAAGGAAGATGGAGCTATGGAGAAGAATCGTGGACAGGGTCAACTCCGTGGGACAGCACCCAAGAACCAGGGATGACATCAGGAGAGGTGGAACGACCTACAGGGGAAGGTGCGTTCCATGGTTGTAAGACACCAGGTAGCAGTACAGAGGACTGGCGGTGGCCCCACACCTCCTCCCCCACAACTAACAACATGGGAGGAGCAAGCCTTGGCAATTATGCATCCTCAGGGCCTCGCAGGAGTAGCAGGTGGACTGGACTCTGGCAAGTCAAATATTTACTACTTCATCCCCCTCACCCTACCCGCATGCCATCACAAACTCCTACCCCTACCCTCACACCCATCACTCCAACACCTCACATATACCCCACTATCACAACCCACCCATCCCAATATCAAGCCCTGCATGCAACACTAAAGCATGGACCCCAACACAGACCTGCATGGACACTCATCACCACAGCATGCCCAGTAGAGAGACTCACCCAGCCCACAAAACCACCACTCACACAAGGCCAAGCTGACGGGGAAATCACAACCATACAGGGAAACACACCCATGCACAAGAAGGCACACGCAGATACAGTAGCACTGCATTTGCATCCCCACAGGACCCATACTCAACGTCATCATAGAGGAGGTGCCAGCTACATCCAGTCCCCCCGAAGAGGCCCACAGTCATGACAGCAGCTCTGCACGCCTGGATCACAATGACCAACCTGGCCCATCAGGGACTTATGGACAGTCGGGTACCCTGCCACATTCCCATCCGACCACAGAGCCTCCCCCCTCAGGAAACACCAGCACAGCACCCACCCAGCAGGCCCATGCCACTGTCCCCAGGACACATCAATCAGCAGTGTGCCCACCACTACAGGGACCCCAGGCAACCCCACAAACATAGGACGATCAGGGACCTGGGGTCAGTGGCAGTGGGCACACGGTTCAGGGGACAGAGGCACAGGACAACAGGGTAGCTGGGAGGACTGCTGTGCGACAGGGGGAGGACAGGCCCAGGGAACCCACTCTCCACAAGGCACTCTCCAACATCCTGGGAGCATACCACCATTCCCAGGAGACGATGGGCCAGATACTGGCCAAGTTGCAGAAGACCCAGAGGCTGCAGGAGGGACAGTACCTGGGGATCAGGGATGACCCAACAAACATTTACACCATCCTGGTCACCATTGCAGGGGTGCTGGCTGACATGGCCAAGACCATGCGGGAGGCAGTGGCACAACAACGGGCGCCTGACACTAGCCAAACCGATGAACTGCCTTCCACCTCCACCGGCGCTAGTAGACAGGAGGCCCCGCCACAGGAACAACAGGCCATCAGCACCCCACACCCTGCAGAAGGAGAACCACCCCACAAACGGTCCCTGTGATCCTGCCAGAAGCTAGAGAACATTGCCAAGACCCCCGTCAGGAAATAAGACTCTCCTGATTATCTCCCTCTGTCCCACTCTGTCACGCTGTCCACCTTGAAATGCCATTACTCCCCTTCCTATGCCCCAGTGGACAATGCACCTGTGATACCAAGAGACTGGTCTCTACCCTGGACTTTCCTCCACCATCAGCCCGGCCCATTGCACATCCCACTCTACTTATGAGCACCTAAATAAACAGCCTTGGAACAAATACTAATCTAGAATCTGTCAAATTATTCACAAATGTATTAGTACAACATTCCCAAAGCATTGCAACTCAAATTTACAGTGAAATATACTTTGGAATGACCTTTGGTGGGCAGCAGTACACATAGCAGGAGCCAGAGTGGGGCACAGAGATCTGAAAATAGAGATGCCAAAGGGTACAGTCAGTGGCCATAGACATAGGGTAAGAGGCTGCCTTGTACAATGTCCAACAGATAACTGAAATGTAATGTGAACTTACAGTGTCTTACCTGTGTGTTACTGGAAGTACTGCTGAATTATATTGCTTCTTTTGACAACATCTTCTTCCTCTGCCTCCTTTTCCTCACTGTCAACAGGCTCCACCGCTGCCACAAGACCATCTCCAGGGGGGATCCTCCTGAAGAAAAGGCACCTGGCGTCTCAAGGCCAGGTGGTGCAACATGCAACGATGATCTGGCACACCTTCTTGGGTGAGTAGTACATGGAGCCACCTGTCAGATGGAGGCATCGGAACCTGGCCTTCAGGAGGCTGAAGGTCCTTTCAATAATCCTCCTTGTACGCCCATGTGCCTCATTGTGACGTTCCTCTGCCCTTGTCCTGGCATTCTGCACTGGGGTCAGAAGCCATGAGAGGTTGGGGTAACCAGAGTCACCTGCAAATATCGAGGGACAACTGTTAGACACACACTAACCCTTAGGGACAACCCCATTCCCAGACACCAACTCATAGTGTGTGGGGACCTTTGGCTCACCTATTAGCCACACCTGGGGCCTCTGGAGTTGGCACATCACATATGGGATGCTGCTCTTTCTCAAGATAAAGGCATCAGGCACAGAGCCTGGATATTTGGCATTCACATGGGAGATGTACTGCTCCGCCAAACACACCATCTGCACATTCATAAAGTGATAGCTTTTTCTATTCCTGAAAACGTGTTCATTTCTCCGGGGGGGGGACAAATGCCACATGTGTACCATCAATGGCACCAATGATGTTGGGGATATGACCCAGGGCATAAAAGTCAGCTTTCACTGTGGCCAAATCCTCCACCTGGGGGAACACGATGTAGCTCCGCAAGTGTTTCAGCAAGGCAGACAACACTCTGGTCAACACGTTGGAGAACATTGGCAGAGGCATCCCTGATGCCATGGCCACTGTTGTTTGGAAGGAACCACTTGCCAGGAAATGGAGCACTGACAGAACCTGCACTAGAGGGGGATACCTGTGGGCTGGCCGATAGCTGACATCAGGTCTGGCTCCAATTAGGCACACATTTCATGGTTTGTGGCCCGATCAAGTCTGTATGTAATGATAATTTATCTGTCCTCCATTGTCGCAAGGTCCACCAGGGGTCTGTACACCGGAGGATGCCACCATCTCATATTCAGCCTCGGCGGTTGAAGCCTATGGAAGAGAAAGGTTATCAGAGGGTCATATTCCCACATCTATTGCACTAATGATGATTTGTTTACTTTACAGAAACAAAATGTGAACCTGACAATCAGTTGCCGTGCCAGTGTCTGCTGTGATGCAGTTAGGTGCCATGCCCTGTGCCCCCCTGAAACGGCGGATGCCTGACCTGTGAGGCGGGACAAGTGGAAATGAGGTAATTGCGCTGGCTTTGTGCGCCTTCGCGGTAGGCGGTCGATGACTGCCGTGCAACTTCGCATTGTTTATTATTGGGCCCTATGGGTTCCAGGAGCTAATGGCGATGTACGCCGGTGGTGACGGTACGCACCGCCGCAGACTTCACTGACATTTTCTATCTATCCAATCACTTGCTACCTGACCTTCAACAGGAAAGGACCTACACTGCAAGTGCTGCTGTGACCTGTGCCTGGAACTGACCATGGTTCATGTGTCTGGGGAAAGGGCCCCTGCATTCACTGCGGAGGAGTTGGAGAAACTGGTTAATAGGGTCCTACCCCAGCACACGTTACGCTACGGTCCTCCAGACAAACAGGTGAGTACACTGTGAGCATGATGCGTGGGCCATGAATGTATGGAGTGCTGTGTATGTAAGTCACATGTAGAGGGGGTTCAAAGGCATCCTGGCCAGATTGCAGCATGTAGGGTGGACAATGTATGTGCGTCAGAGGATGGGAGGGATCTATCTGGTGGGCCATGAGTCTGACGGTCTGGATGGTTGACTAATTCCCTTTTCTGCTGTCTTTTCCCTGAAGGGCAGTGCCCACCAGAAAAAGGGTATTTGGTGTGCCATCGGCAAGGAGGTGCGGACCCTCGGGGTCGTTGACAGGTGGAGCACCCACTGCCGCAAGAGGTGGGACGACCTGTGCCGCTGGGCAAAGACGACGGCGGGGGCCCTGCTGGGCTGGCCTCCCAACGAGGAAGGGGTGCCCGGCGCACCATGACCCCACTTATGTTCTGCATCCTGGCGGCGGCCTATCCGGAGTTGGATGGACGCTTGAAGGCATCACAGCAGCCACAAGGGGGTGAATACAGAATCAGACTCCTGACTTTGCGCACGTTAAGAGGTACCTGGGTGGGAGATGTGGGCTATGGGTGCCCTTAGGCCAGGGCGAAGATGGCAGGGTAGGTCCCTTGTCGGGCAGGCTCTGAAGCACTCCTGCTCCAATAGTGTTATTGGGCATCTACTACTGGGCAGGGTCCTGTGGGTTTCTGGTGTGCAGCTGATGGCGTTAGGCTTTCTACCCCATGGGCTGGTGACTATCTTAGTAACTGGTTGGGCATGGCCTAGTGCATAGGACTGCTCTGTGTGTGTTGTGTCTGCCGACGGTAGTGGTGTTGCTGGCATTGACCAAGTGTATCCTCTGTCTCTTCCCCCCCCCCCTTTTTGTCTTGTCACCCTGTCCTTGTGTGCATTAGCATCATCTGGCAAAGGAGCAGAGGCACCGGCGGCAGAGGGAGCTGCATCCCACATGGGCCTGGAGGCCGAATCCACCAACAGTGAGGGCACCAGTGGGACGGAGGGTGAGGGGAGCACCACGACGGGGACAGGAGGGGTGACCACAGACAGCGACTCCTCCTCCGGTGGAAGCTCCCTGGCTGTGGCAGACACCTCTGTGCCCACGCAACAACAGGTACAGCTGCCACTCCCCCTACTAGCAGTGCCCTCCTACCAGCCCCTCAGCGTATTTCCGGTGCCCGCTCATCCAGGAGGGTGGGCATCTCCTTCGCCCCAGGCACCTCAGGCCCTGCCCCAGTCAGCCCTGCTGCCCTTAGTGAGGAGGCTACTGACCTCCTGAGATCCCTCACTGTTGGGCAGTCAACCATTCTGAATGTCATCCAGGGTGTCGAGAGGCATTTGCAACAAACAAATGTATACCTGGAGGGCATTCACTCTGGTGTGGCAGCCCAACAGAGAGCATTTCAGGCTCTGGCCAACTCCCTGATGGCAGCCCTTGTCCCTGTGTCTAGCCTCCCCCTCCAACTTCCTCCACCCAGTCCCAATCCCCTCAACCCCAACCTAACCCAAGCACACCTTCAGACCAGCATTCACCCAAATCAACACAGAGGAGTGGTTCAGGCAAACACAAGCACCACACATCATCCCACAGGCACTCACACACGCACCATACCCATGCAGACACACCAACATCCACTGCCTCCACTGTGTCCCCCTCCTCCTCCTCATCCACCTCCCTCCCAGTATCGTCTCCACACCTGCATGCACTACATCCTCATCTACTACCTCCATCACCAGCACGCCCATCACTACTCACCCCTAACTGGCAGTCACCACTCCCACATCCATGCACAAGTCCCCTGTGTCCTCTCCCAGTGTGTATGTGACCCCTCCTCCCAAAGTACACAAACCCCAGCAACCACCCACCCAACAGCCATCCACCTCACAACAGCATCCAGCACATGCACCTTCACTCAAACTCAGCAGACAGACACCTCCTACCACCGCTTCCTCTTCCTCCACTCCCAAACCCTCTCCCTCTTCCTGCCCCAGTGTGTCTAAAAAGCTTTTCCTGGCAAACATTGACCTGTTCCCTACCCCTCTCCCCCCCACCCCCCGTCCTTCCCCTCGGGCCAGGGTGTCCAGAACCCAGGCCAGCACCTCAGCCACCAAGCATCTGCTGTGGCACCTGCAACTCCCAGAGGCTCAAAGGGGGCACCTGTCAGGCCAGCCAGTGGGCCACCAGCCCCTGCAAAGGACCAAACCATTCTGCCACCTGCCAAGGTGAAGAAGGAGACAACATGCAGCAAGGGCAAGGAGCACGGCCCACCCAGCAAGGCCTCCTCCAAAACTCCAGCTGCCAGAGCTAAGGTCACAACAGCATCTGCCAAGGTGAGGAAGGGGAAGAAAACCCAAGGCAAGGCACTTCAGCCGTCGGAGGCTGCAGGTGAAGGCCTGGTGTCTACCAGCAGTACTGCCAGCCCCCCACCTGCACCGCAGACAGCGCCGCCAGCATCCCCCCGCAGGCACTGCCGCAAGCACGCCGCTGCCACCCCTACTGTCAGCAGCAGCATCCCCAGTGGGCAGCCGTCTGAGGCTGCAGGAGAAGGGCTGGGGCGTACCTCCACCACTGGCAGCACCAGCACCTGCACCACGGCCAGCACCGCCAGCAGCCCCGCCGCAAGCACCGCCACCTGCACTGCTAACAGAAGGACCACTACCAGCACCAGCATCCCCAGTGGGAGGCCGTCCGAGGCTGCAGGAGATGGGCTGGAGCCTCCCACCACTACTGGCAGCACCACCACCGGCACTACCACCAGTTTGCAGCCTTGGGCGCCGCAGGATGGAGTCTAGCCCTACCTCCATGGACTATCATGCAACCTGGTCCCTGCAAATCTTGTGCCTCAGACACCCAGGTGAGGGAATGTGAACTGGCACACCCCAAGTGCTGCATCACTCGGCACAAGGCCCCCTCCAGAACCAGTGGAGATATGCATCCACTCAGCCCCTCCTTGGCAGGATGAAGCACACTGGGCACCAAGCCCCCTCCAGAACCAGTGGAGAAAGGCATCCATTCACCCTATCCTTGGCAGGATGAAGCACACTGGGCACCAAGCCCTCTCCAGAACCAGTGGAGAAAGGCATCCACTCACCCTATCCTTGGCAGGATAAAGCACACTGGGCACCAAGCCCCCTCCAGAACCAGTGGAAGAAGCCATCCACTTGAAAGACTGTGGCCTTGCACTCACCAGGACCAAGCAGTGGGCAATCCACCCACTTGAGAGACTGTGGCCTTGCACTCCCCAGGACATTGATGTGGGCATGGAGCCCCGTCGAGGAGCAGTGGCGTTATTCCATCTTCCGGCCATGGTGCCCCCCCTCCCCCGTCCCCCTGAGGTGCCTGTGTGTTTTCGACCAGATGCCCCTGCAGTGTTCTCTCTGTATTGAGGCAGGAGTCAAGTGTGGGCTTGGCCCATGATTTTTGGCCCAGTGACCTACGGACATTTGGAAAGGACAACGTACGGCCTTATGTACATATTGTATATTTTTGTAGATACTGTTTTTACAATCATTACGTATATCTGCCTACTTCTAAAATATCAATGATTAACTCCATTCCTTTTGACCTTGCATTCTTCCAGGGGGTGTAAATGTAATGTTGCTGCATGTGGTTGTGTGTGTGGTGTTGTGGGTGGGGGTGTTGCTTGATGCATGTGTGTGTCACACTCTTTTACCTCCCCCCTCCCCTGGGTACTAGGTGCAGTACTCACTGTGATCGTCGCTGCCACCTTTGGTATTGCTGGTAGATGAGGAGGTAGACCAGCATAGGTAGGACCTGTAACTCGGGCTCCAGGGCATCCTGGTTCTTCGTTGAGTGTCGAGAGGTGAGTGGTTTCCCTTCCAAACACTGTTTCCGACGTTCCTTTCTATGGTGTTGGTACCACCCCAGAAAAGCTGGCGGATTGGCGGGTTGTGATGGGGTGGGCAGTACATTGTCTTCCGCCTGTCGGCGGTGACTGCCACTGTGTTTGTTGCTAACGCCGTGGCAGTCAGAGTGTTAAGTGGCTGTCTGTGTTGGCGGTTTCCGCTGTGGTCGTGATCTAATTTTTTTTACCGCTAGCCTGTTGGCGGCATTACCACCGCTTTAACAACGACCGCCAGGTTTGTAATGAGGGCCTATTTCTTTATGGTCTTCTCTAATCAACTTATGTCGGTATGTCTGATTGGTTATTTCTCAATTAACTAATTTTTGGAACAGTGACTCTCCCATCTCATCCCAGAATGCAAGTTTACTCATTTTGTTTATTTTTTTTATTGCAATTCTTTATTATAAGTCAAAAAACAGTACAAAGGAAGGCTAAACAGCCTGTAGCAGAGATTGAGGTACACCACAATGGTTGTAGCTGTGATGGGTACATATGAAGGCTTATACCTTTTCGAACCAATGGGGAACAAACAGTGCTTGGAGAAGGAAAGAGAAAGGGGGGTAGCAGTATGAGGGTGTGTTATAGTAGTCAGAATATTCAGAGGGGGGCTAATATGTGAGGATACGTATTCATGAGCTGTTGAAAGTGGGTGCCGTCGTGAGATGTAGCATGTCCTGAAGACTATCATATGTGAGCGGTTTGGTCGGTCCTGGCGTGTTGTTTTCCTTCATGGCAGTAAGGAGAGTTATCATGGCGGATGGCTATGTAGCCGCCTTCTAGTTGGCTGAGTGTGGATTGGTCGAACTTTCCACCATTGCAAACGCTTAATGCTAGCTACCGAGTAGAGATGTAAGGGAGGTCAGAGATGGTCCGAGTCAGATCGTGCCAGCAGGACATGCCCCCTGGTTTACAGGACAGTGAGTCCTGAACTGGGCTTATGAAGAGCACTTGGTAGGTTGGGAAAGGGTGGGGAAGGGGAGAGGAGAAAGAAAAGAAAAGAAAAGAAAAGAAAAGAAAAGAAAAGAAATGAAAAGAAAAGAAAAGAAGGAAGAGAATTGAGGAGAGAGAGATGAACAGTGGCAGGTGGGTAAGTAATGAGATGAAGGCGGTCGTAGGTCAGAGGACATGGAAAATAATGAGACTATGGTTGGGATTCTGTAGTTCTGTAGCAAAGTGCATGGAGTGTATGCAGTGTGGACAGGAGGGGGAAGGAGGGCTTGTGGCTGTAGGATAGTATTGTTTTGTTAGGTTCTTGGGGGGATTAGAGAAGGTATAGGCGAGAGGGTAAGGGGGGTCAAAAAAGCAGAAGGGGGGGGCACTACTGTCCTACCAGTAGAGGTAGTGGTTTGGAAGGGTGAAGACGAAAGACGTCAATAATAAGTGAGTTATGGTGCTCCTGCAAGAAAGGAGGTCTAGACCTGATTAAATAGGCCCACCTTGTCCTGTAGGCTATAAATGACTCATTCATGTGCGGCTATTTGGATCATCGCAGTCATCCACTCTGCTGGGGTAGGGGCAACACTTGACCTTCAGTGTCTACAAATTCAAATCTTTGCTGTTGTAAGCACTGTATGTAGCAATCTCTGTTGCGATCACGATGGGGGGGAGAGCTCCTGTGTCGTGTATGAGGATGAGTGAGGGGGTAATCAGGGATTGGAGCAGCAAAGAATCTTTCAAAGTATAGTGCACTGCTTCCCATAAGGGCTGTATCGATGGGCATTCACATAGGATGTGGAGTAGATCGCATCTGGTCTCTGGGCATCATCAGCAGTCTGCGTGCGGCAGAAGTCCTGCCCTATGCAATTTCAGTGGGGTCCAATACCAGTCATGAATGACCTTAAAGAGACAGAATTTCAGTCGGACACCTCGAGTGCCTCTGTCTAGGGCGTCAAGGATGTTTGACCAGTCTTCCACGATATAATCTGTCCGCAGTCGAGTCTGCCATTTACAGCGTAGAGTTTCAAGGAGGGGTTGTGAATAAAGATGGCCCACTAATACGTCATAGTGGCTTCCGATTACGTCATTGTGGTGGCCCCAGGTTTGCAGATAGACAACGATAGGTGAGGTCTTGAGCTCCCAAGGGGCAGCCCCCATAGATCGTTGTAGGCAGTGCTTGAGTTGCAAGTAACGCCGTTCTTGCCTAGGATGGATATTGTACTCCTCTCATAATTTGTCAAATGATTTGAGTATCCCCTCGTCTATGACTTGGGCTATGCAATCAATACCCGCTAGGCTCCCTTGTGGCCACCTAAGGGCAGTTCCCCCTATCTTTAGACGGTCATTACCCCATATGGGGGCCTGGGTGTGTAGAGAGGGGTGAATACCTAGTAAGCAGTGGGCCCTACGCAATGCTGCACGTGTTGCTGTGAGGATCGGGTTCGCTGGGATGATCTGTAAGGGACCTGAACCATACAGGCCTCCAAGACCGCCACGATGGGCTAGCAGAGGTTTCCCTGTGGTCACCCATTGAGGCTGTTCCGGAGTTCTGGGTAGCATGTATGTCAGTTGGGATAGCTGGAGAGCAAGGGAGTAATGCTCCACGAGGGGAGTCCTAGACCCCCACAGGAGCGGCGTTCTATTATTTTTGCCGGCGTCAAACGGGAGCATGTGGAACCCCATACGAAAGTCCTCAACTCTGCATCTCTCAGTCGAAGGGTTTAGAGGGGCACCCAGAGGAGAAGCATACCAAGAACATATGTAAATCACTGGAGTGTGACCATTCTCACCGCCTGTACCCTGCCCCACATGGAGAGGCCTAGAAGTGACCACTTTGCGAAGTCCATTTTCATACGAGCCACGAGAGGGTCCAGGTTATCCGCAACCATGCGCTCCAGAGCCGGATTGACTAGGATCCCCAGGTATTTGAGATGGTTCGGGGTACAGCAGAAAGGGAGGTCATGGATCGTGGTACTTGGCATCATCAGCGAGAGAGGCATTGCCTCTCTCTTGTCCCAATTCACCCGGTATCCAGACAGAATTGCGAAACCGTCTATGGTTTCCAGTAAAGCCAGCAATGATCTAGTTAAATAGGTTACAGTTAGTAATACGTCATTGGCATAGAGGTGGATTTTCGAGGTCCCACCTGCAAGGGATATTCCTGTGATCTGCTGAGAGTGGCGGATAGTAGCCGCAAGGGGTTCAATTTCTAACAGAAACAAAAGTGGCAACAGAGGACAACCCCTGCTGCATTCCGCTGTTTATTGGGAAGGGGTCTGATAGAAAGCCCCCACAATTGACCTGCGCCATGGAGTGGTCATAGAGCAGACCGACTCTGGAGATGAATTGTTCTCCCAGTCCGAATTTTGTGGGTGGTGAACAGATAGGGCCATTTGATACGGTCAAACACCTTCTCAGTGTCTAGGGACAGGGCCAGAACCTCTTCCGGTATATTCTTGGACTCCCACAGTGTATGACAAAGAGTGCGCATATGATTCCTAGAGGTACGTCCCGGTACAAACCCCACTTGAGTGTGGTGAATCAGGGATGATATGACTTTACGCAAGCGGGCCGCCAGGACGCTCGCCAGTATTTTGATGTCCCAATTCAGGAGAGATATGGGCAGAGAGCTGCCACAGAGTAGAGGGTTCATGCCTGGGTTTGGTATGACAGCTATTGTTGCTCTGTTAGATATTGCACTTAGAGAGCCCTCCCGACACACCTCTCCAAGTGCCTCTTGTACAGCGCTGACTGCTTTTTGACCGGCCCATTTATAAAATTCTGCAGGGAAGCCATCTTCACCTGGCGTTTTATGGTAGGGAAGATCAGAAATGGCTTGCACTATTTCTGCCCTGCTTAACTCTCTGTCAAGGAGGGCGCAGCCTGCAGCCGAGAGGTAAGGTAGTTCAGCATCAGTGAGGAAGGTCTCTATCTGGGCAGAGTCAGCCATCGTTTCCGGGGTATAGAGATATTGGTAAAAGGTCGCAAATTCGTTAACGATGTCCTGTGGGCGTGTAAGTATCCCCCTGTTGGAGGATGTTATGGCTGGGATGGCTAGAGCAGCTTCTTTGTGATGGAGCTGCACTGCTAATAGTCATCCAGCCTTTTCGCCCTTCTCATAATGCCGGCCACGCAAGAATTGCAGTGCATATTCGGCCTGAGATGTGTGGAGCTCATTGTGTGCCATATGGGCGCGTACCAGGGAACTACGCTTTGGAAGAGACGGCTGGGCAGTGTACTGCCGTGTAAGGTCATCCTAAAGGGTCTTCTGATGGGCTGTCCTATCCCCATTGGTTAATGCTGCATCGCACATCATTTGGCCTCTCGGGGTCGCTTTTGCCGCCGCCCAGAAGGTCCTTTTGGAGGAGACAGTACCAACATTGTCATACATGTATGTAGACATGTGGGCCTGCAATTGTACCTTACCTTTGGACAGTGAAGCCCAAGGGTTTGCGGGTCAGGGACATTAGACCTGTTTGGACTGATAGCTGTATTGAAGGGTGGTCAGAAAGACCGCTGTCCATTATGCATGTGTCTTGTAGTTGGGCCACTATAGTGTGTGACACCATGAAATAGACCAACCGAGATTGGGTGCCGTGAACGGGTGATAGGAAAGTGTATTCCTTATCGGTAGGGTGAGTGAGCCTCCAATAGCCCACTAGTCCAGTATCTGCCAGCACATCAGTTAGGAGAGCTCTGACATAATTATTACCCACATCGAGGGGGCCCATCCTATCCAATATTGCATTGCTGCCCAAATTCTAGTCTCCCCCTATTATATAGCTGGTTGTTCCTATTTCAGTCAGAAGCCGGTTTATTTGCAGGAAGAATAGTTGTTTCGAACCGGTTGGCGCATACACGGAACCCACACATATTAAGGAGTCTCCCACTTTTAATTTGGCGAACACATACCTCCCCTCCAGGTCGTCCCATGTCTTAATGACTGTCGCTGGTAGGGTTTTCAGGAGTAATATCGCTACCCCCCATTTTCGTGGGGCTCCACCGCTCATCCCTTGTTGTGTAGGGCAACAGCTGAAAAGCACTTTTCCCACCCAATCTCGGTGTTGTTTACTGGCTTCTACACTGTCAAGATGTTTCACTTGAAGAAGAGCTATGTCAGCCCGCTTGGATTGGAGGTAGGACAGTATTTTTTCCCATTTTACGAAGTGCGTCAGGCCATTCACATTCCAGGAGACTATCTGTAATGGGTGCGTCGCGTGGGGAACAGATCCAGACATGCTGGAAGGGGAAATGAGGAGGGGGGAGGGTTGTTTTACTGATATAAACTGTGCAGGTAGGGAGGGAGAGGGGAGACGCCACGCAGAGCGGGGTAGACTATAGCTAGATGGACTAAGGGAGGGGAAACTGATGGACGCCAGACATCCCTCTGTGGTGGTGTGGCGAAAGGGGGACGAGTAGATGGGAGGAAGGAGAGGAGGGGATGGGTGGAGGTTGGTAGGATAGAGAGGAAGGGAGGAGAAAAGAAAAGGGAGTAGGAAAAGAAGTGAAGGAAAGAGGAGAAGTAGCGGTGCATCGGTGAGGGGAACAAAGGGGCAAAGCCCCAATGGGTCAGATCCGTGGACTGCGGGTGCTAACCTTTGGGGCCCATATACTCAGCTAAATGGGCCTCAGTTGGGGGAGGGGCACGCACCGCCAGCCGTTGTGTAAAAAAAGTGCCAAAGTTGCCTTCGGAGGTAGGCATGCCATGGACGGAAGAGAGAAAGAGAGGGGCGGGCCGTCTAGAAAGAGAGGGTCAAACCGCCGATATGGTCAGTCACCCCCCTGGCGGGGACAAGGGGTAGAGGAGAAGGAAGGAAAGGGGAGGAGAGGGGGAGGGGAAAGAAACAACAGTGGTCCCATTCACATGATGACACCAGTTGGCCGTGAATAATAGCAGCGTCCCTGCACTACATGACCATTGAGGCCAGGACATGATTGGCGGGGAGAGGTGGGGGAGTGCGGTCTTCATGGGACTATCATAAGTGTGAGCTATCAATGTTACAGTGAAGGTGTGCCGCTGCAGCGGACTGTGCTCCTCTTAGCGCCCTGGGTAATGGCTTTCAGTGTGTCCATAGTCCTCTTATCATTTCATGTCATGCCAAAGGGTCTGCCGCTCACGCGTATTGCGGCATCGCAACTGGGACGTAGTGCTCCTCCCATATTTCAGCTGCAGGGCCTAACAGACCATTTAGACGGGGAACTCCTCCGCGAAGGCTTGGAGGGGATAGTGAGTAGGGAAGAGGGTGGGCCCAGAGGCTACGGAGATAAAACAATGTCATACATAAAGCATCAAACATTAGTATATGCTACATATGTAAATACGTATATCACTTTTACGTAAGGTTCAATCGAGATCCGACTAGTGCTCACGTGACGCATAGTCAAGAATACCACAACATTATAACAGTATAACTATAACATCAACATGCGGGCAGATACTCATCTGTCCGCCGATTCAGTGTTAAGCTCTCTGGTCTCTCGGCTGAGCTCTAGTTCCCTGGTCGTCTCACAGCGTGGCTGCAATGTCAAGTAAGGATTGGGATGGGTTTTAGGGGAGAACAAGATTTGTTTCTGAGAGTTGTGTGTGGAGCGCCACTGCTTGTAACACCTGACCCCTGTCATCATGTGTCCTTACGAGCCTCTCTAGGTCTTTGCCTCTGAGACGGTGGTCTGAGTTATGGCGATTTGCCCCTCTGTGGTCGGGTGGTGGGGATGACGCACTACGACTGTCACTGGGTGGCCCATGTGACCGGGCTAGAGTTGCTGTGTCCAGGAAAAGTCGCAAATCCTTTGAATCGTAGAAGTCTTTGGATACTCCGTTTTCAGTGACCCACAGAGTGACCCACAGTCTCGCTAGTTCAAACAGGCCGTATTTCAGCTCCAGTTGGCACAATCGGGGTCTGAGAGCCAGGAACGATTTCCGGCGTTCATTGGTGTCCTTGGAGTAGTCAGCCATGATGTGCATTTCGTAGTCTTCTGCACGAAAGGGTCCGTGCGCTCGGGCTGCCGAGAGGAGTTGACTGGCTTGCCCGTGTCTCAGAAAACAAGCAATGATCAGACGGGATCTGGAGGTTCCATCGTGACGTCTCAGGCCCAGTCGGTGCACCCGCTGAAATTCCAAGGGTGGGTCAAAGGTTAGTTCAGTCAGTTTGGGGAGGACTGAGCAGAGAAAGGATTGAATGTCTGAACCTTCTACACTTTCCGAAAATCCGAAAAAACGGACGTTATCTATGCGGCTTCTGTCTTCCAGGTCCGTTAGTTTACTGCAAAGGTACAAAAGGTCCTGGTCTCTGTCTTGGACAGTGTGGATGCGGGTCTCGAAGGTCACCATATGGTGTTCCACCCCTGTTACTCGTGACTGGAAACCTGCTATATCTAAGCGCATGGATTTTGTCTCCGTTGTCAAGGAAGTTATGGCGGTATCCATTCCCTCAAGTCTGCGGCTTACTTCAGTGATCTCCTGGAGTCTACGGTCCATAGTCGTGGTCTGCTCTGTGTCGGACATGGTAGGTGGCTGTGCAGGTGGGTTTGGTCCTGTGGCTGGGGATGCGGGCAGTAAGAGTTGGAGGGCCGCAGAAAAGAGTACCTGTCTTGCCGGTTTACCAGAGGATTTGCCTGTCGCTTTGCCACCGGGCATCTCAGGACTATTATGTGGGTGCAGCCTTCAAGATCCGAGGTCCGAGTTGGGGGGAAAGGGGGCAAGGGGGAAAGGTGAGGGGAGCCGCCCCTTTCAGTCTTCTCCTTGTAATGGTGGTGACAAGGGTTGGCTGTGTGTAGGCTAGGGAGTGGTTGGCCCTCACGTCGCCTTCAAGGGTAAATCTGTCACTATCAATAGTGCTTAGTGACCTCCGTGCTACACCAATAAAGAATCCTGTGCTAGCTGAATGAAAGGAAGTACCGCTAACGTCCAAGGCCTAGTGAGATGGAAGGCGCAGTAAGGCAGAGCAGTACTGGGCAGCTGAATACCTGGCGCTGGTGTCCCCACTTGACTTCCACTACTCGCCCGTATTGCTGCACAGGGTGGTCTCATCAAGGCCACCAAAAGTACAGGAGAAGATTGACCTGCTTGTGTCTTCCGTGGCAGTTGGGTAACTATGACAACCACTTTCAGATGTAGATGCAAAGATGCTATGAGTCCCCCCGCCACTTGACCCTCAGCTTGGAGTAGTATGTAGAAGAATGAGGGCCAGCGGCACTGCCCCGGGCCGGGGTAACTGTCCGCAACAGCAGTCAGTGATCGGCTGGAAGAAAGGACCAAAGGTCGGGGGCCCCTAAAATAGAGGCAGAGGACAAAGTTCCCCTCCAGACTAGGTTGTGGGCTGGTATGTTTTTCGCAGGAGGGGGGACCAATGCAGCGACGCTGTACCTTCGACGTGACTCGTCTCCACAGGCGCAGGTCACCGGCGCTGTGAGGCTGTGTCTCCACCGCTCGTATGGACTCTCCTCCATGTCTCGCCCCCATCCCCGTGCAGCACAGCTCTCTCTATAGTCTCCAGGCGATGATGACCAGCCTCGGGGGTCGTCCCGGGGCTCAGACGAGGAGAGTCATGAGGCCCAGGTTGTTTTTGCCGCTATTGTGATCACAGCTCGCCTCTCCACAAGGCTCTCTCAACAGGATGAGGAAAGGGTGGAGGAAGGGGGGAGCAGTGCCGGCGACCGCTTACCGGCACTGTGATGTGCTGCTGCTGTTTCACTGCTTCCAGCGACTATAGGTCGTGGCTCCACTCTGCCCTGTAGGCCCTCGCCTCCTCGACGGCGCGTAGCACGCTCTCCCCTTGGTTCCGCAAGCTGTGTCCGGATGCTAGCCATTTGTAGGGAGCCTCCGGGGCTCAAGGGATAGAGTATACAGTGGCTGTAACACCCCTGGCTAAAGCCAACTGCCTCAAGGAGCTCCCTAACTAGACGGCCATCTTCAGCCGTGGCCAGACCACGCCCCCGCAATTTTACTTCTGAAGAACCATGTGAATCAGGGCTTCTGTTTTTTATTATGATTGGACTGCTTAGAATATTCTCAGATCACTTTTTGTTTGCGAACGGATAATACTTTGAAGCCTGATCAGTGACAGGGTTGCCATCAGAGTATATTCCATCTCTCTAGTCGACCCACCAGTAAGTGCTCAACATCTTCTAATGGTAGCTGACTTTTAAAGCCAGCTCCGTGACCCCAGAGTTGTTTGGTTTTTAGTCCTCCTCCCTTGTAACCCTTTCCAACTATTGGATTCACAGTGTTACAAATCTATATTGCACTGTGGTACCATTAAGGTGGGAGCTAACGCATTAGCCTCCTGTCAAACCAGGAGAACAGGATTAAACTCTACTATCAGGACAGTTTAGTCACCTAAGGGAATCAAACATATATATTTTATCTTAAATTCTGAATCCTCGAAAACGCATGGCTGTGTAGGCTGCAGAACACTGTTACTAGTGCCCACTGAAGGCTGTGCTGATCAGTGCACAACCATCACACTATCTATAGAAAACCTGCCATTTCAGTGTAGTTACCCCAGATTTTTCATCCTTTTCTCTACCATACTTTTGCTAGTTTTTGAAGTGTGTGAATTGCACCCACAAAGCAGAAGAAAAGTGCCTTAGTATCCCCAATAAATGTGATTACATTGGCTTATTCTTAATTGATACACTTATCTTGCCTATAGGTCCCCAGTATATAGTGTAGAAAATTCACCCTTGTCCTGGAATTCATATTCCACCTGTAGACTGCTGCAGTGTAAAACCTGCAGTGCAACCTCTGAAAATAACCACTTTTTACATGCAAAGACCCTCCTTTATCAATATTAATAGCACTCCAATGTAGCCCTTGTAGCCAATACAGTAGGATGCATGGCATGGAAAAGTGGGACATGTAGAAAATTAATTTCACTGTGTCCCTACAGTGACCAGGTCCCAAAGCTAATTTTACTGTGGAGGGCCGCCTGTCCTATAGAAAAAAAACACAGCACTGTATGAAATATTTAGATTGTCATCTTGGGTTTGTGGCCAGGTAGAAAAATAATTAAAGCATTATTTTGTAAAGTTATTAAAAATCACATTCATTTGGGAAGTTTGCTTTTTTATATGTATTTAGGAAAAGTAACTTTTATAAATTTACCTTTAACCTGCCTACAACTCGTGGAGGCAAATTTGACTTAGGTCTCCAGCTGGCGACAAGCCAATATTCAGACTTTTATAAGGTGTGGCATTCCTTCCAGTAGTCACATAATAGACCACTTTGATTGACTGGTCGGCCTGAATGGGCAGGGATGACTACTCTGAGCTCAGCTGAATGCTCAGAGTGGAAGGTGCTCCCTCTTCTACCAAGGAAATAGAAGTAGATTCCAAGGGTCATAAGACTGACCTCTGTTTGAAGACACAGGGATATAACAAGCTACAATAGTCCTTTTCCTGGAAGTACCCAGCTGACCAGTGGCAACTGGACCTGGATTGCAACTTGCTCTTAGCGTCTGCCTGACACCCTGTGAGTCTTTACATGTCTCCCCTTGGGTCCTTAGGTGGCTTTAGAAGAGCATTGGTGGTGCATTTGGACTTAAAAGAGTATGGGCCTGATCACGACTTTGATAAACCGGTTACTCCATCATAAACGTAACAGACATCCCATCTGCCATATTACAGGTGCCTTTGGATATAATGCAAGACATAAAACTCAAAGTCAGGCTGTAAGTCACAAGGTAAACATTTTTACCAGGATGAGTCTGGTTGTTGTATCAAACCCACTCTCCATCACAGGCAGCCTCAAATTGCAAGTAGGTCCGCATCTACCACAAACATTTGCTTTGACTTACTGGTGCTACTTATACTTAAAAATTTAAAAGTTCCTACCTCCGATTCCTCTAATTGAATTTTTATAATTTTGTCTATTAAATGTTACTTTATGTTTCTAATTCAGTTTGGGATTTTTATTGTGTTGTGTTTTGACATTACTACTATTTTAATGCTGCATTATTACTTTAACATTGCCCTAGGTTAAGCCTGTCTGCTCTGGGCCCTAGCTACCGCGGGGTTGAGGTTAGGTTAATTTAGTGACTCTTAGATTCACCCTGACATGTTGTGTTATTATTTGTTGAGGTGGGGGACTGCCAATCCTAAATAATAATCCCCTTTCTTAAACCATTCATGTAATGGCATTATTGTCAATGTCTCATGATCTGTTTGTTGATACTGTGTGAATTCTGCGAGTTTTAGTGATGGATCATATTCACATTGTACATCTGAGCTAGCCTGAACCATTGACCATTGCACTCGGTGCCCCTGCAGAGCATCCAGCACACTTTAAGACCACAAGCATCCAGAGTAACATTGCTTTTTTTCTTACCATGTGTGGTGGTTTGCTCATTAATGATAGCAATCTGCACTGCTGTGAGCACATTCTCTTCTGGAGTGAGACTTGTTTGCTGGGGATATAAATGTGACCTTTGCGCAACTGGTGTGGTCAGCTCTTAATTGTGCATTATATATGTCCCTATTTCAGGATTCATTGAATAACTAGATTGTGGTATTTATCACGCTTGCAATTGTGCAGTTGCTATCATATCTTTTTGAAAGTGTGTTCTTCTTTCCAGTCCTTCCCATAAACTTTGGGAGAATCAACTTATACAAGAGTCTTATCCTCTCGGGATAATGTGGAAATTATATTTCACCAGAATTCAGAAATCCAATAAATGCTTATAATTTCCTAAAAGCGTTCTGATGTCCTAACGTCCCACATTTCTTAGGCGCCCTGGTGCAAGTCCCTTTTCCCTTACTGGGTAACTTGAATCACAGGAAAATTATATTCAAGAAGCATATTTTGGATTTTCTGAAATTCAGTTTTTAACCTGCCTTGACAAGTATTGCGACTATTTTGTCTACACATTGAAAGTGTTAATCTAATTCATTATCAGTGATAACTCAACATAAAAACCACTATAAAATCTTCTTGCGATAACTCAATATCTTGGGATTAGAAAACTCTTGGATTTTTCAAATATCCCCAAATGTAAATGTGGGTTAAGTAATATGATTAAGGAGAAGATAGGATGGAGAAGTGCAGGCAGTTAAAACATGCCATTCGATGACAAAAGTACAAGTTTGCACCGTACTGCTGTAGCGAAAAGCATGTGAGAGGAAGAGGCTGGCTATTTGTTCACTGATGAAAACCTGACCCTACTTTCAAGTAACCAGCCCAAGCTGTGTACCTGAGGCAAACTGAGATGGAGCACTGGATTTTCAGACAAAAAAGAACAATTGGACAATTTGAAGAAATCTGAGAAAGGACTGAGGACCAGACCACCCAATGCAGTGATTAATGGATATTAAAAATTACAGAAAGAAACTCCTATTTTGAGTGTCGGAGTGTTGGATCAAATATGGGGAAAGATAATGAAAAACAATTAGGAGAGCCCACAAACTAGAAAGCCACTGGTCTAGCCCCACAAAATTGCATCGTACAAGATATCAATGATCTCATCGAGGAAGAAGAACACATTTTACTCCCTGATAATCCAAACTCAACAGGCATAACAAAAAAAAAAACTAAAGTAGCTCCATTATTTTGTAAAGGCAAATACCTTAGGTCTAATGAACCCTCTATCCTCCGTAAACATATATCTACCACTGAGGGCAATACTGTATCAGTTGCCCAAACCCCACCCAAAATTAAACCCCATGTTCTGTTACAACCTACTATGCTTTGCACAAATCGTTTCTCACACTTGGCACCTTGCAATGCAACAATCAAGGAGACCAGCTTGAGACCTGCTAGTAATGCACAGTCAAAAGTGCCAAGTGAGATCAGGGACCAAATAAAGGATCTATGGGAAATTGTTAATATCATGAGGGCAGAGAATTCTGAGCTAAGAGCGAAGGTGTGCTTGTAAATGGACTATATGTGATGTATCCCGACTACTATGCTCATGAACCCTTCTTTAACTGGGACTGTCAGGAACAGTTATGGGGCAGATTTAAGTTCCTTACAACCGCTTGGGGGTGCTAACCCCCATTTTGACCCTCTACCTAAAATCTTGTTCCTTTTTAATCTAAGGGAAGCAACCTTGAGCCCCTGTATTGTGACAGAAGACATAGTTGTGAGCCTAATGGTAGACTTAAAACCCTAGTATTCAATATGGGCTCTTTGATTGCCCACCTGGAATCTTATCAGGAGAAGTGGGAAAGAGGTACAACTCCACTATTCTGGCCAGAACCCTTTTCTTCTTGCCCAGGACCACACATAGCTAATAATCATAACACTCCCAAGCTTAACCTGCTTGCACCCTACAGCCTCCCGTCGACATCCCCTGCATCCTAAATCCTTAGCAACCTGTTTTAAAAGCCACCTAGGTGAGGGCTTATGTAGTGGAATTTCACTTTCTAGCAGGATACTCTATGTGACAGGCGTTCCTAAACTCCAGCCACACCTTAGAAAACATGAGGCTTCTATAATCAACCAAGTCACCCAGTAGATTCGAGATGTCCGTAACTGTCATAGTGTAATCCACTCAGACATTCTTGGGCCCATATGTTTGTCTTCAGTAGTTGATAACAGACTCTATTAAGTTGACATTTAAACATTCTTCTATTGAAAGTGGTCTTCTATCACTTAAAGTCCTTACATGCAAGCCATCCAACTCTAAGATTCAGTTAAAAATTCATACGCTTGCGTTGGAAAGGTAGAGCGACCCCCGAGTCTCTTCCCATACATCCCTTGTTGACTGACTGGAGCCACTTGGAAACCTTACTTCCAACTGATCAGCATGGGGCAAAGTAAAACTATCGCAGGAGAATTCTTCAGATACTGACATCACGAATATAACTCAATCGTTAGCATCCCTGATCAGGCTCAAACTAACTGCTCTGCTCTGGGAGAGCCATTCATACCAACGCTGCCATGCACTTCATGCTGCAATCACAATATCTCAACAGGAAGTTCAGACCACTGACACCTCTAAAAATAATATTTGGTCAATGGCGTTATGGAATATAGGAATTAAGGAATAAAATGCCTCAAAAAGACTGGGGGAATTTCAATGACAATGGCAAAGTTATCATGTTCCAGGAAACTTGAGAAATAGTGCCATCCCATAAGCAAGGATTTAAAACTTTTTTAATACCAGTCTGTGGGTCTTAGGCTGGTAGGCCATCTGGGGCACTTGCCACATGGGTTAATACTGCTCCGGAGTTTTGGGCAAAACAGCTAATCACTGATTACACTGATATACTAGGGTTAGAACTTTAATCTTGGAATGAGAAAAACCTTTTTTATACGTGTACAATAGAAGCACAATAAAGTTGATTGAGTCTCACTTTTTAATAAGATTGAGAGACTGTATATAAAGGGGAGGCAATATGGCTGCTGTTATTATTGGAGTAAATTTCAATGTAAGGTTTGAGCCCTTAGCCCTTCTAAGGGACTTTGGCGGTCATTCTGACCACGGCGGTCGCCACCCGCCAAGCGGTTCCCGCCGAAAGACCGCTCCGCGGTCAAAAGACCGCGGCGGCCATTCCGGCTTTCCCGCTGGGCCGGCGGGCGACCGCCAGAAGACCGCCGGCCGGCCCAGCGGGAAAGCCCTTTCAACAATGAAGCCGGCTCGGAATGGAGCCGGCGGAGTTGCAGGGGTGCGACGGGTGCAGCGGCACCCGTCGCGATTTTCCCTGTCTGCAAAGCAGACAGTCAAAATCTTTGTGGGGCCCTTTTAGGGGGCCCCTGCACTGCCCATGCCAGTGGCATGGGCAGTGCAGGGGCCCCCAGGGGCCCCACGGCACCCGTTCCCGCCATCCTGGTTCTGGCTGTGGACACCGCCAGAAACAGGCTGGCAGGAAGGCGGTCGGAATCCCCATGGCGGTGCTGCAAGCAGCGCCGCCATGGCGGATTCCCTGGGTCAGCAGGAAACCGGCGGGAAACCGCCGGCTCCCCTTTTCTGACCGCGGCTTTACCGCCGCGGTCAGAATCGCCCAGGAAGCACCGCCAGCCTGTTGGCGGTGCTTCCGCCGCTCTCCGCCATGGCGGTCATGGTCCGCCAGGGTCAGAATGACCCCCTTTGTGTGTGATGATGACCAACTGTGGGGTATTCTACCGTTATCAGGTCCTTGTATTTTGTCTCTGGCTAAGGTAGTTTTAGAGATGATAGACCTCTTCTTATGTTGCCATCTGAGAGATTGTAATGGTTGAACAGCCTCAGATCTAACAAGGAGGCCCAGGTTTAGAAGGAATACTTATATGAGTAACATCGACTATATATTTTTGGACATACACTCTTGGTTTACCCTTATTGACATGGAAGTCACCCTGTTCCTCACCCTCTGGGGCAAGCCCGATCCTCCTATTTGGTCGGGACGGCCCCATGGGAATTTATCTATCACCAATAATGGGAGGCACGTTAGGTGCGATCCTGTAGCCAATAAGGAGGTTACTTATTCCCAATTATAGTGCATTTGGCGAGTTTGGCCTTGCTCCTCATACCATTATGGATCACTATAATTAGTACTTCAAGGGATTGAAGAATTCTTTTTTTCACCAAACCCCCCTCCCAGGCAGTGTGCTCTGCCAATTACTAACCCAACATCGTACAGCAAGGCATGTAGAAAAGCTAGGTTCTACCTAATTAAAACTATTAAAAGTGGCTCTTCGCTTGACAGAAACTCAAAAACAGGCAAACGTAACATGGGATACAACTGTTTGCGGCAATATTCTGGAAGCTGACCGATCAGGGAATCAGGCAGCTTTCTTGTATATGATTAGCCATGGTTGCAATACAACTATAATGAGGCCAGAGAATAATATCTTACCCCAAGATTGCGTTAGTCACTTTCAAGCTTTCCTCAGTGAAGACACCACTGGCTCCGTTCTTTATAATACCTCAGATTCTGAAGAGCTGCCTATAGAAATAGACTCTGTTCTACCTGGTATAAGCATTATGCCTATGAAGGCAGAAGTTCACAGTATATTTTTTTCCCTGGTTGAAACAAGCCGTGCTATTTGCACACAGAAAGCAGGCAAGGCACATGGCCTGGATAAGATCCCTGTAAATCTATTTAAATCCAAGCCTGATATTTGAGCTCCTTATTTAAATTATATCGCTAGTGCCGTTATGGCTGGTGACCAAATTCCTGCCGCCTGGAGAGGAGCAGAGTCCTTTTTTTAAGAAGGGCTCAAAACGTGACCCAGCAAATTATCAACTCAGAACCCTGATTGATGTGGCCCAAAACATATTCTGTAAGCAAGTTTTTTGATTGTTTACAAACATAGATCGAAGATAATATGATCCTTTCTCAGTTTCAAGGGGGGTTTCGCTCAAAGACAGCCTGGTAGATCAAGTCTTTAGATTCCAGCTCTTAAGATAGAAAGTGGTGGATTTAAACGGGGCGTTCTTTATGTAGTGTTCTTCGACTTGAAGGCTGCATTTGATATGGTCCCAAGAGACAGACTCTGGCATATCTTAAGGGGAGCAGGGTTACCATCTCCTTTATTGGATAAGCACCGTGTTCCTTCATGCTGACAGCTATGCTCAAATCAAGTGGATTAATGGCAGTTTTTTTGTGCTTGTGGATGTTTTGGAATGTACCTTTGACTTCAATGCACCACAGTTGTATTATGTATTGTCTCTTTTGTTGATATACATTTATTATTTATGTCAACAGTGCCCTACTTTCTACTTTGGGAAGCCTGTCTCTGGGCCTGATTACAACATTGGTGGTTGGACAACCAGACCCCCATGTTGACAGTCCTAAATAGACTGCCATACTGACAGTCTTCCAGACCACTCTATTACGAGTTATAAAGGCAGGACCACCAAGCAAAAAAGTCAGACTGCCAGTGGCGCAGCGGCCTGGATACAGGTGGTCCGACCTCCAGCGACGACAGCACCGGGACCAACAACAGAGCATATTACAATCACACAGTCGCCATGGCGGTCCTCTCGTGGGGGTCCAGACCACGCTGGTTCGCAGCCAGCAAAGTAACAAACAGCTGCATAGTGGATGGATGTAAAAAAAACACAGCTGACACACATTGGCACAGTGGACACACCTGCAAAGGATACTATAAAACATACCCCTTCACAGACCACAATGCTTTGCATGTCCACGGCAAGACACAGAAGCCAGAGCACGTAGAATTCACAGATTAGGCATCTGTTTTTTCACCATCACATTCAACACCCTGCACACACTTTTGTCCATTCACACCCTACTGCACTTCCCCTGTTAAGTAAGTCCCTGTCACCCATAGTTTTGTTCCACCATGTCATGTTCTAAAAATCCCTGTTTTTCCGAAGATGAGTTTAGAGGCATGGTGGATGAAATCATAAGAGTAGAGCCACAATTGTTTTGAGCACACCTCCAGCATACTCCTCTCAGCAGGAAAATGGAAATGTGGGACAGGGTCGTCAACAGAGTGAATGCTTTAGGCAACACTTTGTGCACAAAGGAGGACATAAGGAAGAGGTGGAACAACCTCTGGAACAAGGTATGTTTCCCTGGTGCCCAGGCACCAGCTGAAGGCCAAGAATACTGGCTGTGGCCCTCCTCACAGCCCCCCCCCCGGCGGGAGAGGGTGTTGGCCATCCTGCATCCTGAGGGCTTGACAAGAATACCTGGGAGAGTGGAGTCTGGTAAGTCACAACACAAGAAATTTCACCTAATGCAGTGTCATCCTGCTCACAGCTCACCTTTACCCACTGTCCTCTTCATGTACCCCACCAACATTCAATACCCAGAGTATCTGAGTTGAGTTTCATCACTGTCAATGTGTATTGTTGGACCAAACATAACAGCTACCAAGGCTGATCACATGCCATGAGTCAAAATGGTGCCTGAAAGTCTTTCCATATCACAAAATCATCCCAGGACTCATGGCGTGCCTCAACATGTAAATGTATATCCAAACCTAAATCCAGTCAGCATACAGATATGTAATACCCAATATATGTATAGCATGTGTAGTACAGGGAGGGGCCAGACTGCAACTCCAAGCAGGCACTGTTTCATTAACTAAAACCACCAGCATAGTAGTCACTTGCCCTAATACATATGTTTGTAAACTCTCAAATGAAGTTTACTCACCTGGGGGTTACATTTGTCAAGTGTGTGTAGTAGAGAGCGTGCCCTGACTGCAACTCACAGCCACCAGTGCAGTGTCCATTTTCCCCCAATACTCTTGTTTGTCAACTCACCTGGGGGGATAACATTTGTTTACTGGCTGTGGTATAGGTATTGGCCTGACTGCAACTCACAGCAGGCCTTGTGTGTGTAACTCCTAACACCAGCAAAGTGTCCATTTGTCCAAGGTCCCCTGTTTGTCAAATCCCAAAATAAGTACTCATCTGGGAGTGATCAAGCATAGATCATGCACAAACTAAAGAAGTGTCTGTCAACATAGCTCCATCTGGACTTGCTAACCCAAGATGAAATTATTGAGGACAGGAATGGCACCTTACTCAGTGTCTACATCATGTATTCTTAAGGCCTCAAGCTGCATCACCAGATTTGTAGCAGCAGAAGACACATTGACACAGCACTGGGTACATGATGACTCCAGTCACCTATACAACAGAGTTCTGGGTCTGCCTGCATCCCACTCAACTAGGCCTCAAAATGTTCAAAGCCATGTCTTGCCTATCCACTGTGTTGTCTGAATTGCTGGCAACATGTCATTTTCAGGCCACCCTCCCAAGTGCAGCTGATCTGCACATCTCAGCAGCTGCTTGAGTCAAATTGAGTTGGCATGCTTCACACAGGTCATTGTCAAATCACCCAATAGCATAGTTACTTGGCCCAGTTGGATTAACTACATCTTAGCTTTGTACAATGTCTCTGCTTACTGTAACACTAAACTGTTGGAAGTAGATGTCACAATATAACCAGTAACATTGTACATTTTACATCAACAGGCCGAGCTGCCGCGGGGCACACAGAACAAAATGCCACTGTCCCCTCAACCCCCAATAACATGAAGCCCTCAGTGAAGATGACCCTCCTGTACGTCTGGACGGTTCTGGCCCATCTGGGCGACCTGGTCAGACAGCAACAGTGATTCCCACTGTGCCCACAACTTCGCCTCCCAGCCCTGTTGCTTCCACCTCACAGGAAACCATTCCTCCCCCAACCTGTGTCCCGAGCACCCACATATGTAGCTCCTTAACCATGCCTCAGGCCTGGCACTGCGAGGCCTGGGTGTGCAGTTTCACTGCCACTTTGACTTGGCATTTAAAAAGTACTTGCCAAGCATTATACTCCCCTTTTTCTACATATAAGTCACCCCTAAGGTCGGCCCTAGGTAACCCATAAAGCAGGGTGCCATGTAGATAAAAGGCAGGACATATGTAGTTGTAGTCCTGTGTAGTTTATATGTCCTGGTAGTGTGAAACTCCTAAATTTGTTTTTCACTGCTGTGAGGCCTGCTCCTTTCATAGGCTAACATTAGGGCTACCCTCATATACTGTTTGAGTGGTAGATTCTGATCTGAAAGGAGTAACAGGGTCATATTTAGTATGGCCAGAATGGTAATACAAAATCCTGCTGTCTGGTAAAGTTGGATTTAATATTACTGTTTTAGAAATGCCACTTTTAGAAGAGTGAGCATTTCTCCGCACTTAAATCCTTCTGTGCCTTACAGTCCACGTCCGGATAGGTTAGTTGACAGCTCCCTTGTGCATTTCACTCAGACAACCCCAAACACAGGATGCTTAGTCACAACTGTACACATCTGCATACTGAATGGGTCTTCCTGGGCTGGGAGGGTGGAGGGCCTGATACTTACATTTGAAAGGACAGTGGCCTGCCCTCACACAATGGACTGCCAAACCACCTGACAGACAGGTTGGAACTGAAAGGGGACCTTGTGCACTTCTAAGCCACTCTTTGAAGTCTCCCCCGCTTCAAAGGCGCATTTGGGTATTAAAACTCGGTCAACTCAGACACTCCTTGACAAGATACCTACTGGGAAAGGAGCTCTGAACCAGAACCTGCAACCTGCTAAGAGAAGCTGCCTGGCTGCCTTAAGGACTTACCTGACTGCTTTGCTGCAAAGGACTGCTGCCTTGCTGCCCTCTGGCTCTGCTGAGAAGTGCTTGGATTGAGCTTGCCTCCTGTTTCCTGAAGTCTCAGTGCCAAAAAGACTTAATTTCTGCGAAGAACTCCATGTGCGGTGAAAAACTACGCACAGACTGCCAAAATTGATGCACAGCCTGCCCTTCAGTGAGAAAATCATTGTATCGCCGAACCGTAACGATGCAGCCCGGCTCCCTGAGTTAAGATTGATGCAGCGCCAGCATTACGACTAGAACTTCGACGCACGGTCCACCGGATCGATGCATCACCGAGTCGGAACGACGCAGCCCGACTTCCTGCGAGAGGAATTGACACAGCACCTACCGTGTGACAGAAATTTCCCCGCATTACCCACCAGATGGACGAAGCTCCTGTGACTTCGTCCTGCACGGCCAGGATTTCTCTGCATCATACCCGGGGCGTCCAAATACCCGGCAACCCGAAGAGGTTCCAAGCCTGCACACCGGAAATCGACGCAAAGCCCTCGCTGCGTGGAAAAACATCAACGTATCATCCGTGTGCACCTGGAGAAAATGACGCACAGCTCCACGTTTTCCACGCATCTCCTCCTCTGCGGTCCCATGCGGATAATTTAGACGCAAAACAGGTACTTTATGCTTGTAAGAGACACTTATTGCTTTTTAAGAACTAAAAGGCTCTATTTATCATTACAAAAGTGATATATCAACTTGTATTTATCAAATCTTGATCGTTTTGACCTTAATCTACTCAGATAAATATTCTATAATTTTCTAAACCTGTGTGGTGTATTTTTGTGGTGTTTATACTGCGTTATTGCATGATTATTGCACAAATACTTTACACACTGCCTTCTAAGTTAAGCCTGACTGGTCAGTGCCAAGCTATCAGAGGGTGGGCACAGGATAATTTGGATTGTGAGTGATGTACCCTGTCTAGAGTGAGGGTCCTTGCTTGGACAGGGGTTAACCTGTCTGCCAACCAAAGACCCAATTTCTAAATTCATCACATATGATTTCTTGTTGAGTATTGTCATTAATATTTTCTGTTAGTCATAGCTCCACAATAAAATCACCATTCACTGACTCTTTGTCTGTTGACTTTGATTTCATATTTAGCCATGCAGATATGTCAGACCATGTGAACCATACAATGATGAGCCAAGCTACTTGTTCAAGATGGGATATGTTGGATGTAGTCAGTGTCCAGCTCAGGATTAAAACCTTCCCACACAAACACATACATACAACGGTCTGCCCAAGCAAAACATTTTATTACACTATTCAACACATAGGCCGTCAATCTTTCAGGACTATTGTAAATCAAAAATGAATGACTCATACTGAGTAAATTTACCGGTTGACAGGTACAGACCTCTAGACCACCGAAGAAAGGGTTATGTCAGACATTGTCCTGTAGAATAGACAAACGTTGATGTGTTTGATGTTACCAGCTTTAGCCTTTTCACATTCCACACCACAGTAAGTCAACATCACATAATCCAAGATACAGACAGATGGCAGTACAACAGCCCCTGATCACAGGGCCATCATAATCCAATGCCCATGCATGTGGTGGTAGGACACAAACATTTGTCAGTGTTGTGGCACAGGCACTGTGGCGCACAATGATGGAACACATTTACAGCTACATACAGGTCAGACAAAAAGAGTGTTTAGCCAATGTGAAGGAAAAATGACTTGGTCATAAACTAGCACTACATATTTTATGCCCACATGATGACACACGTGATGCATCAGCCCCACCACAGCAGACTAAACAAATCCAATGGGCACCTCTGATCTTCCACCCAAACGCTGTGCACCCATCTTGGCACAGGTCTCCTACACCCAAACACTATGACCTACATTACCTGGATCAATCCATGTCCATTTTGTATGTCTGAACAGCATCCCATTCCTGCCAATGTCACAACTCTGAAATGCCCACATGAAGATTTCATTGAGAAGGTGCCTGTACAACGAACAAAACAAGGAGTATAGGCATGAAACAATACATATGGCTTGCGTCACATAGAAAGCATCTGGAAAATAAAGTACATTACAAGGAAAAAAACACAAACAAAACAACTTCATCTGGTTGGGGATGTGTCAAAAGCTGTCTCATCAAGCAGCCTTTGGCTGAGTATTGCATGGCATTAGCTCTCTAGCTGTGTCAAAAACACTCAACTCATAACATTCTCACAACAGTTCATTGTACAGCCACAGTCATGACATCACATGACATACTTACACATATGAGAAGCAGCTTTGGATAAGGTCTTCTTGCAAGTCAGTTCCTTCCTCTTCCCCACTGTAATCCACTATTGGCATTTTGTGATTCTCACCCAGTGGCACTGCAGGCTCACCTTCCTCTGGGATGTATGGTATGTTCATCCGCAGGGCGATGTTGTGGAGCATGCACCATGCCACAGTGATTTGACACACTTTCCCAGGTGAGTAGAGGAGGACTCCCCCAGTCCTGTCCAGGCAGCTAAATCTGGCCTTCAGGAGCCCAAAAGCCCACTTCACTGCCCACCTTGTTCTTCCATGGTCCTTATTGAAGCAGAATTCCCCTGGTGGAGTTGGATTCCTCAGCAGTGTCAACAACCAAAGACGGTTTCCTGGGTCTCCTATTAATGAATGGGACATAAGTGAACCAATGAGTCACTCACTTCATGATTGTAGCACCTGACATTGCTCACACACAATCAGGACAGACGTGTCTTACTAACCAACCAGGCCATCTCTGGGTGCAGTTGTGACATCAGCTGGGGTATGGTGCTGTTCCGCATTAGGAAGGATTAATGTGCTGATCCTGGATAACGGGCACAGACTTTTGAGATGTAGAGATCTGCCAAATAGACAACTTGCATGTTGATGAAATGGGAGTTCTTTTTGTTGTGATACACTTGTTCAGTGGCCTGTGGTGGCACCAAGCCAATATGTATGCCAACAATGGTCCTCACCACATGTGGGAGGCGGGCAAAACCATAAAGGTCACTCTTCACATTGGCTAAATCCTCACGTCGAGGAACCTGATATAGCTGTCAATGTGCTTCATAATTGCTGAGAGGAAATCCTTCAGCACCAGACTGAACATAGGTTGGGACATACCAGTAGATATGGCCATGGATTGTTTGAAGGACCCTGTGGCTAGGAAGTGCAAAACAAACATCACTTATCAGAAGTGTCAGTACTAAATAGCTGAGTTCCTCAGGAGCAGAAGCTAGGCCCAAAGCCCCTTCACCAATATCTACCCGACCCTGTATTACAGTCAGTGCGAGATATCAATGAGGAGGAAAGGGAAAGTGGACAAAAATAAGAGATTGTCTTGCGGGGAATTCTTCACTGCCATGCTTCTCTGGTGCTAAATGTAACAGCGATCTGTAAGGGAAGAAAAACATAAACATACTATTTGGATTTAACGAGTCGCTAATTTCATGAAACGCTATTTTTATTCAATATACATCAATGCTTCATACCCCCATAGAACAAGGCTTGTGCTCCTCTCTTTCTCTTAATTAATTCTGTTGCTAATTAATTTAATTTTACATCTCTACTAACATAAAAGAGGATTTAACATTACGGCAGTATAACAAATTAGTTGTTGTAGTATTTGAGCGAGTGATACGGTCTGAAAGTGAGGATTTCAATTGCTGTTAAGGCATTTTTCCTTCAGACATGGAAACAATGTCAAACCGTAAAAATATTATACTCTTCAATAAAACAAATGTTTTGCTGAGACAAATAGACAGTAAAGATTTCTGTGAGTAATTTGTGGTAATGCTCAAAAACTTGTTATCTTCAAACTGAATGTCTCTTGTGTAGGAAAGTACCATCTTGCCTGGCATGTTACCCCCATTTTTACTTGCATGTCAGTTTGTTTTTGCCTGTGTCACTGGGATCCTGCTAGCCAGTGCTCATAGTTTGTGGCCTATATGTGTTCCCTTTGTGGTGCCTAACTGTATCACTCAGGATCTGCTAACCAGAACCTCAGTGTTTATGCTCTCTGTGCTTTTAAAATTGTCACTGCAGGCTAGTGACTATTTTCACCAATTCTGCTTGCCACACTGGAACACCCTTATAATTCTCTAGTAAATGGTACTTAGGTACCTAGGGTAGTGGGGTTCCAGGAGATCCCCATGGGCTGCAGCATTTCTTTTGCCACCCATAGGGAGCTCAGACAATTCTTACACAGGACTGCCATTGCAGCCTGAGTGAAATAACGCCCACGTTATTTCACAGCCATTTTACACTGCACATAAGTAACTTATAAGTCACCTATATGTCTAACCCTCACTTGGTGAAGGTTAGGTGCAAAGTTACTAAGTGTGAGGGCACCCTGGCACAAGCCAAGGTGCCCCCACATTGTTCAGGGCAATATCCCCAGACTTTTTGAGTGCAGGGACACCATTACACGCATGTACTACATATAGGTCAATACCTATATGTAGCTTCACAATGGTAACTCCGAACAAAGCCATGTAACGTGTCTAAGATCATGGAATTGTCCCCCCAAGCCAAATTTGGTATTGGGGTGCCAATCCCATGCATCCCCGGGGCTCCAGCATGGACCCGGGTACTGCCAAACTGGCTCTCTGGGGTTTTCTCTGCAGCTACCGCTGCTGCAAACCCTCAGACAGGTTTCTGCCCTCCTGGGGTCTGGGCAGCCCAGTCCCAGGAAGGCAGAACAAAGGATTTCCTCTGAGAGGGGGTGTTGCACCCTCTCCCTTTGGAAATAGGTGTTAAGGGCCTGAGAGGAGTGGCCTCTCCTGACCTCTAGGAATGTTTTGAGGGCACAGATGGTGCACTCCTTGCATAAACCAGTATACACCTGTTCAGGGAGCCCCCAGCCCCTGCTCTGGCGTGGAAATGGACAAAGGAAAGGGGAGTGACCACTCCCCTGTCCATCACCACCCCAGGGGTGGTGCCCAGAGCTCCTCCATACTGTCCCAGACCTCTACCATCTTGAATGCAGAGGTGTGAGGGCACAATGGAGACCTCTGACTGGCAGTGCCAGCAGGTGACGTCAGAGACCCCTCCTGATAGGCTCTTACCTGGTTAGGTAGCCAATCCTCCTCTGAGGGCTATTTAGGGTCTCTCCTGTGGGTTTCCCTTCAGATAACGAATGCAAGAGCTCACCAGAGATCCTCTGCATCTCTCTCTTCAACTTCTGCCAAGGATCGACCTCTGACTGCTCCAGGACGTCTGCAAAACCGCAACAAAGTAGCAAGAAGCCTACCAGCAACATTGTAGCACCTAATCCTGCCGGCTTTCTCGACTGTTTCCTGGTGGTGCATGCTCTGAGGGCTGTCTGCCTTCACCCTGCACTGGAAGCCAAGAAGAAATCTCCCGTGGGTTGACGGAATCTTCCCCCTGCTAACGCAGGCACCAAACTTCTGCATCACCGGTCCTCTGGGTCCCCTCTCATCTTTACGAGCATGGTCCCTGGAACACAGGAGTGACCCCAACAGTCCAGTGGTCCTTCTGTCCAAATTTGGTGGAGGTAAGTCCTTGCCTCCCCACGCCAGACAGTAATCCTGTTTACTGCGTGATTTGCAGCTGCTAGGGCTTCTGTGCACTTTTGCGTGGAAACAACTCTGCATCTTCCAGTACGCCGTGGGACATCTTCTGACCAAAGGAGAAGTTCCTGGCACCTTCCGTTGTTGCAGAATCTTTGGCTTCTTCCACCCGGAGGCATCCCTTTTGCACCTTCATCCGGGGCTTAGTGGGCTCCTGCCCCCCCTGGACACTTGCGTGACTCTTGGACTTGGTCCCCTTCCTTTGCAGGTCCTCAGTCCGGGAATCCGTCTTCAGTGCTTTGCAGTCTGTTGTTGCCTTTGCAGAATCCCCATCTCGACTTTACTGTCTTTCTGGAGTAGTAGGGTAACTTTACTCCTACTTTTCAGTGTCTTGGGGTGGGGTATCTTGGACACCCTTAGTGTTTTCTTACACTCCCAGCGACCCTCTACACACTACACTAGGCCTGGGGTCCATTCGTGGTTCGTATTCCACTTTTGGAGTATATGGTTTGTGTTGCCCCTAGGCCTATTGTGTCCTACTGCATTCTATTGTGTTCTACAGTGTTTGTACTACTTTTCTAGCTGTTTACTTACCTGATTTTGGTTTGTGTGTATATTTTGTGTATTTTACTTACCTCCTAAGGGAGTATATCTTCTGAGATACTTTTGGCATATTGTCACTAAAATAAAGTACCTTTATTTTTAGTAACTCTGAGTATTGTGTTTCTCATGACATAGTGCTATTTGATATAAGTGGTATAGTAGGAGCTTTGCATGTCTCCTAGTTCAGCCTAAGCTGCTCTGCTATAGCTACGTCTATCAGCCTAAGCTGCTAGAACACTACTAATCTACTAATAAGGGAGAAATGGACCTGGCACAAGGTGTACGTACCATCAGGTACCCACTATAACCCAGGCCAGCCTCCTACATTGGTGGTGCAGCGGTGGGATAAGTACTTGTAACTGCTTTACCACTTTGTCAATGGTGCTTTTCATAAGAAAAACATATACCAAATACTTCAGAATATACACAGTTAACCTAAACAGTTTCACTTTCCTTCTCTAAACTTTCTAAAAAGTTTTAGAATAGTTTTGAAAAGTTTTTAAAAAAATGTATCTTTTCATTAAAAGTTTCTAAACTTTTGTTCTCTCTATCCTAAACCCTTTCTATCTTGTCTGCAGTAGAACTTACTCCCACGGTTGTCCAGGCAACATATGGGAATCTAAACTTTAAACGTTTGAGGGGTCTCTGCATTGAAAGAGGTTTAGCCATTGGTAAGAATCCTACAAAACATCTTCTCCTTAGCCTTCTCCTAGAAAGTGACAAGAACCAGTCAGGCCCATCCCAGGATCAGGATGTAGAGGAGGGGGGTACCCAGTAAGACTCAGGAGTCCCCTGAGGATGCTGGGGAGGGTTCTTCCAAGGACCTGCCAGCTAACAGGCCACCTAGTGACACTGGTAGTGGGAGGGGTTCACACACTAGTAGGGCACCTTTCACTCCTAAAGGCCAGGGTACTAGAGTCCAGACAGTTAGGGACAGGTCTAACTCTGCCAATTCCCACATTTCTTCTGTGTCTCACAATTCCCAAGACTCCCACCCTGAGGATGCCTTAATGGAAAGGGAACTTAAAAAGCTGAGGTTGGAAGAGGCCAGGCTGAAGCTTAAACAGCAACAGCTGGCCTTAGACAGGGAATCTCTGGATGTAGAAAGGGAAAGGCAGAGGTTGGGGTTAGTTCCCCGTGGTGGAAGCAGCAGTGTTTTTGATAGCAATCCTGTTAGAGAGCAAGATTCCAGAAACCTGCATAAGATAGTCCCCCCTTACAAGGAGAGGGATGGCATTAACAAGTGGTTTGCTACACTTGAGAGGGCCTGTATGGTACAGTTGGTCCCTCAAAGGCAGTGGGCCGCTATCTTGTGGCTATCTTTCACTGGTAAGAGTAGGGATAGGCTCCTTACTGTCAGAGAAAGTGATGCTAGCAATTACAAAGTTTTGAAAGATGCACTCTTGGATGGATTTGGTTTAACCACTGAACAATACAGGATTACGTTCAGAGACACCAGAAAAGAGTCCTCTCAAGACTGGACAGACTTTGTAGACTGTTCAGTGAAGACCGTGGAGGATTGGTTGCATGGCAATAAGGTGACTGACTATGAAAGCCTATATAATCTAATCCTAAAAGAGCATATTTTGAACAATTGTGTGTCTGATTTGTTGCACCAGTACTTGGTAGACTCAGATCTGACCTCTACTCAAGAATTGGGAAAGAAGGCAGAAAAAATGGGTCAGAACAAGAGTGAAGAGAAAAGTTCATACGGGGTGACAAGGATGGCAAGAAGAAGGATGGCAAGTCTTCTGACAAGGGTGGGGACAAGGATAAAAATCATTCTGAGTCTTCCTCAGGCCCACAAAAATCCTCTGGGGGTGGTGGGTCCAAATCCTCTTCACACAATCAGAAAAAGCCATGGTGTTATTCATGTAAAGTAAAAGGCCATTGGACAAGTGATGCCACTTGTCTAAAGAAAAACACCAAGGCTCCCACTACCACAACCCCATCTGCAACCACTAGTGCCCCTAGTAATAGCAGTGGTAGTGGGAAGTCTACTATAAATAGCCAATCCAAGGGTGTAGCTGGGCTCACCATTAGCAGAGTAGTTGGGGTTGGTCTTGTTAGGAAGACCACAGAGGCTGTTTTAGTCTCTGATGGTGGCATTGACTTTGCCACCTTGGTTGCTTGCCCCCTTAATATGGGTAAGTACAAGCAACATACCCTAATCAATGGTGTTGAGGTTGAGGCCTACAGGGACACATGTGCCAGTGTAACTATGTTTATAGAGAAACTGGTTCACCCTGATCAACACCTACTTGGTCAGCAGTACCAAGTGACTGATGCTCACAATAACACACGTAGCCACCCCATGGCTGTTGTGAATCTCAACTTGGGGGTGGGAGAGGTTTCTGATCCAAAGAAAGTTGTGGTAGCCACTGAATTACCTGTACATTGCTTACTAGGCAATGATTTGGAAACATCAGCCTGGGCTGAAGTGGAGTTGGAGGCTCATGCAGCAATGCTGGGCATTCCTGGGCAAGTTTTTGCTTTGACAAGGGCTCAGGCCAAAAAGCAAAAAGGACAGTGAAACTTGGGTCCTGGAACAATGGATCAAGTGCTCCCAAAAGCTAGGGGTAGTAAGGGTGACTCCTTGCCCACTATACCCCCCTCTTCAGAAGATTCCCCTTTTGAGGAAGAGGAATCCTCTCTTTGTGCAGAACCTACACCAGATGAGCTGGCAGCAGACACTGCTGAGCTTTTGGGTGCAGGGGGGCCTGCTAGGGAAGAGCTGAGTGTGGCAGAGCAGACCTGTCCCACACTAGAGGGTTTGAGACAGCAAGCTGTCAAACAGCAGAATGGGGATGTCAGTGATAGCCATAAGGTGTATTGGGAAGACAGCCTCCTTTATACTGAGTCAAGAGACCCTAAACCTGGAGCTGCCAAGAGATTGGTCATCCCTTTGCAGTATAGGGAGTTTCTTCTTACCTTGGCACATGACATTCCTTTGGCTGGGCATTTGGGCCAAAGTAAAACTTGGGACATGCGTGTTCCCTTGTTTCACTGGCCTCATATGTCAGAGGACACCAAAGAGTTTTGTCACTCTTGTGTGACCTGCCAAGCCAGTGGCAAGACTGGTGGCACACCAAAGGCCCCCTTAATTCCACTTCCTGTGGTTGGGGTGCCCTTTGAAAGGGTAGGGGTTGACATAGTTGCCTCCCTTGATCCTCCAACAGCTTCAGGCAATAGGTTTATCCTTGTGGTAGTGGACCATGCCACTAGGTACCCTGAAGTAATCCCCTTAAGGACCACTACAGCTCCTGCAGTGGCAAAGGCCCTCCTGGGAATCTTTTCCAGAGTGGGCTTCCCTAAGGAAGTGGTGTCAGAGGTAGTAACTTCATGTCTGCATACCTCAAAGCAATGTAGAATGAGTGTGGTGTAACATACAAGTTCACTACTCCTCATCATCCACAAACACATGGTCTGGTTGAGAGGTTTAATAAAACTCTCAAAGGTATGATAATGGGACTCCCTGAAAAACTCAGAAGGAGATGGGATGTCCTGTTACCTTGCCTCCTTTTTGCTTATAGGTAGGTACCCCCAAAAGGATTGGGCTTTGGCCCCTTTGTACTCCTCTTTGGACACCCTGTGAGATGTCCCCTTGCACTTGTTAAGGAGGGTTGGGAAGAACCTTTAAAAGCTCCTAAACAGGACATTGTGGACTATGTACTTGGCCTAAGACCAAGAATGGCTGAGTACATGAAAAAGGCCAGTAAAAACCTTCAGGCCAGCCAGGAGCTGCAAAAGCAATGGCATGACCAGAAGGCTGTCCTGACCCGGCACCACCCAGGACAGAATGTGTGGGTATTGGAGCCTGTGGCCCCAAGAGCACTCCAGGACAAATGGAGTGGACCCCATCTAATTGTTGAGAAAAAGGGTGAGGTTACCTACTTGGTACACCTGGGCACTGTCAGGAGTCCCCTTATGGTGCTCCATGTCAACCGCCTAAAACCCTACTATGACAGGGCTGATCTCACCCTGCTCAGGGCAACTGATGAGGGACAGAAAGAAGAGAGTGACCCTAGCCCTGATCTCTTCTCCACTACTGAAGCTGAAGGCTTAGTGAAGGGAGTAGTACTTGCAAATTGCCTTACTGCTGAGCAGGACAACTGTGTAAATCTCTTAAGTCAGTTTTCTGAACTCTTCTCACTGATACCAGGTACCACTACTTGGTGTGAGTATACAATCAATACTGGAGACAGTTTACCTGTCAAAAGTAAGATTTATAGGCAGCCTGACCATGTCAGAGACTGCATAAAACAAGAAGGGCAGAAAATGTTAGACTTAGGAGTGATTGAGCCTTCAGAAAGCCCATGGGCTAGCCAAGTGGTGCTTGTCCCAAAACCTCACAGTAAGGATGGTAAAAGAGAGATGAGGTTTTGTGTTGACTACAGGGAGTGCAGAATTATTAGGCAAGTTGTATTTTTGAGGATTAATTTTATTATTGAACAACAACCATGTTCTCAATGAACCCAAAAAACTCATTAATATCAAAGCTGAATATTTTTGGAAGTAGTTTTTAGTTTGTTTTTAGTTTTAGCTATGTTAGGGGGATATCTGTGTGTGCAGGTGACTATTACTGTGCATAATTATTAGGTAACTTAACAAAAAAAAATATATACCCATTTCAATTATTTATTATTACCAGTGAAACCAATATAACATCTCAACATTCACAAATATACATTTCTGACATTCAAAAACAAAACAAAAACAAATCAGTGACCAATATAGCCACCTTTCTTTGCAAGGACACTCAAAAGCCTGCCATCCATGGATTCTGTCAGTGTTTTGATCTGTTCACCATCAACATTGCGTGCAGCAGCAACCACAGCCTCCCAGACACTGTTCAGAGAGGTGTACTGTTTTCCCTCCTTGTAAATCTCACATTTCATGATGGACCACAGGTTCTCAATGGGGTTCAGATCAGGTGAACAAGGAGGCCATGTCATTAGATTTCCTTCTTTTATACCCTTTCTTGCCAGCCACGCTGTGGAGTACTTGGACGCGTGTGATGGAGCATTGTCCTGCATGAAAATCATGTTTTTCTTGAAGGATGCAGACTTCTTCCTGTACCACTGCTTGAAGAAGGTGTCTTCCAGGAACTGGCAGTAGGACTGGGAGTTGAGCTTGACTCCATCCTCAACCCGAAAAGGCCCCACAAGCTCATCTTTGATGATACCAGCCCAAACCAGTACTCCACCTCCACCTTGCTGGCGTCTGAGTTGGACTGGAGCTCTCTGCCCTTTACCAATCCAGCCACGGGCCCATCCATCTGGCCCATCAAGACTCACTCTCATTTCATCAGTCCATAAAACCTTATAAAAATCAGTCTTGAGATATTTCTTGGACCAGTCTTGACGTTTCAGCTTGTGTGTCTTGTTCAGTGGTGGTCGACTTTCAGCCTTTCTTACCTTGGCCATGTCTCTGAGTATTGCACACCTTGTGCTTTTGGGCACTCCAGTGATGTTGCAGCTCTGAAATATGGCCAAACTGGTGGCAAGTGGCATCGTGGCAGCTGCACGCTTGACTTTTCTCAGTTCATGGGCAGTTATTTTGCGCCTTGGTTTTTCCACACGCTTCTTGCGACCCTGTTGACAATTTTGAATGAAACGCTTGATTGTTCGATGATCACGCTTCAGAAGCTTTGCAATTTTAAGAGTGCTGCATCCCTCTGCAAGATATCTCACTATTTTTGACTTTTCTGAGCCTGTCAAGTCCTTCTTTTGACCCATTTTGCCAAAGGAAAGGAAGTTGCCTAATAATTATGCACACCTGATATAGGGTGTTGATGTCATTAGACCACACCCCTTCTCATTACAGAGATGCACATCACCTAATATGCTTAATTGGTAGTAGGCTTTCGAGCCTATACAGCTTGGAGTAAGACAACATGCATAAAGAGGATGATGTGGTCAAAATACTCATTTGCCTAATAATTCTGCACTCCCTGTATAGAGGGCTCGACCAAGTAACCAAGACAGATGCTCACCCTATACACAGGACAGATGAGCCAATAGATACCTTGCTTCTGCCAAGTATCTAAGCACTTTTGATTTAACTGCAGGGTATTGGCAGATTAAATTGTCAGAAGATGCTAAACCCGAAACTGCATTTTCAACCATTGGATGGCACTATCAATTCACTGTGATGCCCTTTGGACTGAAGAATGCACCTGCCACTTTTCAAAGATTGGTGAACACAGTCCTGCAAGGGTTGGAAGCTTTTAGTGCAGCATATCTAGATGACATAGCTGTCTTTAGCTCCACCTGGGATGATCACCTGGTCCACCTGTGGAAAGTTTGGGAGGCTCTGCAAAAGGCAGGCCTCACTATCAAGGCTTCTAAGTACCAGATAGGTTAGGGGAAAGTGGTTTATCTGGCCCACCTGGTAGGTGGGGAACAGATCTCACCACTGCAGGGGAAGATCCAGACCATTATGGCATGGGCTCCCCCTACAACTCAAACCCAGGTGAGAGCCTTTCTAGGCCTCACAGGGTACTACAGGAGGTTCATTAGGAATTATGGCTCCATTGCAGCTCCTCTTAATGACCTCACTAGTAAGAAGATGCCTAAAAGGTATTGTGGACAGCTAGCTGTTAAAAAACTTTTGATGAGCTCAAACAGGCCATGTGCTCTGCACCTGTCCTAAAAAGCCCTTGCTACTCCAAAAAGTTCATAGTCCAGACTGATGCTTCTGAATTGGGGGTTAGGGCAGTGCTATCACAGCTTAATACTGAGGGCCAGGATCAACCTGTTGCTTTTATCAGCAGGATGTTGACCCATAGAGAAAAGAGTTGGCCTGCCATAGAGAGGGAGGCCTTTGCTGTGGTCTGGGCACTGAAAAAGTTGAGACCATACCTGTTTGGTATTCACTTTATTGTTCAGACAGACCACAAACCTCTACTTTGGCTAAAACAAATGAAAGTTGATAACCCTAAATTGTTAAGGTGGTCCATCTCCCTACAGGGAATGGACTATACAGTGGAACATAGACCTGGGAGTACCCACTCCAATGCAGATGGACTCTCCAGATATTTCCACTTAGACAATGAAGACTCATCTGGGCAAGGTTAGCCTTATTGTCCCTCGTTTGGGAAGGGTTGTGTAGGGAAGTACCATCTTGCCTGGCATGTTACCCCCATTTTTACTTGTATGTCAGTTTGTTTTTGCCCGTGTCACTGGCAAAAACAAACTGTATGTGTTCCCTGTGTTGTGCCTAACTGTATCACTGAGGCTCTGCTAACCAGAAACTCAGTGTTTATGCTCTCTCTGCTTTTAAAATTGTCACTGCAGGCTAGTGACTATTTTCACCAATTCTGAGTGGCACACTGGAACACCCTTATAATTCCCTAGTATGTGGTACTTAGGTACCCAGGGTATTGGGGTTCCAGGAGATCCCTATGGGCTGCAGCATTTCTTTTGCCACCCATAGGGAGCTCAGACAATTCTTACACAGGACTGCCACTGCAGCCTGAATGAAATAACGTCCACGTTATTTCACAGCCATTTTACACTGCACTTAAGTAACTTATAAGTTACCTATATGTCTAACCCTCACTTGGTGAAGGTTAGGTGCAAAGTTACTAAGTGTGAGGGCACCCTGGCACAAGCCAAGGTGCCCCCACATTGTTCAGGGCAATATCCCCAGACTTTCTGAGTGCAGGGACACCATACACGCGTGCACTACATATAGGTCAAAACCTATATGTAGCTTCACAATGGTAACTCCGAACATGGCCATGTAACATGTCTAAGATCATGGAATTGTCCCCCCTAGCCAAACCTGGTTTTGAGGTGCCAATCCCATGCATCCCCGGGGCTCCAGCATGGACCCCAGGTAGTGCCAAACTAGCTCTCTGGGGTTTTCTCTGCAGCTACCGCTGCTGCCAACCCTCAGACAGGTTTCTGCCCTCCTGAGGTCTGGGCAGCCCAGTCCCTGGAAGGCAGAACAAAGGATTTCCTCCGAGAGAGGGTGTTACACCCTCTCCCTTTGGAAATAGGTGTTAAGGGCCTGAGAGGGGTAGCCTCTCCTGGCCCCTGGGAATGCTTTGAAGGGCACAGATGGTGCCCTCCTTGCATAAACCAGTCTACGCCGGTTCAGGGAGCCCCCAGCCCCTGCTCTGGTGCAAAACTGGACAAAGGAAAGGGGAGTGACCACTGCCCTTTCCATCAGAGCTCCTCCAGTGTGTCCCAGACCTCTGCCATCTTGAATGCAGAGGTGTGAGGGCACAATGGAGACCTCCGAGTGGCCAGTGCCAGCAGGTGACATCAGAGCCCCTCCTGATAGGCTCTTACCTGGTTAGGTAGCCAATCCTCCTCTGAGGGCTATTTAGGGTCTCTCCTGTGGGTTCCTGTTCAGATAACGAATGCAAGAGCTCACCAGAGTTCCTCTGCATCTCTCTCTTCAACTTCTGCCAAGGATCGATCGCTCACTGCTCCAGGACGCCTGCAAAACCGCAAAAAAGAAGCAAGAAGACTACCAGCACATTGTACCGCCTAATCCTGCCGGCTTTCTCAACTGTTTCCTGGTGGTGCATGCTCTGAGGGCTGTGTGCCTTCACCCTGCACTGGAAGCCAAGAAGAAATCTCCAGTGGGTCGACGTAATCTTCCCCCTGCTAACGCAGGCACCAAACTTCTGCATCACCGGTCCTCTGGGTCCCCTATCATCTTGATGAGCGTGGTCCCTGGAACACAGGAGCTGGATCCAAGTGCCCCCAACAGTCCAGTGGTCCTTCTGTCCAAATTTGGTGGAGGTAAGTCCTTGGCTCCCCACGCCTCCCATCCTGTGTACTGCGTGATTTGCATCTGCTAGGGCTTCTGTGCACTTTTTCAAGGACTCCTTCTTGCATAGCACAGCCCAGGTCCCCAGCACTCCGTCCTGCATTGCTCAACTCGCTGAGTTGACCACCGGCTTTGTGGGACCCTCTTTTGTTGTGTTGAGCCCACCGCCGTGCTCAGATTTCTTAAATGCCTGTTCAAGTGCTTCTGCGGGTGCTGCCTGCTTCTGCATGGGCTCTCTCTGTTGCTGAGCACCCCCTCTGTCTCCTCCTCCAAGGGGCAACCTCCTGGTCCTTCCTGGGCCCGGGCAGCACCCATTATCTTCAACCGCGACTCTTGCAGATAGCAAGGCTGGTTTGTGGTATTTCTGCATGGAAACAACTCTGCATCCTCCAGCACGCCATGGGAAATCTTCTGACCAAAAGAGAAGTTCCTGGCACCTTCTGTTGTTGCAGAATCTTTGGCTTCTTCCACCTGGATGCAGCCCTTTCGCACCTTCATCCAGGGTTTAGTGGGCTCCTGCCACCCCTAGACACTTGCGTGACTCTTAGACTTGCTCCCCTTCCTCTGCAGGTCCTCAGGTCCAGGAATCTGTCTTCAGTGCTTTGCAGTCAGTTGTTGCCTTTGCAGAATCCCCTATCTCGACTTTACTGTCTTTCTGGTGTAGTAGGGTAACTTTACTCCTACTTTTCAGGGTCTTGGGGTGGGGTATCTTGGACACCCTTAGTGTTTTCTTACATTCCCAGCGACCCTCTACACACTACACTAGGCCTGGGGTCCATTCGTGGTTCGCATTCCACTTTTGGAGTATATGGTTTGTGTTGCCCTTAGGCCTATTGTGTCCTATTGCATTTTATTGTGTTCTACAGTGTTTGCACTACTTTTCTAACTGTTTACTTACCTAATTTTGGTTTGTGTGCATATTTTGTGTATTTTACTTACCTCCTAAGGGAGTATATATTCTGAGATACTTTTGGCATATTGTCACTAAAATAAAGTACCTTTATTTTTAGTAACTCTGAGTATTGTGTTTCTTATGATATAGTGCTATATGATATAAGTGGTATAGGAGGAGCTTTGCATGTCTCCTAGTTCAGCCTAAGCTGCTCTGCTATAGCTACCTCTATCAGCCTAAGCTGCTAGAACACTACTAATCTACTAATAAGGGATAACTGGACCTGGCACAAGGTGTAAGTACCGTCAGGTACCCACTAAAAGCCAGGCCAGCCTCCTGCATCTTGCAAATAGATTTTCTGTTCCTGACCTTCTAAAGTTATTATATGCTTAACTGAGACTCAAACTCCCTATGAACAGTGAGAGCTGCAAGGTACATTCAATACTTGAGGTACGATGAACTGGGACACTACTCCGGTATACATGAGCCTCTTGACAAGAACATGCCCATCAGTGGTCCTGAAGATGGAAGTATTTTCTGTGAGGAAAAACGCACGTGCTGAGGAGACGCTACCAGCACCTCAAAAGGTACAGTTGAAGTGCGCCAGTTTTGAAGGCGAGCACCTGCAGCACGAGTAGGATATCTAGCTCATGCTTAAACACTAGACTGCTGACCTCCTTTGGACGTACTCCTTCTTTGAACTCGCGAAGTCGAAGCGTGTTGCAAACACACAAAAAATGGCATTCAACAACAGTTTTGCAGATGGCCTTTTATGGCACTAATGGGGATAACGCCGGGCTCTTGTCAGTCTTTGGTGCGTTGGACTTCGATACAGGTAAGTTCTAGTTCTGGCTACGGAATTCCTGACAGTATGTCCCTCCAAAGAGGACCTCCCCAAATTTGGCTTCTTTGGTACATCTTATGAAAGCTTTATCAACCTGTTGGCATGTATATTCACATTGGGTTCCCAGGATCCCTCCTCCAGACCAATACCTTTCCACTCAACCAAATAGTACAATTTTCCCATCCCCATCTTGGAATCTAATATTCTGCTAACATCAAATTCTTCTCCGGAACTAACAGTCACAGAGGTTTGGCACTTAGTATTCTCATTCCTGGGTGGTTTTTAACAGTGATAAATGAAACACAGGACGGATCTTTATCTGCGCTGGGAGCTGAAGCTTTATAGTGACTGGATTTAATTTGTTTTATTACCTTAAAGAGACCTATGTATCTGGGCTGAAATTTCTTATTACCCTTTAATTGCAAATGACTAGTCGACAGAGCCACACCTGATCTCCATCTGCTCCCGTCCATCTCTTTTTAACTGCATATTTTTATAGGAAGCCTTAGCTTTTAACAGGTTTTTTTTAGTGGACTGATAAGTCTCTTGCAGATTCTTCACTCTCTTTTCTACCCCTGGGACTGAACCATCTTCCTTGCCTAGCCTGAAATTTGGATGTCTACCTGAATTTAAATAAAATGGGGTATATACCGAGTAGAATTATGCACAGAGTTATTGTATGTAAATTCTGCAGACATAATCAAATCAGTCCAACTGACCTCCTGATCCAGAGATATAGACACAAATATTGCGCCAACTCCTGGTTGACACGTTCAGTTTGTCAATCAGTTTCTGGCTGGTAACTGGTGGAGAACCAAGTATCCATTCCCAACATGTATGCGAAGGAGTTCCAAAACCTAGACACAAATTGTGACCCGCGATCTGAAACCACCATTTTCGGTATTTCATAAACCCTAACTATGTGCTGTGTAAACAGTTGAGCTAACTGTGTGGCGTTAGGGACGGACTTTAAGGAAATTAAATGTCTCATCTTGGTAAAGAGATCAACAAAAACCTAAATTGTGTTAAACCCTTGATTGGAAGGAAGATCTACCATTAGGTCCAAGAATACTGTGTGCCAAGGGTAAGGTGCTATCGGCAACGGTTGTAACAATCCTTGCAGGGCTTGTCTACTAGACTTCCCTTTCATGTACTTATCACAAGTTGACACATACTGTCTGACCTGAATATCCATGCTGGGGCACAGAACTGTCTTTTGATTAAATCTGTAGTCTTCTTTATACCCTCATGCCAAGCCATTGAGTCATCATGACAACTCTTCAATGCTAGTTCTTGTAGTTTCTTAGTGGGCAAACAGAGGGCATCTCTACTAAATGGGAGACCATTTTTATTCTTTCTTACTGGATCTGCTTTCATCCAATCTTTAATTTCTTATTCTGGTAGTTCTTCTTGTATCTCTCGGGTATATTCCACAAATTGCGTAGCATACACAAACTTGGTGGATGGAGTAATGGGTTCTCATTTTGGAACCTTAACTTCTTCGTCCACATTTAATCGAGATAATGCATCAGCTTTACCATTTGTGGCACCTGGCTTATAAGTGATTACAAAATTGAAATCTGAAAAATACAGAGACCATCTTAACTGATGGGGTGTCAAAGTTTTAGTGGGCTTCAAAAACTGAAGATTGCGATGGTCAGTAAAAACTGTTACAACATGGTTGACTCCTATTAGATAATGCCTCCCATCTCTGAAAGTGTCCTTAACTGCCATCAATTCTTTAACTGCAAATGAATAATTATTTTCAGCATCTGGCAACTTTCTAGATCGATAAGCTACTGGATGTACTTGTCTCGTCTGTTTATATCTCTGAGAGAGTACTCCTCCAGTAGCATGCATCTGTTTCTACATAAAAGCCTCTTATGGATTTGGATGCATCAAAATAGGGACTGACAAGACGTTCTCTTTAAGAAAAGCCTTATCTGTTTCTTCATTCCATTGAAATGTAACTCCTTTCTTCAACAAACGAGTGATGGAACTTATTATGGTGAAAAAATTATTAATGAATCGTCTATAAAAGTTTGAAAAGCCAATAAAACTTTGAATCTCTTTCAGACCCTTCAGAGTGGGACAGTCTTGGATGGCTGAAACCTCAGATGAATCAGTGGAAACCCCCTTAGTGGATATCACAAAACCTAAGAATTCTACTTGTTCTACATGAAAGTAAAAATTTTCCAATTTCACATAAAGATGATTTTCTTGCAGTTTCTGTAAAATACTTCTTGCATGCTTCGTATGTTCTCGTTTACTTTCAGAATGTCAAAATGTCTTCAAGATAGACCACAGATACTTGGTCCAAGTACTCTCTTAATACTTCATTCACCAAATGCTGGAAGGCTTCAGGAGTGATGCACAATCTGAAAGGCACCACTTGGTATTCGTAGAGGCCATATTTCATCCAAAAATCTATTTTCCATTCATCTCCTTTGGCTACTCTTACCTAGTGGTATGCTCCTCTCAAATCTAATATAGTGAATATTTTTGCACCTTTCACTTGGTCTAATAACTCAGAGATCAATAGAGTAAATCTATTCTTAACTGTTACTTGGTTCAACACTATGGCCCTCATTACAACCCTGGCGGTCGGTGTTAAAGTGCCGGTAATACCTATCAACAGGCCGGCGGTAAAAAAAATGGAATCCCGACCATGGTGGAAACCACCAAAACAGACAGCCACTTTAACACTCCGACCTCCACGGCAGTAGAAACAAACACCTCGACGATAACCGCCAACAGACAAGCGGAAGACAATGTACCGCCCACTGTATTACAAGGCACCAATCCGCCACCTATTCTGGGGCGGTACCAACGCCATCAAAAGCACGGCGGAAACAGGACTTGGAATGGAAACCACTCACCTCTCGACACCCAACGACGAACCAGGATGCCATGGAGCCCGAGTTACAGGTACTACCAATGTTGGTTTACCTCCACTTCTACCAGGAGCCGCAAAGACGATGGTGACGACCACAGTGAGTACTGCACCTAGTACACAGGGGAGGGGGGAGGAAAAAGAGAGTGACACACACGCAACACCCCCACCCTCAACCGCATCACCATACACACAAATACATGCCGCAACATTACATATACATCCCGTAACCCTCTGGAAGAACGCAAGGACAAAAGGAAATGATTGTAAGAAGTGTAATCATCTAAAATTCAAATATGGAGACAGGTCCGTAACAGATCAGTATATACAAATATGTAGAGCAACTACACAAGTCTGGATACTATTCCATTCATTGTTCGTGGACCAGTGGTCCCAAAATGCATGGGCAAAGCCCACACATGATACCTGCCTCTAAACTGAGAGAACACTGCTGGGGCATCAGGTCGAAAACAAAACAGGCACCTCAGGGGGAAGGAGAGGGGGGCACCTCAGCCGGATGAAGGGACGACGCCACTACTCCACGAGGGGGCTCCATGCCCACTGTTTGGTCCTGGGGAGTGCAATGCCACAGTATCTCAAGTCTGTCAAGTGGGTGGTTTGCCCACTGATTGGTCCAGGGGAGTGCAAAGCCACAGTCTCACAAGTCTCTCAAGTGGGTGGTTTGCCCACTGATTGGTCCTGGGGAGTGCAAAGCCACAGTCTCTCTAGTGGATCCTTTTCTCTACTGATTCTAGAGGGGGCTTAGTGCCCAGAGTGCTTCAGCCTACCAAGGACTGGGGTAGTGGATGCTGTTCTTCACTGGTTCTGGAGGGGGCTCAGTGCCCAGAGTGCTTCATCCTGCCAAGGACTAGGGTGGTGGATGCTGTTCTCCACTGGTTCTGGAGGGGGCTTAGTGCCCAGAGTGCTTCATCCTGCCAAGGACTGGGGTAGTGGATACTGTTCTCCACTGGTTCTGGAGGGGGGGGGGGTTGTGCCCAGGGTGCTTCATCCTGCCAAGGACTGGGGTAGTGGATGCTGTTCTCCACTGGTTCTGGAGGGGGCTTAGTGCCCAGAGTGCTTCATCCTGCCAACGACTGGGGTAGTGGATGCTGTTCTCCACTGGTTCTGGAGGGGGCTTTGTGCCCAGAGTGCTTCACATGGTGTGTAGCAGTTCCCATTCCCGTACCTGGGTGTCAGAGCCACGAGATTTCATGGGAACAGGTAGCATGATACTCCATGGAGGCAGAGACACACTCCACCCTGTGGCGACTCAGCCTGCCAACTGCTGGTAATGCCAGTGCTGGTTATGGTGCCTCATGTACGCTGTGCAGGGTCTGGGACATCTCTTGCAGCCTCGGACGACTGCCCACTGGGGATGATGTCCATGTCGGCTGTGGTGGCACAGTCTGAGTACGTCGCAGGGTAGGTGGTGGTTGCGGCGGTGTCAGCGGCGGACATGCTGGCGGTGGTGCATGTGTCACCACCTGTGGAGGGAGACACCAGGACGTCTCTTGCAGCCTCGGACGGCTGCCCACTGGGGATGATGCCCGGGACTGGAGCAGAGGCAGCAGGCGTGCAGGTGGGCGTGCAGGTGGCGGTGCAAGTTGCGGCGGTGTCCACCGTAGTACAGGTTGCTGTTCTGGCCTGCAGAAGGGGTGTCAGCAGTCCCTCATCCTGAGACTCCGTGCCCTGAGCTGCCTTCCCTTTAGCCTTGTGTCCCTTCCCCACCTTGGAGGTCGCTGCTCGGACCTTGGCACTGTCCTATTTTGTCTTGGAGGAGGCCTTGCTGCTTGTTGGTGCGGCTTGTCCTTACAGCATGTTGTCCCCTTCTTCACCTTTGCAGGTGGCGGAAAAGGGTGATACTTGGCCTCATTAGGTGGCGGACTGGAAGCTCTGATGGCTGCAGCCTGCGATGTTACAGGACTTGCAGGGACCACAGTGCAGGAGGATTTTGTGGCTGAGGTGCTGGGTTGGGATCTGGACATCCTGGCCCTAGGGGAAGGATTGGGGGGGGTACGGAAGAGGTCAAAGTTAGTGAGGAAATGTTTTTTAGACACACTGAGACGGAAAGATGGAGGGGGTTTGGGAGTGGAGGAAGAGGTAGTGGTTGTAGGAGGTGTATGTCTCCTGAATTTGGGTTCAGGTGGCTGTTGTGAGGTGGATGGCTGTTGAGTGGGTGTGTGCCGGCGTTTGTGTAGTTTGGGAGGAGGGCTCACAGACACACTGGTAGAGGACACAGGGGAAGTATGAATGGTAGTGGGGGTGTCGATTGCACGTGAGCGGTGTGTGGTGATGGGCATGCTGGTGATGGAGGTAGCGGCTGAGGATGTAGTGCATGCAGGTGTGAGTGGAGACGAGACAGGGAGGGAGGTGGAGGACGTGGAGGAGGGGGACACAGTGGAGGCAGTAGATGTTGGTGTGTCTGCATGGGGATGGTGCTTGTGTGAGTGCCTGTGGGATGTGTGGTGCTTATGTTTCCATGTCCACTCTTGTGTGTTGATTAGTGTGCATGCTGGTCTGATGGTGTGCTTGGGATAGGCTGAGGTACAGGGGATTGGGTCTGGGTAGTGGAGTTGGAGGGGGGAGGCTGGACACAGGGACAATGGCTGCCATCAGTGCTGAAGCCAGAGCCTGAAATGCTCTCTGTTGGGCCGCCATGCCAGAATGAATGCCCTCCAGGTATGCATTTGTTTGCTGCAAATGCCTCTCAACACCCTGGATGGCATTCAAAATGGTTGATTGCCCAACAGTGAGGGATCTCAGGAGGTCAATAGCCTCCTCACTGAGGGCAGCAGGGCTGACTGGGGCAGGGCCTGAGGTGCCTGGGGCAAAGGAGATGCCCATCCTCCTGAGTGAGCAGACACAGGAAACTCGATGAGGGCTGCTGGGAGGGCGGTGCTGGTAGGGGGGTGGCGGCTGTACCTGTTGTTGCGGTGGGCACAGAGGTGCCCGCCACTGCAAGGGAGCTCCCATCAGAGGAGGAGTCGCTGTTGATGGTGTCTCCTCCTGTCCCCGTCATGGAGCTCCCCTCCCCCTCTGTCCCACTGGTGCCTTCAGACTCCGTACATTCACCCTCTAGGGCCATGTGGGTTGCCATGTGGGTTGCAGCTCCCTCCTGCTCCGGTGCCACTGCTCCTCCACCAGATGATGCTGATGTACACAAGGACAGGGTGACAAAACAAAAAGGGGGGGAAAGACAGAGGAGAGACATGGTCAATGCCTGCAACAACACCACTGTTGGTGGACACAACACACAGGGAGCAGCCCTATGCACTAGGCCATGCACTAACAGTTCAGGGGAAAATCACATGCCTGTGGTGGACTATGCCTATACCCATTTGATGCACACCTGGAACCCGCAGGAGCCTGACTAGGTGTAGAGGGCCACTACCACTTTTGGGGTTGGACTGGCACTGAGCCTGCCTAACAATTGATCTACCCTGGCACACTTGCCCTGCCCTAGGGGAACCCACAGCCCTCTTCCCACACCCAGAATCCTCCTAAAGCGCGCAGAGTCAGCTGCATGAGACAGTACTCACCCCCTTGTGGCTGCTGTGATGCCCTCAAACGCCCATCCAACTCCGGATATGCCAACACCAGGATCCGGTACATCAAGGGGGTCATGGTGCGACGGGCACCCCTTCCACGTTGGGAGGCCATCCCCAGCTGGGCCTCCGCCTTCTGCTTGGTCCAACTGCGCAGGTCCTCCCATCTTTTCCGGAAGTGGGTGCTCCGTCTATGGTGACCCCAGAGTCCGCAATTCCTTGGCGATGGCACGCCAAATACCCTTCTTCTAGTGGGCACTGACTTACAGGAAGTGTAAAGTAGGAATGGATTTTACTCCCTCCGTCCGGTTATTCTTACTCATTGGCCACAACCACCGACCCTGGCCCACAAACACAACCACTGACCATCCTCACATGATGGCCTTTGCCCACCGCCCCTGTAGCTTTCATCCATGCCACTCCATACATTCATGTCCCATCCATCATGCTCACAGTGTACTCACCTGTTTGTCTGGTGGACCGTAGAGTTGTGTGTACTGGGGGAGGACCCCATCCACCAGTTTGTCCAACTCCTCCGCAGTGAAGGCAGGGGCCCTTTCCCCAGACACTGTAGCCATTGTCGCTTCCAGACTCAGGTCACAGCAGCGCTTGCAGTGTAGGTCCTCTTCTGTTAAAGGTCAGGTATCAAGTGAGTGAACAGACAGAAAATGGTGGTCACGTCCGCGGCGGTGCGTACCGTCACCGCCGGCGTACATCGTCATTGGCTCCTGGAACCCATAGGGCCAAATGATAACCAATGCTGAATTGCACCGCTGTATTCGTCCGCCTACCGCGACGGTGTACAACGCCAGCGCAGTTATCTCATTTCCCCTTGTCCCTCCTTACAGGTCAGGCAGCCGCCATTTCAGGTGGCCACATCCAGGCCAACTAACTGCGTCACAGCAGTTTTGTGCAGGAATACAGACATACAACGCTAAACACAGGATTACATCACATTTGTTCTAAACACCCTTGTGAAACCTATGTGGTGTATGACCCTCTGCTCACCCTTCTCCTCCATAGGCCACGTCCGCTGAGGTAGATGATGAGATGGCGTCATCCTCCGGTATACAGACCCCTAGTGGACCTGTTGACAATGGAAGACAGACACATCATTATCACATACAGACTTGATTGTGCCACAATCCATGAACTGTGTGCCCAGATGGAGTCAGGCCTGATGTCAGCTATCCGCCGTTCCACTCTAATGCAGGGCCTGTCAGTACTCCATTTCCTGGCCAGTGGGTCCTTTCAAACAACAGTGGCCATGGCATCAGGGATGTCACAGCCAATGTTCTCTAACGTGTTGTCCAGAGTGTTGTCTGCCCTGCTGAAACACATGCGCAGCTACATCGTATTCCCCCAGGTGGAGGATTTGCCCACAGTGAAAGGTGACTTCTATGCCCTGGGACATATCCCCAACATCATTGGTGCCATTGATGGTACACATGTGGCATTTGTCCTCCCCCGCAGAAATGAACAGGTGTACAGAAACCGCAAAAGCTACCATTCAGTGAATGTGCAGATGGTGTGTTTGGCAGACCAGTACATCTCCCATGTGAATGCCAAGTATCCTGGCTCAGTGCATGACGCTTACATTTTGAGGAATAGCAGCATCCCTTATGTGATGGGCCATCTCCAGAGGCACCGGGTGTGGCTAATAGGTGAGCCCAAGGTCCCAACATAGGTGTCTGGCTCTGGTAGAGTCCCTAATGGTTGGTGTATGTCTCACAGTTGTCCCTCTATATTTGCAGGTGACTCTGGTTACCCCAACCTGTCATGGCTACTGACCCCAGTGAGGAATCCCAGGACAAGGGCAGAGGAATGCTACAATGTGGCACATGGGCGGACTAGGAGGAAAATTGAGCGTACTTTCGGCCCCCTGAAGGCCAGGTTCCGGTGCCTGCATCTGACAGGTGGCTCCCTATACTACTCACCGAAGAAGGTGTGCCAGATCATCGTGGCATGCTGTATGTTTCACAACCTGGCTTTGCGACGCTAGGTGCCTTTTCTGCAGTAGGATGGGCCTGATGTTGGTCTTGTGACAGCTGTGGAGACTGTGGACAGTGTAGAAGAGGAGGCAGAAGAAGAAGATATTGACAACCGAAACAACGTCATCATGCAATACTTCCAGTGAGACACAGGTAAGAGACTGGCACTGCTCCTCTCGTATCTGTAGGACATTGCATGATTCTGCATTTTTGCCTCTGGGTATGGACCCTGACAGTTCACTTTGGCTTTCCATTTTACAGATCTGTGTACCACTTTCTGCCTTCTGCTATGTTTACAGCTGTCCAACAACTGTCTAACATTGGTATGTAAAAATGAACATTGACATTGCTGTTTTTCTGAAAGTTTGCAATAACACATTTGTGAAAGTACCGACTGACTCCAGATTGATTTGTGATTCAAGGGTGTTTACTTCTGTGCTAATAAGTGGAGGGGGCTGTGCAATGGGCTGGGGTGATGGTGGAGGAATGTCCATGGTAGAGTTCAGTCTATTGGCATCACAGGTGCATTGTCCAAGGGGGCACAGGAAGTGGAGTAATGGTAGTTGCAAGTGGATAGGGTAACAGAGTGGGACAGAAGGGTGACTATCAGGAGAGTCCTATTTCCTGGTGGGGGTCTTGGCAATGTTCTCTGTCTTGTACCTGGAACGCAGGGACCGTTTGCGGGGTGGTTCTCCTTCTGCAGGGGGTGGGGTGCTGGTGGCTTATTGGTCCTGTGGCGGGACCTCCTGTCCACTAGCGCCGGCGGAGGTGGAGGGCTGTTCATCCTTCAGGCTTGTGTCAGGGGCCCGTTGGTGTGCCACTGTGTCCCTCTTGGTGTTGACCATGTCAGCCAGCACCCCTGCAATGGTGACCAGGGTGTTGTTAATGGACTTCAAGTCCTCCCTGATCCCCAGGTAGTGTTCCTCCTGCAGCCGCCGGGTCTCCTGAAACTTGGCCAGTACCGTGCCCATGTTCTCCTGGGAATGATGGTATGCTCCCATGATGTTGGAGAGTGCCTCGTGGAGAGTGGGTTCCCTGGGCCTGTCCTCCCCCTGGCGAACAGCAGTCCTCCCAGCTTCCCTGTTGTCCTCTGCCTCTGTTCCCTGACCCATGTGCCCACTGCCACTGACCACAGGGCTCTGATTTTCTTGGGTTAGTGGGTTTGCCTGGGGTCCCTTCAGTGGTGGACACACTGCTGCTTGACGTGTCCTGGGGACAGTGGCATGGGCCCGCTGGGTGGGTGCTGTGGGGGTGTTTCCTGAGGGAGGAGGTTCTGTGGTTGTTTGTGACAGTGCCAGGGGAACCAACTGTCCCGAGGTCCCCTGATGGGCCAGGCTGGTCATCTTGATCCAGGCATGCAGAGCTGCTGTCGTCACTGTGGGCCTCTTCTGTGGGGGGACTGGATATGGCTGGCACCTCCTGTCGTTGGGTGGGAGTCTTGTTGGGGGGTAAATGCATCATTATTGTATCTGTGTGTGCCCTCTTGTCCAATGCGTGAGTTACCCTCCACTCCTGTGGTTGGCTTATTGTCTTTGGCCTTGTGTGATTGTTAATTTTGGGGCCTGGGTGAGTATCAGTACTGGACATGCTTTGGTGATGGGTGTCCATGCATTGGTGTGACATGCAGGGCTTGGGATGTGTGGGTTGTGATAGTGGGGTATCTGTGGGGTGTTATGGTGATGGGTGTGAGGGTAGGGGTAGGAGTTTGTGATGGCATGCAGGTAGGGATGGGGGAATATAGTAGTAAAGATATGACTTACCAGAGTCCAGTCCTCCCGCTACTCCTGCGAGGCCCTCAGGATGCATTATTGCTAAGACTTGTTCCTCCCATGTTGTTAATTGTGGGGGAGGAGGTGGGGGTCCACCGCCAGTTCTCTGTACTGCTACCTGGTGTCTGGATACCACGGAACGCACCTTCCCCCGTAGGTCATTCCACCTCTCCCTGATGTCATCCCGTGTTCTTGGATGCTGTCCCACTGCGTTGACCCTGTCAACAATTCTCCGCCATAGCTCCATCTTCCTTGCAATGGATGTTTGCTGCACCTGTGATCCGAATAGCTGTGGCTCTACCCGGATGATATCCTCCACCACGACCCTGAGCTCCTCCTCAGAAAACCTGGGGTGTCTTTGAGGTGCCATGATGTGGTGTGGGTGATGTGTGAGGTGCCGTCTGTTGTGATGTGTGGAGGATGTGTTGGGGTGTGAGTGGATGTTGTATGAGTGAAGGTGTTGTGTCCTGTGGATGCAGGTGTTGTGTTTGCTATTCTCTCTCTCTGGGCTTCTTCCAAACAGGTCGTTGTAAGGGGTTGTGGGTAATGTGGGTGTGTGTTTAATATTGGATTGGGTGTGTGGGTGTGGTGTGTGTATGTGTATCAGGTGTGTGTATTTTGAATTGTCCAATGTGGTTGTGTTTTGTAAGTGTGTGTGTATTTTGAGTGCGGCGGTGTGTACCACCAATGGATTACCGCGGTTGAATGACCGCCACGTTGATTCGTGGGTCGTGATAGTGTGGGTGTAGTTTTGTTGGCGTGACGGTGTAGGTTTTGGTATCGCCAGTTTATCACTGACCTTTGGTGTGGCGGACTTGTGTGGGTGTCTGTATTGTGGCGGATTTCTAGATGTGGGTTATAATACCTGTAGCGGATTTCCACAGCTGACACGGTATCTTGATGGCCGTCAGCACGGCGGTAAGCGGGATTTACCGCCAGGGTTGTAATGAGGGCCATATAGTGTATACTGGTGAAAAGATTTCCATCCTTATTTGGAAAGGAAAAATGAAGGAGAAGAGACCGGGGATTGAGATGGACCAAATATTCCTCAATATATTTCTTGAGATATTGATTTTTCACCTCCGTTAAGGTGTAGATACTACTACAGGGTAAGATTGCTCCTGGTTCCAATTCTATCTTGCAATCATAGTCTTGATGAAGAGGCAACTTTTCTGCATTCTTTTTGTCAAACACACTTACAAGAACCGGATACTCTACAGGTATCTCGTTTAGCCAACTCTAGGGCCGGAGAGTCAAGAAGCTTCTCAAATGTCTTCTCAAAGCATAGTTTCTTACAGTACTCTGAATTCAATTCCACTTTATGTTTCTCTCAATCAATCTTCAGACAGTCAACCATAGCAAACCCAGAATCAACTGGAATTGAATTTCATTGATTAACTTGAATCCCACAGATTCTCTATGCCCACTAGTATTCAATAGGTCTATCATTTCAGTTACTTCAGTTATCGGACCAGAAGTTAAATTAGTCACATCTACAGTTCGGACTCTCTCTGGAATCTTTTTCTTTAAAAAACATATTTCCATCTTCTTGGCATACTTCTGATCACAAAAATGTCCAGTGGCCACAGTGTCAATCATCACTAGGGCATTCTTTATTTATTGCTTCCCAAACTTCGCTATGAAGGGCACCACTAGATGAGGTGCTGCTGACTGCAAGGTATTAGCCACCTGCTGAGTTTCAGAATTCACAAGAGTACTTGGAGTTGTCTCTAAATCTTTTCTCACCAGGGCAGCGCCCTCTACTGGTGAGATTTGTCTTTTCCCAACAAACTGGTCTTGGGTTTCTTGGTACATTCTTTCACGAAATGCCCTGGATTTCCGCAATAAATACATAAATTCTTTAACCTCCTCTTTTCTCGCTCTTCCTCAGAAAGGGAGCCTCTAATGGAACCTATCTGCATATGTTCTTCTACTGAGGAATGATCTGCCTTACTAATTTCCATTTTGACTCTGTCAACCCAGGGAGGAGGAGGTCAAAAGTTTCTTTGCTTTTCAGATCTTCTTTTGCTCAATCTGTGATCTATCTGAAGAACCAAATCTATAAATTACGAAATTTCTTGTGGTCGATTTGGATTTGGAGCTAAAGCGTCTTTGAGTTCATCCTTGAGTACACAATAAAAAATTGCTGCAGGCTTACTCTCAGGCCATTCTGTCTCTACAATTAATTTACTGAATTGTGCCAAATATAAAATTAAATCTCGATTTCCTTGTTTTAGTTCTAACAGCTCATTGTCTGTCGCTTGGTTGGCCGAATGTCTATCAAAGATCCTAAGGAATTCTAACTTGAACCTGTCAAAATCATATAGAATGGTGTCATTCCAAGCTATAATTGGCATAGCCCAAGCCCCAGCATCTCCATCCAAATAAGACAGTATGAAGACAACTTTAGATTAATCCTCCACAACCACTACCTGTCTGCTTAGAAAGTGTAGTGAACACTGTGTCAAAAATATCTGTGCCTTTCGTTGATCCACACTGAAAAGTTCTGGATGGGCCAACGGAATAATTGGGAAAGGGAGAAAACCACCTGAATAGAAATCTCGACAGCGTGTGTCGACGAACTATTGGGCAAATTTTCTGAATCTTTCAAGAGAGGTGGAGGTTTAGCCATTAATTCATTCATCGTTTGTAAAAGATGGTGAGTTTCTACTTGGGATCTTTTCAAATCTTCTTTTAAACTACTACTCTCTTACATAGTATTATTTAGTTGTTTATGCATGTTATATAAAATCTCTTCTAAGGCTTTAAATCTAAACCCTCCACCATCTTCTGCTCAGGTAGAATCAGCTGAACTGGCACTTCAATCTGTCAGGAGTATCAGTACTGAACAGCTGGGTTCCTCAGGAGCAAAAGCTAGACCCAACGCAGCTTCACCAATATCCACCTCGACCCTGTATTACAGTCAGTGCAAAATATCCATGCAGGGGAAAGGGAAAATTGACAAAAATAAGAGAGACTGTCTCAAGGGGGAAGACTGCTTCTCTGGTACTAAATGTAACAGCTACCTGTAAGGGAAGACAAACATAAACATACCATTTGCATTTAACTAGATGCTAATTTCATGAAACACTATTTCTGTTCAATATACATCAATGTTTCACAACTCCGTAGAGCAAGGCTTGTGCTCCTCTCTTTCTCTAAATTAATTCTGTCGCTAATGAATTCAACTTTACATCTCTACTAACGTAACAGAGGATTTAATCATTGCAGCAGTATAACAAATTAGTTGTTGTAGTATTTGAGTGAGTGGTACAGTCTGAAAGTGAGAATTTCAATAACTGTTAAGGTATTTTTCCCTCAGACATGGAAACAATGACAAATTGTGAAAATATTATAGACTTCAATAAAACAAAAAAATTTCCAAGACAAATAGACTGTAAAGTTTTCTGTGAATAATTTATCATTATGTTGAAAAACTTGTTATCTTCAAACTGAATGTCTCTTGCAAATAGATTTTCTCTTCCTGACCTTCTAAAGTTAATATATGCTGAACTGATACTCAGACTTCCTACGAATTGTGAAAGCTGCAAGGTACAGGCAATACTTGTGGTACGATGAACTGAGACACTACTCTGCTACACATGAGCCTCTTGACAAGAACATTTCCATAAGTGTTCCTGATGACAGTAGTCTTTTCTGTGAGGAAAAACATGCGTGCTGAAGAGACGCTACCAGCACCTCAAAAGGTACAGCTCGCGCTTGATCACTTGATTGCTGACCTCCTTGGGACGTCCGCCATCTTTGAATTCTCAAAGTCGAAGCGTGTTGCAAACACGAGAAGAATGGCGTTCCACAAAAGCTTTGCAGATGGCCTTCCATGCCACCAATGGGAATATCGCCGGGCTCTTGTCAGTCTTTGGTGTCTTATACTTTGTTACAGGTAAGTTCTAGTTCCTGCTATGGAATTCCTGACACTTGTACAATGGGTCGTATGCAGGTTGGATTACTATTAGCTAACATCAGATCTGGCTTCAACTAACGTCATAATTCCACCATTGTTTGCCTATTCAGGGGGTATAGTTTAATAGAATGCCGTTGCACCATTATCTGAAGGTCTGGCAGTGGATGGTAGACTGAGGTTGTAGCATCCTTCCCTTCCCATGTGTGACAAGACATGATTTGTAACATTAGTCAGTGTGTCCACATGCATGGAAATAATATCATGTGACAAGGCATTTCTGACTGGATAGACATGACACACAGTACACATCCCAGTTGGCAACAACACAAGGGTCACATGTGACCCCCATGGTTGTCAACATGTGTCCATAATATGGATTTGGATAAACATAAACTATCTGCTACACAATTTCCCCTCAAAATATGACTGTATTTTCTGACCCCCAAAAAGACTGTTGGTGGTGGTGGACTGTGCACTGCTGTCAAAGAACATCTGTGCCCTGAACACACTACAGTAGTGGTTGTCTAGAAGGACCTACATGACAAGGCAGAATATATTGTAGGTGTGGGGCAGTTTATAAAGCAAAATAAAGTAGTTCAGGCCGCCAGAATGACAGATGCCTGACCTACTTTACTGGACATTAGGAACTGCCTGCGACCGCCGGCAGAAGTCATCTGGGAGGTAGGCGTTCCAACTGCAGCGGCCTCTGCCATAGGCTAACATTGTTGCCTGTGGTGGGCGTGGTCCAATGGCTGTTCCGTCTGCAGTGATGACCGCATACGTGGCAGGCATGACCGCCATGTTGTGAAAAACAACAGTCATTTGACTCCTGACACCGTTGCCAGCAATGCCTCCACTACTAGAGCTGCTGTGTGCTGCATCTGGGAACAATTATGCCACGTCCTGCAAGAGATAGCGCCCCTGCCTTCTCTCCAGAGGAGCTGGAGAGGCTTGTCCTTCCCCTTTATGTACAGCTCTATGGCTCACCAGAGGAGCGGGTCATTACCTCATGTGCCAAATTGACTCTGTTGGACACCACCCCTTCCTTCATCACAGGCTACAATGTACCCCTGTATGCCAGTTTGACTTCTTGTGTGCCTGTTGTTGCGGTCTGTGTGGCATCAACGGGATGTACGTTGTGCAGGTATTGGTGGTCAGCAATATATGTTGTGTTCATTTACATTGTGTTGTGTGATGTTTTATGGGGTCCTAGATCCTCCTTGTGTTGGATAACTAGGCAAGGAGACTTAAATACCATCCAATTATATTTCTTTCTTTATAATGGTTGTAAATGTTGGACAACATGTAGGTGCATGACAGCATGAGCTGTGCATGCAGCATGTCTGAGTCATCTGAGGATGTGTAAGCAATGTGCATAGTACCGCAGATCTTTGAACCCTCATCTGGCCTTCCAAAAACCTTTGTCTGGAAGGCATATCATGACTCACTGTGCCATTCAGTTTGCCATGCAAATCACATGTCACATTGCTGATGGCTACATGAAGTACTGTCATGCATGGAAGTGATGGATGTATACGCAGCCTGCTGAAATCAGGGCCTGTCATATGTATCTTCCAGTATGGGACCTAGTCCAGGCTGGGGGAAGTCACTGTAGCTATGCAACTGTGCCACTGCACTCACTCACTGTACACCTGCAGGTCCTGTCATGTGGACACTATGATGCTCTAGTGGCAAAACGTACCCTGAATGCCTCAGTCCATTGACTAGAATAGGAATGGTGTCTGAGGTGCATCCCAGAAGGAGTCCATATGTGCTTTTCGCATCATTGTCAATGTGTGTCTTTGACTCATGACAGGTCCCGTACTCCCACAGGTCTGTCACCTTTACATATTTCATAATTGTATAGTACAGGCTTATTGTCCCATAGTACAGACAGTGTGTAGATTCCTGGGAGTCCATGACTTGTGAGTCAATATTTTGGTTACAGAAAGGAAATTGTGCAATGCATACCTTTGCTTGTTGGATGCCATCTCTGTAGGATATACACATATGTCCAATGGAGTGTTCTGAGGTACAGGTACATACCGCAGAACCCCTTCCCATGAAGTAGCATGAGTCTGCATTTGGTAGGCCACAGATGCACACATGCATAGGTAAGACAATTTCTGTACCCACCATGCCGAGCCCTTCATTGTCACTCAAGTGTACGGGTGAAGTCTGTACTATGGATGTTGCCTGTAGGGACTGTATGGAAATGAGTCAATCTTGCAGTGTGATTGTGTTGGTCCATTCAGGCGTAAGGAGTTCACCCTTCAGAAGCTGCACATTTTTTTGGTCTTCATTGTGGTCACATCACATTACATGTTGCTGAAGCATAGGCTACCTGATGTCAGTAGGCTTGCTTAGCCATTGTAGGCCATCAGCAGGGTAGTGGGTAAGTCTGCAGAAGGATATAAATATCTATAGTCATGTCCCTGTAGTTATTGGTTTGTGTGCTTTACACTTGTGGTGTGTTGCCAAATTGAAAAACTTTATCTTAGAGTGTCTGACGTCTGTGACACAACCATTTGTGCCAAAACCTGTGAATGTAATCTCTTGTTTTGTCTCTTGCATCCATACAGGGAAACTCCCATCAGAAGAAGGAGATATGGAAAGCCATTGCCCAGAAGGTGGTCTACAGAGGGGGGGAGCCCCCACTGTTGCATGAAGTGGGAGGATTTGAGACACTGGGCCTGGAAGATCGCAGAGGTCCAGGTGGGGCTGTCCTCCCAACGTGGGTGGGAAGCACGTCAGACCATGACCCCTTAATGTCACGCATCCTGACGGTGGCGTAACCAGACCTTGATGGGCGTGGGGAGTACAGCAGTCAGAAGGGGATGAGTACCAGGCAAATTCCTGCCTGTCACTTTGCCAAGTTAAAGTGTTAGGTTCTGACATTTCCCCCTCACGATTAGGGATGAGTCATGTGTGACACAGTAGATGAGTGACTGTGTAGATATGTCATGTGGTGCATACTGATGTGCCTTGCCTATTGGCCCAGGGACCTAGGACACATCTGGGTACAATCCACAAACAATTCGCTCTCCAGGGAAACACATGGCTGTGTATATTGATAGATAAAGTAATGTTTGTTGTTGTTCTGGGTGTAAATTCTACACTACAGACCATTACTCCTCAGTATTACAGGCCAAAGGAAAGGAAGTGATGGATCACTGTCCTCATCCATGTGTCTGGTCAAATGCATATATTGGCATCTGCCACCCAGAGGCTACTTGTCAGCAACATGTAACGGGTGCTAGAGCCTAAGTACTGTCTGAAAAGTGAAGAAGGCCATCATACATGCGACCGAGCATACATTGTTCTTTGGCTCAGCTACAGATCAATACTTTCCCTTGGTGAGGAATGTTCATTGACATGATATGTGTGCTATCACTGTTGCCAACATTCCTTGTGCCTACGTGTTAGCATATGTCCCTTTCTCTTTTGACAAAATGTTTACACTGCTGTTTCATGCATGGTCTACCTTTGTTAATGGGATGATTTCTGTATTCCCTCACATTTGTGCTATGCCAACCTGTGTTTGGAATAGAGCATTTGCAATAGGGCTACAGTTTAGGCGGTGCCACACACATTGATTCTTCGCTGACACATACCTTCAACCGTCGTAGTATGTCAATTGGCATTTACAAATACAGTAGCAATAAGGGACATGATGTGTATAACTAGATCTTTTTCGACCCCTCTGCACTCTTGGGCCCCAAGATCGCTGGGGGCCCCCCTGGGCCTCCTCCGGCCCTGACAAGGGGGGCCAAAGTCAGCAATTACTTTTGGTAAAGGAGGGGGGCGCTGGCACCCCCTCCAGTTTCAGCACGGGCCCCTTGTGAGGCCCACGATCACTGGGGGCCCCCGGGCCTCCACCGGCCCTCACAAGGGGGGGAGCCTTGCTGCACCAAAATAAGTTACCAAGGGTGATCGTGCCCCTAAGGCAGTGGCCGGCGGGAAGGAACTCCCTTTCCGCCCCCGTGCCCTGCGTCGTGACGGCAGCTGCCCGCGTCCTCGGTGAGGCTGCCCGACAAAGGAAAGGGGGAGCAGGGGTCTCCGATGAGGCTTTCCTCCTGCTCCTCCGCGGCTGCACCCGACACAGTGCGCGAGCTGCTACTCTGCCCTTCCCTGGGCCGCAACCGTGATCCGGCCCTGGAATCAGGACTCTCTGGTGCCCGGGGGCCGCTCTTTGGAGCGAACCATGCACCGGGTTGCCGATAGGAGCACGCCTGCTCCTGTGTCCTTTTTGTGGTGCCCCCAGGGCACGAGGGAGCACGCAGCACTCGCATTCCTCAAACTAAGACGCCCAGGCTGCGGCTGTGAATTCTGAGCCCGGGCTGCGGTAGTGAAACCTCAGCCCAGCTGTAGAGCGCCTTTTTAAAGTGCTAGCCAACCAGAGGAGAAGCGCTTAAAGCGCTAAGGACATACAGGATGAATTGCTTCCCCAAGCGCTCGTTCTGCCCAGAAGTGAAGCACTCCTCCGGCTTCACAAGTTTGCAGGGGTCAGGGGCCACAGCACCCTACCCCTGGGGAACTGGATTTAAGAAGCAGGTCAACAGGTGAAGGGGCCCAGCAACAGACCAGCACAAAGAGAATGCAAGCAGGTGGCCAGTCCTTACAGTGACCAAGCAGGTCATAGGTCAGCACAGCAGCAGCAGTCCATGGTGGTTCCTGGTGAGTCCTTCCAGCCTTTTGTGTCCAGTTGAAAAATGTTTCCAAGAGTCTCCAAAGTGTGGGGAAAATTCCCCTGTACTTATACTCAGTCCTTACAGTGTTTTACAATGAAAGGGGAGAGGAGGTTCCAACCAGTTACAACTGGTTCTGGGAGTGCCCCCTCTCTCCTCCATCACAGGCTCCAAACATCAGTTGGGGATAACCGACCCTATTGTGTGAGGTCAGGGCACAGCCTTTACAAATGTAGGTGTGCCCCCCTCTCCCTTCTCTCAGCCCAGGAAGACTATTCAGTATGCAGATGCACCTCTGTGACACCTCAACTCTCCCTGTGTACAGGTGGTCTGAAAAGTATGCACAAAGCCCCAACTGTCAGTCTGCCCATATGTGGATTGGAGTCAAGTTGCAAAACATCAGAGTCATAAGCACAGAGAAATGCTCACTATCCATAAGTGGCATTTCTGCAATGGTAATAAAAAAATACACCTACACCAGTAAGCAGCATTTCTTACCACCATAATAAACATACCAAACATGCCTACGCTACCCCTCATAAATCAGACAATACCCCTTACACATAAGGCAGGCCATTCCTAATGCAATCCTATAAGAAGGCAGCACTCACAGTAGTGAGACACCAAGTTAGGCTGTTTGTCACTACCAGGACTGGCCACACAACCTGGCACATGTCCTGCCTTCTACAAACATGGCACCCTGCCCATAGGGCTAGCTAGGGCCTACCTTAGGGGTGACTTACTTGTAGTAAAAGGGGAGTACTGGGTCTGGCAAGTAAATTTAAAAGCCAGGTCCCTGTGGCAGAAAACTGCGCACACAGAACCTGGGCTAGCAGGCCTGAGACAGGTTTAAAAGGCTACTTCAGTGGGTGGCGCAAGCAGCGCTGCAGGCCCATAGTAGCATTTAATTTATAGGCCCTGGGTATAGATATACCACTGTATAAGGGACTTACAGGTAAATTAAATATGCCAATTATGTATAAGCCAATCATACCAGCTGTAGATGGGAGAGCACCTGCACTTTAGCACTGATCAGCAGTGATAAAGTGCTCAGAGTCCTAGAGCCAGCAGCGAGAGGTCAAAAAAAATAGGAGGAAATAGGCAAAAAGTCAGGGAATGAACCTGCCACCAGGGCTAGGTCCAACACTCACCATGCCACCCAAGTTTGGACACAACTATATGGAAATCAGGCTTGACACTGTTCCCTATGGGAACAGTCCAGCCCGACCTGGTAGGCCAGGTCCTCCCTGGAGCAGAAACAAGCATCCTAGGACCGGTTTCAGGGTATCACCCTTCATCAGCCAGGCTAGCTTGAATCCAATGGCACAGTGAGCAAGGAACCTATGGCTGGGCATACCCTTCACACTTAGGGCAACTTTAGCAACACAAAATGATGATGATGGTTGGAGTGCTCATACTTTTCAACGACTCACCCCCAGTCACAGATCTGGGTTTAATCCATCATTCTTTTGCTCACCATTCTACCCAGTTTGGACATGTCTGGGCATACCCTTCCCACTTAGGGCAACTTTAGCAACACAAAAGGATGATGGACGGAGTGCTGAAACTTTTCAACCATTCACCACCAGTCACAGATCTGGGTTTAATCCATTGTTCTTCTGCTCACCATGCCACCCCAGTTTGGACACACCTATAGGCAAATCAGTGTTGGCCCTGTTCCCCATGGGAACAGTCTAACTCGAACTGCTAGGCCAGGTCCCCCCTGGACCGGAAACAAAAATCCTAGGACCAGTTTCACAGTATCACCCTTCATCAGCCAACCTAGCTCGAATCCAGTGGCACAGTGAGCAAGTAACTCACGTCTGGGCATACCTTTCCCACTTAGGGCAACTTTAGCAACACAAAAGGATGATGGCCAGAGTGCTGAAACTTTTCAACCACTCACCCCCAGTCACAGATCTGGGTTTAATCAACAAACCTCAGTTGGCCAGGCCCCACTTTGATTATCATGTAATGGGTACCCCAAAATAATTGGAGTCATACCTGGTAGCTCCATTTTAGTGTCAAAAAAGTAAAGTTACACTTTTTGGAGTAAAGGGGAACTGTCAAGTGTCTCCTAATCCTCCTCCTCTAATAAGTTATACTGTTAGATAAGAGTGTTAGGAGGTAGACAAACCTGTCAGAGAAGCTTTTATCTGGAGGTGATGATGAAATGGAGCCACCCTCATAGCTCGATCGATTTAATATGCACACACAAATGGTATTTCATAACTAAAGGGTATTTATAAGTGTTTGTCTACATAATGGGGTATATTCACAAAGGTAAATATACATATGTATATACTTGTGCATGTTTACTATTACTGCTCAGTATAACTCTACCAAGAGTACTCTTTCCAAAAGTACAAAAGCAGATTTACACATAGGTGTAGACGTACATGTGTCCGGGGCGAAGCCTCCTACAACATGATTTATGAAGGTAAAGTTACAAGTAGTAACTTAACTCGCCTTGTGCAGATCACCATCACTATGGTGGAGATCTTCATCAGAGACTATAGCAGAATTGTCACCTTAAAAATATTTAAAATAGTATAATGCAAAATATAAATAAAAGTTAATGGCAAATATTTGATATTAATGTAGAACTTGTAAGCAGTCAATCATCAAATTGGATTGTGTATTAAGTAATTACTTAAATATAATAATTCAAGAAGTACAACTCTAATATTTTTATTAGTATTTAATATGTTGCTAAAATTGTGTATTTAATTAAGTGAAAATATTTTTTAGTACAAGTTTATTGTTTTAAATTAAGTTTATTACTCACTTTCAGAATAACATACTTCTTTAATAATTTAATATAATGATATAATAATTATTTTAAAATTAATTCTCTTGGGGAGCGTCTTTATTTCCCGGGCCTCCATTGGCTTCTATTGAAGTCTGTTGCAGTACCAGTGAGTGGCCATATGTGGCACTTGCACCAAAGCCAGACTGAAGTACATTTACACTTGTTTTCACAATTAGGGTAGTAGTAACTTTAGAAGTTTAGTATGTAAATAGCAATGGTCTAGCTCTACTGTGGGTGCTGGTTTGTATTAGCATGTCCCTCCCTAAACCCTTCATTAAATGTCCCTAACCATTTCCCATTTAGTAGTACATATGCCCATTTTCTAGTCACTTTCCCTTGTCCCTTCCACATTAATAAAACATATACCTTGGCACATTTCTGAACAAGGACCAGACAGAAGAGGCGGACGTCTTCACCTGTAAATTTGTATGAGGATTTGGGTGTCCTATATAATATGGCTGTGGGGCCTTATCCTGCAGTACACTGACAAATACCATCTTGGGTCCAGTCAGCTACATTTACTTAACCTTAAGCTCAACCCTGGGTAGCTGTGGTTGCCAAGAGTAAGGCTTAGCAAAGGAACAATGTGTGAGGCATTTAACAGCAACAAACAACTAAATAAGAAAGCAATGGCAAATGAAAGAAGGAAGACACCAATTTAAAAGAATAGATTATAATTTCTTGATTAGTTAGAGACCTTGATGAACAAAATCCTCTGGAGGGTTCCGGGGATACAAATTTTTAAAGATATTATTACTTTTAAATGCAACGGCAATCAAGCATCGGTCAACAAAAACTTTGGAAACTTTTGACAAATTTGAGATAGTTAGTTAGACTCCTCTGGCCCAGGTTTGATGACTAATTCCTGCAGGACAGTGGTCTGGGGACCACAGTGGACACTTTGGACAGTTACCTGGCCACCAGGGCATTTTTGAGGCAAAATCTAAACTTTACAAGACAACCCCCATAGGTGAAAATGGAGCGGTCCTTATGCTGAGGGATGCAGGCAAAACATGCCCAAAAGATGCTCTGGTTGTGGTCCCGTCAATACAGGTGTCTTTTTGGGTCCTGCTCGGCCCACGGATAAAGTGGGGCGAACTTGGCAAAAGAGACTGGTTTCCTCAAAATTCTCTATGTTGCAGTAGGAGGCCAGCTGATGCTGGGCTGCTGGTTATTCTGCACCGTATTGGGGTGAAATCCTTAGGTGGGGGGCTAGTGTCACTTGGGTGTGACGAATCCAGACTTTGATAGCACTCTCGAGTCAGGCACACTGGGTGCAACTTTTCGTTATTTCAGATTTGTTGTCTTGTGTACCCAGCGACTGGTAGCAGCAAAACTTATGTGGTGGCTACCAACTTGGAGATGTGGATATCTTCAGCTCTTGTTTTTCTGGAGCTGGTTCCAGGAGATCCGCCACCTGATCCTTAGAGAGACAGCTGTTGTTGGTTGTCAAGAATCAACTTTCCCCAAATCAGGAGCTGTAGTCACAGTCCAAACTTTGCTAGACTAAAATGCAGAATGTGCAGTCCTTCCGAGCATGCAGCGTCTTCTTGTGCGTGTTCAAGGGCATCTAGGCAGTCCTTCTTTGCTCGTCTCTCTCTGATTTTCAGCATGATCCGAGGGTCAGAGTGCCAGGGGTGCCATATTTATCCCAGGAAAGTACCCTGAGGGTACCATGCCGTCACTAGCCAATGGGCTACTGTGTTCCCTCCAAACTAGTGACAAATGTCCTGTAATGTTTGGCATCTGGCTATCCCGGAGTGCCACATTCTTACCCCTTTGAAGATGGCATGACCCTTCCTCAGTTATTAGGAGATTGATAGCCCTCCCTAGAGGTGTGGCTACCAAAAGGCTACATGCTACCAGTTTGGGGGCGAGTTTTCCTTTCTTGACTCCAATTTATCTCCAGAATCAAAAGACATCCTGCTCTGAGGTGTTTTGGCACTGTGGCCCTCATTACAAGTGCGGCAGTAAATGCCGCCTACCGCCGTGCTGACGGCCGCCAACATACTGTGACCGCGGTGGTATTCCGCTACGGGTATTATGACCCACACTGAGAAATCCGCCACTGTACAGACACCCACACAAGTCCTCCAGACCAAAGGTCAGTGATAAACTGCCGATAGCCATATCCACACCATTACGCTAACAGGAATACGCCCACAGTATCACAACCCACAAATCACTGAGGCGGTCTTTCATACATGGTAAACCATTGGAAGTACACACCGCTGCATTGATAATACACATACATTTACAAAAGTACACCACATTGGACAATTCAAACTACACACACCTGACACGTATACACACACACCACACACTCACAACATTATAAAACACCCACCCTCATTACCCACAACCCTTTACAGTGAAAAAAAAGATAGCACAGAGAGAGAGACAAGGCAGGAGCACCCACTCAGAGGCACAGAACACCATCATCCATACTCCATCCATGCACATCACAGCATACACCACAACACATCACCCCACACATCACCCTACACATATCTTGCACACCACTACCATGGCACCCCAAAGACACCCCAGGTTTTCTGAGGAGGAGCTAAGGGTAATGGTGGTGGAAATCATCGAGGTAGAGCCACAGCTTTTCGAATCACATGTGCAGCAGACGTCCATAGCTAGGAAGATGGAGCTATGGCGGAGAATAGTGGACAGGGTCAATGCTGTGGGACAGCACCCAAGAACCAGGGATAACATCAGGAAGAGGTGGAACGACCTATGGGGAAGGTGAGTTCCGTGGTAGCAAGACACCAGGTAGCAGTACAGAGGACTGGCGGTGGACCTCCACCTCCTCCCCCACAACTAACAACATGGGAGTAGCAAGTCTTGGCAATCATGCATCCTGAGGGCCTCGCAGGAGTAGCAGGAGGACTGGACTCTGGTAAGTCATATCTTTACTATTATATCCCTCACCCTACCCTTACCTACACTCCCATCACTCCATCACCTCACATATACCACACCATCACACCCCACCCATCCCAATACAAAGCCCTGCATGCAGCACCAATGCATGGGCCCCCATCACAGACCTTCAAAGACACCCATCACCACAGCATGCCCTGTAAATCACCACTCACACAAGGCCAAGCCGACAGGGAAATCACAATCATAGAGGGAAACATACACATGCACAATCTGGCCCACGCAGATACACTAACACTGCATTTGCATCCCCACAGGACCCCTACTCAACGTCACTGGAGAGGAGGTGCCAGCTACATCCAGTCCCCCCCGCCCTGAAGAGGCCCACAGTGACAACAGCAGTTCTGCACGCCTGGATCACAATGACCAACCTGGCCTATCAGGGACCTCTGGACAGTCGGTTCCCCTGCCACAGTCCCAACCCACCACAGAGCCTCCCCCCTCAGGAAGCACCAGCACAGCACCCACCCAGCGGGCCCATGCCACTGTCCCCAGGACACGTCTATCAGCAGTGTGTCCACCACTACAGGGACCCCAGGCAACCCCACAAACCCAAGACGATCAGGGACCTGTGGTCAGTGGCAGTGGGCACACGGTTCAGGGGACAGAGGCACAGGACAACAGGGAAGCTGGGAGGACTGCTGTGCGACAGGGGGAGGACAGGCCCAGGGAATCCACTCTCCACGAGACACTCTCCAACATCCTGGGAGCATACAACCATTCCCAGGAGCCAAAGGGCCAGAGACTGGCAAAGCTGCAGGAGACCCAGGGACTGCAGGAGGGTCAGTACCTGGGGATCAGGGATGACCTAACAAAAATATACACTATCCTGGTCACCATGGCAGGGGTGCTGGCAGATATGGGCAAGACCATGAGGGAGGAAGTGGCACAACAACTGGCCCCTAACACTAGCCACATGGAGGAACAGCCTTCCACCTCCACCGGTGCTAGTGGACAGGAGGCCCTGCCACAAGACCAACAGGCCACCAACACCCCACCCCCTGCAGTGGGAGAACCACCCCGCAAATGATCCCTGCGATCCAAGCAGAAGCCAGAGAACATTGCCAAGACCCCCGCCAGGAATAAGGACTCTCCTGATTGTCACCTTTCTGTCCCACTCTGTCACCATGTCCACCTTGAACTGCCATTACTCCCCTTCCTATACCCCCATTGGACAATGCACCTGTGATACCTAGAGACTGGACTCTACCCTGAACTTCCTTCCACCATCAGCCCAGCCCTTGGAACAAATACCAATCTGGAGTCTGTCAAATGATTCAACTATGTATTAGTACAACATAATCAAAGCATTGCAACTCAAAAGTACAGTGAATAATACTTTAGGATGACCTCTGGTGGGCAGAAGTACACATAGCAGGAGCCAGAGTGAGGCACAGAGATTGAAAATGGAGATGCCAAAGGGTACAGTCAGTGGCCATAGACATAGGGAAACAGGCTGCCTTGTACAATGTACAACAGATAACTGAAATGTTAAGTGAAGTTAGTGTCTTACCTGTGTGTCACTGGAAGTATTGCTGAATAACATTGGTTCTGTTGTCAACATCTTCTTCCTCTGCCTCCTCTTCCTCACTGTCCACAGGCTCCACCGCTGTCACAAGACCATCTCCAGGCACATCCTCCTGCAGAAAAGGCACCTGGAATCTCAAGGCCAGGCTCCACCGCTGTCACAAGACCATCTCCAGGCACATCCTCCTGCAGAAAAGGCACCTGGAATCTCAAGGCCAGGTTGTGCAACATGCAACATGCTACAATGATCTGGCACACCTTCTTGGGTGAGTAGTATAGGGCGCCACCTGTCAGATGGAGGCACCGGAACCTGGCCTTCAGGAGGCCGAAGGTTCTTTCTATAATCCTCCTTGTATGCCCATGTGCCTCATTGTAACGTTCCTCTGCCCTTGTCCTGGCATTCCTCACTGGGGTCAGTAGCCATGAGAGGTTGGGGTAACCAGAGTCAACCTGAAAACATCGGGAGACAACTGTTAGACACACACTAACCATTAGGGACAACCCTATACCCAGACACCTACTCATACTGTGTGGGGACCTTTGGCTCACCTATTAGCCACACCTGGTGCCTCTGGAATTGGCCCATCACATATGGGATGCTGCTATTCCTCAAGATATAGGCGTCATGCACAGAGCCAGGATATTTGGCATTCACATGGGAGATGTACTGGTCGCCAAACACACCATCTGCACACTCATTGAGTGATAGCTTTTTCTATTCCTGTAAACTTGTTCAGTCCTCTGGGGGGGGGCAGGGGGGGAACAAACAACACATTAGAGAACATTGGCTGAGACATCCCTGGTGCCATGGCCACTGTTGTTTGGAAGGAACCACTTGCCAGGAAATGGAGCACTGACAGGACCTGCACTAGAGGGGGGATACCTGTGGATTGGCGGATAGCAGACATCAGGTCTGGCTCGAATTGGGCACACAGTTCTTGGATTGTGGCATGATCAAGTCTGTAGGTAATGATAATGTGTCTGTCCTCCATTGTCGCTAGGTCCACCAGGGGTCTGTACCCCGGAGGATGCCACCATCTCATATTCTGCTTCAGCGGTTAAAGCCTATGGAAGAGAACGGCGAGCAGAGGGTCATAATCACACTTATGTTCCACTAATGACGATTTGTTTACTTTACAGAAGCAGTATGTAAAGTCGAGAGTCCGTGGATGTGCCAATGTCTGCTGTGAAGCAGTTAGGTGCCATGCCCTGTGCCCCCCTAAAATGGCGGCTGCCTGACCTATGAGGAGGTACAAGTGGAAATTGCCCTGGTGTTGTGCACCGTTGCGGTAGGCGGTTGATGACCGCCGTGCAAATTTGCATTGTTTATCATTGGGCCCTATGGGTTCCTGGAGCCAATGGCGATGTACGCCGGCGGTGACGGTACGCACCGCCGCGGACGTCACCGACATTTTCTATCTATTCACTCACTTGCTACCTGGCCTTCAACAGGAGAGGACCTACACTGCAAGTGCTGATGTGACCTGTGTCTGGAAGCGACTATGGCTCATGTGTCTGGTGAAAGGGCCCCTGCCTTCACTGCGGAGGAGTTGGAGAAACTGGTGAATGGGACCCTACCTCAGTACACGTTACTCTACGGTCCTCCAGACAAACAGGTGAGTAGACTGTGAGCATGATGCGTGGGCCATGAATGTATGGACTGCTTTGTGTGTAAGCCACATGTGGGGGGGGCAGAGGGGTTCTGGCCAGAGTGCAGCATGTAAGGTGGTCAATGTATGTGCATCAGGGGATGTGTGGGATCTGGTGGGCAATGAGTACGATGGTCTGGACGGGTGAATAATTCCCTTTTCTGCTGTGTTTTCCATGCAGGTCAGCGCCCACCAGAAAAAGGGTATTTGGCGTGCCATCGCCAAGGAGGTGCAGACTCTGGGGGACTTTGACAGGCAAAGCACCCACTGCCGCAAGAGGTGGGAGGACATGAGCCGCTGGGCAAAGAAGACGGCGGAGGCCCAGCTGGGGATGGCCTCCCAACAAAGTAGGGGTGCCCGTCGCACCATGACCCCCCTGATGTTCTGCAGCCTGGCGGTGGCCTATCTGGAGTTGGATGGGCGCTTGAATGCCTCACAGCAGCCACGAGGGGGTGAGTACATAATCTGAAACCTGACTTTGCCCATGTTAGGAGGTACCTGGGTGGGGGCTGTGGGTGCCCCTAGGCCAGGGCGAACATGACAGGGTAGGTCCCTTGTTGGGCAGGCTCAGAATCACTCCTATCCCAATAGTGTTGGTGGCCATCTACTCCTGGGCAGGGTCCTGTGGGTTTCAGGTGTACAGCTAATGGCGTTAGGCATTGAACCCCATGGGCTGGTGACTGTCTTAGTAACTGGTAGTGCATGGCCTAGTGCATACGGCTGCTCCCTGTGTGTTGTGTACGCCAACTGTAGTGTTGTTGCTGGCATTGACCAAGTGTATCCTCTGTCGAGAGGGCGAGGGGAGCACTATGACGGGGACAGGAGGGGAGACCACAGACAGCAACTCTTCCTGCGATGGAAGCTCCCTGGAGGTGACGAACACCTCTGTGCCCACCCCAACAACAGGTACAGCTGCCACCACCCCTCCCAGCAGCCCCTCAGCGTGTTTCCTGTGCCTGCTCACCCAGGAGAGTGGGCATCTCCTTCGCCCCAGGCACCTCAAGCCCTGCCACAGTCAGCCCTGCTGCCCTCTGTGAGGAGGCTATTGACCTCCTGAGATCCCTCACTGTTGGGCAGTCAACCATTCTAAATGCCATTCAGGGTGTCGAGAGGCATTTGCAACAAACAAATGCATACCTGGAGGGCATTCACTCTGGCGTGGCGGCCCAACAGAGAGCATTTCAGGCTCTGGCCTCTGAACGGATGGCAGCCCTTGTCCCTATGTCTAGCCTCCCCCTCCAACTTCCTCTACCCAGACCCAATCCCCTCAACCCCAGCCTATCCCAGGCACACCTTCAGACCAGCATTCACCCAAATCACCACACAAAGGTGGCTCAGGCAAACATAAGCATCACACTTCATCTCACAGGCACTCACACAAACACCATCCCCATGCAGACCCACCAGCATCTACTGCCTCCACTGTGTCCCCCTCCTCCTCTTCGTCCTCATCTACTACCTCTATCACCAGCACGTACATCACAACACACCGCTCACTGGCAGTCACCACCCCCACAACCATGCACACGTCCCCTGTGCCCTCTCCCAGTATGTCTGTGATCCCTCCTCCCAAAGCACACAAACGCAAGCACCCACCCACCCACCCACCCAACAGCCATCCACCTCACAACAGTATCCAGCCCATGCACCCTCACCCAAACTCAGCAGAAAGACACCTCCTACAACCACTTCCTCTTCCTCCACTCCCAAACCTTCTCCATCTTCCCACCCCAGTGTGTCTAAACATCTTTTCCTGGCAAACTTTGACCTGTTCCCTACCCCTGCCCCCGTCCTTCCCCTCTGGCCAGGGTGTCCAATGTGGAACCTGCAACTCCCAGAGGCTCAAAGGGGGTCCCCGTCAGGAAAGCCAGTGTACCACCAACCCCTGCAGAGGATCAAACCATTCCGCCACCTGCCAAGGTGAAGAAGGGGCGAGCATCCAGCTGACAGAGCCAAGGGCACAACAGCATCTGCCAAGTTGAGGAAGGGGAAGAAAATCGAAGGCAAGGCACTTCAGCCGACGGAGGATGCAGGTGAAGCCCTGGTGCCCACCAGTAGAAGCGCCAGCCCCGCCACCTGCACCGCATGCAGCACCGCCAGCAGCCCCGCCGCAAGCACTGCCACCTGCACCGCCGCTGCCACCACTTCTGTCAGCAGCAGCATCCCCAGTGGGCAGCCGTCCAAGGCTGCAGGAGAAGGGCTGGAGCCTCCCTCCACCACTGGCAGCACCGGCACCTGCACCATGGCCAGCACTGCCAGCATCCTCGCCGCAAGCAACGCCACAAGCACCGCCACCTGCACCGCTGACAGTAGGAACACTACCAGCACCAGCAGCCCCAGTGGGCGGCCGTCCGAGGCTGCAGGAGACAAGCTGGAGTCTACCCCCACCACTGGCAGCACCCCCCACACGCTCCGGCACTACCACCACTTAGCAGCCTTAGCCGCCGGAGGATGGAGTCTAGCCCTCCCTCCATGAACTATCATGCTACCTGTTTCCTGCAAATCTCATGTCTCAGACACCCAGGTGAGGGAATGTGTACTGGCACACCCCAAGTACTGCATCACTGAGCACCAAGCCCCCTCCTGAACCAGTGGAGATATGCATCCACTCACCCTATCCTTGGCAGGATGAAGCACTCTGGGCACCAAGTCCCCTCCAGAAACAGTGGAAGAAGGCATCCACTTGAAAGACTGTGGCTTTGCACTCCACAGGACCAAGCAGTGGGCAAACCACCCACTAGACAGACTGTGGCTTTGCACTCCCCAGGACCAAGCAGTGGCAAACCACCCACTAGAGAGACTGTGGCTTTGCACTCCCAAGGACCAAGCAGTGGGCAAACCACCCACTAGAGAGACTGTGGCTTTGCACTCCCTAGGACCAGCCAGTGGGCAAACCACCCACTAGAGAGACTGTGGCTTTGCACTCCCCAGGACAAAGCAGTGGGCAGACCACCGACTTGAGAGACTGTGGCTTTGCACTCCCCAGGACCAACCAGTGGGCATACCACCCACTAGAGAGACTGTGGCTTTGCACTCCCCAGGACCAGCCAGTGGGCAAACCACCCACTAGAGAGACTGTGGCTTTGCACTCCCTAGGACATTGCCGTGGAGATGGAGTCCCCTTGAGGAGCAGTGGCGTTGTATCATCTTCCGGCTGAGGCGCCCCCCCTTCCCCGTCCTCCTGAGGTGCCTGAGTGTTTTTGACCTGATGCCCCTACAGTGTTCTCTCTGTATTGAGGCAGGAGTCAAGTGTGGGCTTGGCCCATGATTTTTGGCCCAGTGGCCCACGAACATTTGTGAAGGACAATGTACGGACTTCGTACATATTGTATATTTGTATAAATACTGTTTTTCAAATTCTATATTATATCTGCCTATTTGTGAAATACCACTGGTGTGACTCAATTCCTTTTGTCCTTGCGTTCTTCCAGGGGGCTAAGGGGTGTATCTGTAACGTGGTTGGATCTGTTTGTGTGGATGGTGTTGTGGGTGAGGGTGGGGGTGTTGCGTGTTGCGTGTTGCGTGTGTGTGTCACTCTCTTCCCCCCCACTCCCCTGTGTATAGGTGCAGTACTCACTGTGGTCATCGCCGCCGTCTTTGGTGCTCCTGGTAGAGGAGGAGGTAGACCACCATCGGCAGGACCTGCAGCTCGGGCTCCATGGCGTCCTGGTTCTTCATTGAGTGTCGAGCGGTGGGCGGTACATTGTCTTCCGCCTGTCTGTTGGCGGTGTTCGCCGCATTGTTGGTTGCTACCGCTGTGGCGGTCAGAGTGTTAAATTGGCTGTCTGTGATGGCAGTTTCCGCCATGGTCGTGATCCCATTATCTTTACCGCCGGCATGTTGGCAGTAATAACACTGCTTTAACTCCGACAGCAAGGGTTGTAATGAGGGCCTATGTGTCTCACAAGGTGGCTTCACCTTTGAAGCTAGTCTTTTGGGTGAACACCTTCGAGTGGCCCCCCGGGGGAGGGGGTGACAACCCTCTCCGAGACACTGCCTTTGTTTCTCTGCTGGGGAGTCAGTCACACGTCTCCCAAGGCAGTCGAAAACCTGTCTGTGTTCAAGGGCTTTTGTGAGGCCACCAGGCTAGCTGGAGCACTTTCTAAAAGTTCTAAAAAGTTGTAAAACGTGGTATTAAATTTTCCCTCGGCATCAGGTTGGGTTTAAAGAAATTATTATTTGATACCTTGCATGACCCAGTTTGGTAGACCCATTCTGGAGTTAGCTGGATTGGCTTGCCAAACAGGTACACTGCGTTAGCCAGTGGGGCTACTAACTTTATCGACAGCAAAATGGGAATTTGGTAGTTTTGCTGTTAAGACATATCAAAAATATAGGTCTTACTTAACAAAATACAGCTCCCTTCCTTAGGGCGAACTTACATATAGTGTTAAGGGTGGCTCTGTCATTGGAGTGAATGTCATAGTCGAACTGGCAGTATAAAAACATTGTCCTTCTAGTATGCAGTGGCAGGCTGGGGTCCATTTTGTACTTCACACAGAGGGACTTATTTACAAGGCCCTAGCAGCACACTGCGCCACCGGAACATAATTTGTTTTATACTCCAGTGGAGCAGTGTGCCATCCCATTTTTGCAGGGCCGAACAAAGCCATCTTGCAGGGCTTTTCAAGGCCTTGTAAATTTGGACAACTTTCAAGCATAACACTGAGTGAAAGGGGCATTCCATAGGTGTTGCGTGGGGTGTACCCATGCAACACTCATGGAACCCAAAGAAATCTGATACATTCCCAGATTCACAAGTCTGGGAATGCATCACATTCCTATGCCACCTCATGGGTGGTGTAAGAATGATGCAACAGGGAGAAATATCTTTATTTCTTCCCATTTTTCCTCTATATGTGTTGCATTCTGCAGCTTACAGAGAAAGAGGAAAAATCCACTTGTGATTGTTTTTGTGCAGGAAGCACAAAAACAATCATCCCTGCAATGCAGGCATCTTTGCATCATGGTGCCAGGGTGCCTGTGTTGGTGCTAGGCAGCAATTTGTGCCCCAGTGCAGGGAGAGAGGACAGAAATGGGCCGTATCGCATAAATGAGGCCCACAGTGTGCTGCAGCCCTGAGTGAACTTCTGCCTTAGATGCCCTCGGTATCATATACTAGAGACTTATAAGTAAGTCAGTCCTTGCCAATTGAGTGTACCCAATTCAAAATGTAATTTGTATAGGGACAGAACACTGGCACTCGGAGTAAAAAAAACAACAGCATCAGTAGAAAATGAGGGAATGAATATGCAAAAAGAGACATTTCCTTACAGATTGTGACTAGCATTTACCAGTATGTGAGTAGTAATACTTTACATACTACAAAATTTCATTTGTGAATATGCCCCAATGAGTCTATCAGTATGATTACAATTATTATTATAACCAACTCAGTAGATAATATGCAATTTAGGATGAAGGATAAGAAAGCACCCCCCAACCACACATCAGTACGCTAGTAATCTAATTTGGATCAAATGTATTTACTATTGTTTCAGCCATTCAATATAAATGGCTCTGTCGGCTAACTAAGCTTTATTATACCTATACTTGAATATCTTCCCCAAATATTTTACATACCTTACACTGTTTTTGAGTAAGCAGTAATATTCCAGCCATTCGTCATCTTTCCTCAGTAACAGGTCCATGTGTCGAGCCCCACCTCTGCACCTTATGTACCTTTATTGCTACTGCTGTCTTTTAGAGCAAGGAGGGATAACTCTTGCTCAGCTCCTGCTTTGCTGCAAAATGTGCAAAGAATGCACCCTTGAAGAAGCATATGAATTTAATACTACATTTTCTTCTCTCCGGGATGGATCTCTGCATGGTCATCTTCTTCTGTAGCTGAGATTATAATGTGTGCACCAGAGAAGTGGTAAGTAACTTGTAGTTACTTACCTTCAGAAACGGTCTTTCTGGTGGATACTCCATCTAAGCACAAATTCTTCACCTTGTGAGTACTCAAGGCTTTAGCTGGGTCAGGAAGGAGGGATATTCACCAGTAATTGGTGATTTTGGGCAGGTCTGCTAAGGGTTTCTTTAGGAGGACGTTGACGGATGCATGTTTCCATGGTTCCGGAAAGGTGGCTGTACTGATGGAGGTGTGGCGGATGGGGTTGAGGGCCTCATAGTTAGGAATCGCTCCTTTGACAAAGGAGTGGTTGGGCCATAGGTCCCCCGGAGCCCCGGAGTGAATGGTTTTCATATTTGTTTTGGTTTCTTCTGTGCTAATCTGTCCCATGTAGTGATTATGTGGGAGACGTCTGGAGAGGGTTCATCACTGAGAGACGTCTGGAGAGGGTTAGGGGCAAAGTTGCTGTACAAGGTTGTGATTGGGCTCCATAAAATGCTCAAGATATTGTGATAGACTGATGCAGCAGGTGGCAGCGTTGGGTGTGGTGAAATCCTTGATAATTGTGAAGATTTCTTGCTGCTGTTGGAGCTGGTGTTTATTCTTTTGACAAGGGCCTTCATCTTAGTTTCTTGGATTAGTTGGTGTTACCTTCTCTGGATGGCTTTGAAAGCATCTTTTAACATTTCCCCTTTGCTGGTTCTCCATTTCTGTTCCAGATGTTTGTAGCGTCGTTGGGTCATGTTAGATGACGCCTGAGTACCAGACGGCTTGTGTTCTAGTCTTTGCTGTGTTGCTTAATTTCACGGGACCCAGAATGTGGGCAAAGCTGATGATTCACTTGCTGGTGTTTATGATGTAGCGTGCCTGGAGTCCCGTGGGCTCTGGTTTTCTCTCATGAAGGGTGCTCATCCAATCCGCCTATGCTAGGTTGTTCCAGTTTCAACATGCTGGGGCCACTGTGGGGGTTCTTCTTTGCTGATTGATGCTGATTGTGACACTATGACGCGGTCTATCCTGGTGATGGGTCTTGGTGTATTGATCCTGATGTTGTTGAAGGATGTTATGGTCGGAATCTAGGATGTGTCCGGTGCCATAGGTGGGTTCCATGAAGCATTTGATTAGTCCCAAGTTTCTGAGGTTGTCAAAAAGGACAGCTGAGTAGAGGTCAGTCAAGGTTTCTATTTGGAAATTAAGGTATCCTAGGAGGATGAAAGCACTGGAGTCAAGGACAAGGAGGACGATGAAGTCTGTAATGTTGCTTGCATGATTGGCTCTGGGGCCTGAAGGAGTGGGGGCAGTAAACTAGTGTTCCACCTAGGGTGAAGTTTGCTGTGAGTTGTAATTTAAACTTGAGGTTTTCCATGTAGTTTGTTACGACTACAGAGAAGGAGGTGCAGATAAAGGTGACTTTGTAGACTAAGACGATTCCCCCTCCAGGCCTGTTTACGCGGTCTTGCCTGGTGATGTTGTATCTGATAGGGATAGTGGTATCGATGTCTGTGGTCAGCCATGTTTCTGTAAAGAAGAGGAGACCAGGTGGCATGGTCCAGCAGGAGCCAGATCGCTACGGCATGCTTTCTCAGTGAATGGGTATTAAGGAGAATCCGTGACATTGGTGTGTTAGGGGTGTGAGTGTGTTTGTAGGTAAGTGTTTGAGTGTGTGGGTGGGTGAATGTTGTGGGTATGCTCTTAGTTTGAGTTGCAGGGGCAGTGGTGCAGGTAAAGTGGCAGAGGGAGCAGGTAAAAGCTCCTTCTGCGTTGTAATGTGTGGTGTGCCAGTAGAGGGGGGTGGGACATCTGGGGTTCAAAGCATGAAGGAGAGCAGTCGGTAGTGGTGGTTCAGGAGAGGATGAGGGTTTCTGGTTGTAAGTGTTGCCCAGGTGCAGACGGGCACAGACAGGGTGTGCGCAGCTGCCATTAAGTAGGTTCTCTGAGGGTTTAGGAGTGCAGAGGGCGGGGTGGCTGGGCTGAGGACGAGTGTGACACCAGGAAAGGAGAGAGGCACAAGGAAAAGATAGAAGCAAAAGATGAGGGAAAGGGTGTTCAGAGAGGGTGGTAAAGGGACAATGGATGGGGCCACCCAGAGACGATGGAGTGGAGTGATGGCAAAGGTCGGAAAAAGAGTGAGAGAAAAGACATAAGAGTGAGTGAAAAGACACAAAAAGTAGCAGAAGGAGTGAGAGAGAAAAGGTAAGAATAACAAGAGAAATGGCATGGTAAAGTCACAGAAACAGTGACAGAAACACCTAAAAAAATAGAAAAGGCTCAAAGAGCGAGTGAAGAGGCACAGTAAGTCAAAGAGAGAGTGCAAGAAAAGACAAAAAGAGCATGAGAAAACTCACAAAGAGTGAGAAAAAAGGCAAACAAATTGCTGTAAGAATGAGAGAAAAGGCACAAAGAGTGGGAAGAAAGGCACAAAAATGGAGAGAGGCGAGGTGAGTGCCTCAGGGCACTGGAGCTGGGTCTGCAAGGGCCTTGACAGGTCACAGGACTGCTCACAGGTAAGTCCAAGGGGCCTGGTTGCAGGTACATCCGTGGGGCCAGAGCCTGTGCAACTTCTTACACTTCTTTTCTGTGGCAAACCTAACAAAAGGCTGATCGTCCACCCAATATTCCTTGTTGAGATCGATCCAGGAGCCCATTGGTCTTTTAAGATCTAAGTCATGAGGCATGAGGTGGAGCACAAAATACCAGAATGGTGATAGCATGACCGAAGTGAAAAGTAGTGACCACTTAGTTAGAAAGGAAGCCTGGGCCCTCAAAACCAAGTTATCAGGGAATAAGGTTGTGAGAATTGATATACACAGAGCCTGAAGTTTGCTCACATGCCTAGCCGATGTTATGGTGATGAGAGAGTGTCTTTAAGGTCAGAAATCTCAAGCGACAACTGTGCAGCAGTCCAACAGGGTGCATATCATGAATTTGGGGACTAAGTTCAAGTTCCACTTGCATCACAAAGGGTTTTGGTGGAAAGTGTTGCAAACCTTTCAAAAACATCATTACAACTAGTGACCTAAATAACAAGGGCTGATCCAGCATCTGCAAAAAGGCTGAAGGAGCCAAAAAGTATCCTTTAACAGTGTGCAAAGCAAGTCCTTGCTGGGCGAGGGACAAAATAAATGGTAAAACTTCAAGCAACTTGGCATGTGTAAGGTAAATTTGGCAGGTGCAGCACCCATCCACAAATATCAGGATCCTAGCGCGAATACCCTGGATTCTCAGTTCCAGAAAAAAGGCACAAAGCTGTACTGCATCCAGAATGGCTCAGATGGAAGGAAGCATCTAAGAAGGAGCCCGGTGGGACTTCGGCTCATTGATAGTGAACCCAATAAGTCAAGTCAAGTCAAGTTTATTTAAATGTATCGTTAATAAAAACCAATACATCATACATTTTTAAAGATACTACTCACCCCATGCAGATAAAAAAGCAAGAACCTTCCATTCTAGTCTAAAAGTTCTTATATTTATAACATATAAGTTCAATATATCTAACCGTGATTTTCTTCTAATTAGACATTTAATAAAATATTACTGTTGTTAATTGTTTTTACTAGGAAATGCCTCCTAAATAGGAGTGGGCATGTAAAAGTCATAGCCACATACGTTTTGCTATAAAGTGCGTCAATTTCCCACTCCCCCATCTTATGAATGTGATTCCAAGTATGTTATAGAGGTATCTTAAAAATTTCTAATAATTTTTCTTTAAAATAAGTAAGAAATTTATTTACAATTAAAGTAATACTCAGGAGAGCTAAAATACTTTCATGGATACTGTACGGGGGCCTTATAAGCCAGTGGAAACATACATTATGTTTATACTAATTGATGAACTTGTAATAGTTTTTTAGATGTCAAACATAAAAACCTTGTAAGTCTGGCATTCAAGGTATAGTTAGAAGAGTTAAAGAAGGCGATCACCGCTTCTCTGCAGGACTGTATTCCCCTCTGATTGAATGCTGCTTTTAATAGAGTCTTACGCTCATTCAGTAGGCCATCACAGATCAGATGAGTAATGTCTTCCAGTCCACAGAGCCCTCACAGGGGAATTGTTGCAGTACGTTCCCATGGGGCCAGATGGGCACCACCAGGAATAAGGCCAAATCGGTGTTTGATAAAAAGATCCTTGTCAGCTTTTGACCACCCGGCCTCAAGATATGGAGTTTGTAATCATTTATTACCATCCAAGAGTGCGACCTGGCTGCTAACAGGTTCTTATCCATAAGTACTGAACTCTTCTTCTCTTTTCGGTTTAAGATTTTTTTTTAAAGCATAATAAGAGGTTTTAATGTAGCTACATTTCCTTGCTATAGTTTGGTTTAAGTAACCAAACTCCAGCCTAATTTGAGCTTGGGAAGAATAGCCTGGTAGTTGGAAATACTTTTCCAATTATTCCATTTAGGATAGCGGCATCTTGCCAACGCAGAGCTTCTCTACCGTACCCTATAGTCTAATTTAGTTTAGCTGCAACAACTTGTAGCAAAGGACAGTAGCTACGGCCGCGAAGCAACTTTTTCAAGTGCAAAAGGCAAGCAGTAGAACATTTCCTTTTCTATATAAGTCCTGCTTCTGAGGGAGAAAGGAACCCCGTTTATCAAATAGTACAACCAGGTATCTATAGTGATTAACTTGTTCTAAAACTTCCCTTTGTGTGTGCCATTTTTTATCTCTGGAGGTTTTTTTTACTAATTTCCATCATTTAGTTTTTTTCTGATTGATTTTCACTCCGTTCTGCTCGGCATATTCGAATAAGTTGATGATGAGCCGTCCTAGTCCTACTTTAGTTTGACTCAGAAGTACTACATCATCAGGGAAAAACAGATTGGAAATAATCATGTCATCAACCTTAGGCTTAACGGTCAAATCTGACACAAAGAGATTAAAAAGATACAGTGTCAGCACGCAACCTGTTTCAGACCTTGTTTTGACTCAGGTTTTTCTTGAAAGAAAAGATCTGTCCTCTATCTTTACTCTGATCCATGTATCTGTATATAACTGTTGAATAGCCTTCAGCAATTTCTCTGGTATGCCCCAGCTGACTAATTTTTCCCATAGAAGACTTCACTGTACCAAATCAAAAGCTGATTTGAAGTCTACAAAACACAACTACAAATTTTGATTTTTTTGTTTGCATTTGTCAGTGACAATGGAAAGAGTTAAGATGTTTGTAGCCGTTCCAGGGCCCTTTGCAAAGCCTGTCTGATTAGGGGGAATAATATTGTTCTCGGTTGCCCAGCTGTTAATACTACAGTAATAGCCCAGCATAGTATTTAGCCTCTACATCCATTAAGGTAATCAATCGGTAATTCTCAGGATGAAATGTACTGTCTCCTTTAAATATTAGATGGGTTATAGCCCCCCTTCCAAGATTTTGGAATACATCCTAATTCTGTACAGTGGTTGTAAATTGAGACCAGTTTTTTATCCCAAAAGGCCAGGTTCATTTTAAATAATGCATTTGGGATCCCATTGAGGTCTGGGGCCACTGCACTTCTGCTGTTCTTTATTAAATTCACAACTTTCGACATCAAAAAGGTTAAATTTACGGATTCCTTTTGGAGAGTTGGGGGCTCTGATATAACTAATTCTTAGCTTAACTCATTTGTTATCTCTTCTAAATTTTTAGTGTCTTTCTTATTTTCACCAAAATGATGAGTTAGGTAATCAGAACATGAGGATTCCGAAATACTGAAGATAGTCAAGGTCATTGAGTCTTTATTCGGTTCATTAACCATTTTCCAGAATCCCTGTACGTTTGATTTTTTACTCAGAAATAAAGTCTTTGCCCAAAAGTCATGACTATTCTGTAATTTATCATCCCATATTTGTTTCCGATAGAACAGGCAATTGGGTTTTTTCTTTATATCGCCTTAAGAGTCTGTTTCATTGTCTTCTTAGTTTGGTCGTATGAGCTGAAATTTTATATATTCTTTTTTGTTTTAGCTTGCCCTGGTTTTGATAATACTTTTGTGGTCTGCCTATGAGGAGATCAACTGCAAATCTGTCCAGGAATGTCGACCAGATGGGTCACAGGATATTGTCGTAGTTTGGACTCTTGCTCTGAGCAAGACTGCTGGTCTCAGGATGACAGTACTTTCGTTTGTAGGTGACTAAGTTTCTTCCTACAACTAGTTGTAACTGTTGTCCAAACCTTACCGGCTTACTAGCAGTACTTCACCAGAAACACAATAGTAAAAAGGTGATTTGTAGCAGTCGCTTACGCATGGACTCAAAATAAGATCTCTCAGGGTTGTCATGGTTAAACGGATATTACCCTTTTCTCACAGATTATTATGTCTCATACAAACAAAGGCAATAACACAGATGCAGTGAAGTTATAATAGTTTTTATTTAACATAACTGCAATTTGTGATAAGTTGCATGAACTGCAATGATTAGGATAATGAATATACCAAGCAACAGTATTGTGAAGAGGAGAGTCATTGTTATAAAGACCCCCACCATTATGCAATATATGAAAGGAATATATGTATAGGTAAAAAATGGAATAAGCCCTAACACCCTAAGGAGAGTAGGTCTAACCTCCTACCTAAAAAAGGAGAGCTGGGTTCGTTAAACCTAATCTGCCAAAGCCGTGTCCATGAGAGGAGCCCCCAATCCTTGTTACCTTGGAATGAGGTCTCTATCTCAGACTCCGCAGGGACACGAAGACTGGGTCAGCGTCAAGATGACTGCAGCATCGGTATCAGCGATGGTGGCGATGCCCTCTGGTCGTAATCCCTCTGATTATCTGTCTAAAAGTGTGTTGTATTTATACAGATCTACAAGGTCCCTTGACATAAGTGTTATTCATAACAATAGATAACAGGCATGCTTGGGACGGCAATTAATATCAACAATCCCTCGAAAGTATAGAGAGGGAAAATCCCTAAGTGTGAATGCCTACTGTATGTTTGTCTTTTGTGCTTGATCTTGACGCCTTGGCGCAGTGACACTGATAATAGAACCCACAACAAGTGGCCTAACTATAAACAAGGCCGCCATTTTAAAGGAAATAAATAATTAAATGGACTAAGACAGAGCAAGCTAAGTAGGTTAAAAGTCACTGGGTGACGGGGGCACGAGTTTACACGCCTTCGGCTAAGCTAACTCCTGTTATCCCGTTAAAACAAACCAGGATTCACTACACCCTCCCCATTGCCGTAACAGGTATGATGAAGGTAAAGAAACCCAATCGCTAAAAAAGCTGCTACTGAACTAAAACAAAAACGCAAGCCAAAAAAAAAAAAATGTACTAAATGACATAAATAAATGCTGTGTGTTAAAATTCGTTTAAAAAAACATTCAGAGATGTTAATATCAACTATGACAAGTATAGCAAACTTTTAGTATAATCGTTAGTTTTTAGAACCGGGAACTGGCAAGCAAATTCATCAAATTAAGTGCTATATGCAGGGTCTTGAAGAATGTCATCGAAGTCACCATTCAAGGATCTTAAAAATGAGTCAACATCGTCTGAAGTGAAATTGAGAGCTGGACGGACAAACGGATCCACAGAGCAGAAGTGAGCCATATTCATCGGTGTATCGACACTCGCTGCAGCGTCCTCATCCATGTTAGTTTGTATAACAGAAGGCTCCTAGGTGGTCTCGCGGAGCAACCTCAGTCTCAAGGGGCATGACCGTGTATGAACCCTCATCGGGGACATCAGCAGTTCGTGGTCCACAGGAGATGTTGGTGCAACAGCAAGACAGACCATAGGCAGATGTTCAAAGAGACACCATATGCAGTGGAACACCGGTTGTACACACCAGAGTAGAGGCCGGAATGACAATGACCAGTCAAACTCTAGTTCCACCAGCAAAGGTGTACCGAAGATCCGAACCATGCGTTCACGGCACAGCTGGGTTGACGGGAGCAGCTCCATTGCTCTGTGTCGCTGGAAAAAAATAACCACTGCGAATCAGAAAAAATAGCAGTAGTAGTCCGCCAATTAAAGCCAAAATAATTGGAAAGCCACCAAACACACTGGAAAAGAGAGAATGGATGGCTGGTGGGATGACTCCGAAGACAGTCTGGAAGATGGACACGAAACCAGACCCGACAGCCTTAAAGAAATGAACAATCCCAGTGGTGCTTGAAGCATTGAATATTCTGGATACCAACTCTCCAAAGTGTTTGGGGAAATCGGTATTTAAAAGGGATTGTATCTCGGCTGATGATCTCGCAATCTGGAGAGCATACGTCTCTTTTGCGGATGTCAAGGCGACCTGTTTTTGAAACAATAGCGCCTTCAGTCTACTCAACTTGTCATAGTTCACATTAATAGTATCAATGTGGGGCCACATTTCAGATAACTGTATCTCTCGTGTGGGGGAAACAAAACATGGCCACAACACGTAACGACCTTCGTGACTGAGATTGCGTAGGCAATTCCAGGTCGCAAGCCGCAACAGCTGTCATCGCTCAGTAGAACATAACTCCCATTAGAAAGTACATGAAACACTGAACGAATCAAGGGGACGGGAGTACCCTTTAGAAAACAGGCCAAATTCGCGACCCCCGCATTGCAAAGACCGTGAAGAGACACCTGTTTGCATATCATGGAATGACGAACATTAGTCTCACATTCACTTCCGCTAAGAAAGACCTCCTGTTTGCCGTTCAGACATCGATACTCAAAGGGCAACTCCCACTCTTCCTTAATAAAGCTATCTCCTAGCTGTTCATAGCGTCCCACTGCAAGATGTTTCAGGCAGCTTGAGAAACGAAAGGTCGAAAACTGTAAATTAATAATGCTGTGTAAGAGCCAGTTAGTTGAAGGACTCTCTGCTACCGTGAAGGGCAACTTATCTAATTTTTCTACTTGAAGCAAGGTGAAGCGAGCCTCCCTTTTAGCCATTGTCTCTTGTTCCCTGGAAAAATTAAAAGCAGCAAATATTTCACTCCCATTAATGTATTTCCATGGAATGTGGCCACTTCTCAGTGTCTGCAATGCCCAACCCAGCTGCATGATGGAACGTAGCTGTGTTTGCCCATGATATAACCGGGACAAATCAGTCTGAGTGATATCAATAGCAATTGACACTATATTCGACAGTGAATAAATCCTGTTGGATAGCGTGTTCATGCCATTGTCGACAACAGCCAATGTTTTTTCCAAATTCTCCTTATCAAGTTGCCGTAAACGTGCAGCAGCCTCAATTTGCGAAAGCTTCCAAATTTCATTATACATAGCATATAAAAAACGTTTCGAGCGTTGTTTCCTAGGACCTAATAGGAAATCTTGTAATTCTATACTGTCAGAAAGAGTGTTCAGGTGTTGTTTTACCGCTGGTAAAGTGTTCGTCTGCACCCATTGCTGGCACAGCTTACCCACACTGGGGCCTGATTCTGATTCTGGCGGGCGGCAGAGGCCGCCCGCCAGAATTCCGCCCTCCAAAATACCGCGCCGCGGTCAAAAGACCGCGGCGGGTATTTCAAGTTTTCCCCTGGGCTGGCGGGCGGCCGCCAAAAGGCCGCCCACCAGCCCAGGGGAAAACGACCTTCCCACGAGGATGCCGGCTCGTAATCGAGCCGGCGGAGTGGGAAGGTGCGACGGGTGCATTTGCACCCGTCGCGTATTTCACTGTCTGCCAAGCAGACAGTGAAATACTTGTAGGGGCCCTCTTACGGGGGCCCCTGCAGTGCCCATGCCATTGGCATGGGCACTGCAGGGGCCCCCAGGGGCCCCACGACTCCCCCTCCCGCCATCCGGTTCCCGGCGGGAGAACCGCCAGGAACTGGATGGCGGGAGGGGGAGTCGGAATCCCCAAGCCGGCGCAGCAAGCTGCGCCGGCTTGGAGGATTCCTGGGGGCAGCGGGAAACCGGCGGGAGACCGGCGGTTTCCCTTTACTGACCGCGGCTAGGCCGCCGCGGTCAGAATGCCCCGCGGGGCACCGCCGGCCTGTCGGCTCTGCCACCGCGTCCCGCGGCCCTGGCGTAGGAAATCCGCCAGGGTCGTAATGACCCCCTGTATGTTGTAATGATACCAGTATGTTGACCCGATAGAAAGCAAGGGTCTGGCCTATGAATGGAAAAACCCCTTGAAGAGTTCAAAAAACGCCTCTGACACTCATCAGTGTCGGTGGGCCATACCAACCATCCCCGGGACGGGAAAGTGAAGAATTATAAGCACCAGCCTTAACCAATGCATCTAGCCTGTCCTCTGAAACATTAAGGAAGTGTTGCCAATCTCTACATTTTGTCGGTGTAGGAATATTGGGCGTGTTTAGATCTTTAATTTTTGCTAACCCCAGACATGATGTCTGCTCAACAGTGTCATTCAAGAAAATCATTTGTACAGGAATTAAGCAAGCTCGAAACAAAGCCTCCCTACCCTGTATTTGCCAATCTTGTATTCCCCATACACTCTTCAAATCGATAGTGTTCTTCCAATATTCATAACCTTCAATCGAGAGTCGGGAAACAAAGGGGTCTGAATAAATCAGTTTTGTATCTGTTAGCAAGAGTTTTCTAAATTGTGTTGTAGGTAATTTAAAATAATATGATTCAGCTTTCTTCGTATCATGCCCAGAAAAGTATGTGATTTTGTCACTGTAATACTTCGGACTCCCTACCCGTGGTGTTGAACAGTGTTCCCATTGTGTATAGTTAAAGAGAGGCCTATATCTAGTTGCACGGTGCAGGTAGTGATGTCCCCTATTGTTATAGCAGAACATTTCCCCATAATTCATTGTATAATCATATACATCATCACTTCCAAAAGCGGAGTAGTCCTTCATCTCAGTTAGCATGGAATCAACTGTTTGGACATCCCAATCATCAGAGACAACATTAGGTGTAATAACATCAGACATAGAAATTTTGAACACGTATGGTATTTGAATTATCTCTGTAGGCCCGTAGATATCGAACGGAACTTTGTCCCAAACAATCCCATCAGGAATCGGAATAGCTGTAATATTGACAGGGGACAAATCACGCCGGACCTTATGTGATGAATGATGTGGTGTTAAAAGTACATCAACAGGCTCCACTGAGGAGCGATCAGCAATATAGTGACCATTAATTAGTAAAAAGAAAACAGTCACAAACCCAATCCATAAAAACAATGCAATAAATGTCAAACAGAACCAGAGATAGTTCCATGGATATATCAAATAGTTCTGCTTAAGCCATCAATAGAATTTGCTACCTCTCTAAAAAATTTCTGTCTCAGCAGAGGATGAATCTGAAGAAAAATCATCAATGTCTACAAAATAGCCAGAGGAAGTCTCCGCAAACACAGGACCCATCGAATTCTCATCCACTGCTCGTGGAAGTTCTTGATAGACAACATTATTAGTCGTGGAACTGTTCGTGTAAAATACAGCCAAATCCTGCAGCGGGGAGTTCTCCGAAGGTGTTACTGGAACCAACAAAAGTTCATTTTCCGCCCTCCCCATGGTCGAGGAAGTGTCCGGAACAGCAGCTGACATAGTTGCATGGTCAGAAGTAGCGATGGTCATCCTACTATGTAGAGGGATGTCCTGTTGGGTAGTGAGAGGGGATCGGGAACTACCCAAGGGACCTCCTGGTCTACTGTGAAGAATCGGCCACATGGTGTAATTTGATGTCATCAATGGAGATAAATCTGTTGGATTTGGAACCAGACAACGGTGGAAGGATGACAGTCCTGGTGCCTTTTATCCCCAAAACCGGTACAGGTGCTCTGTATGATGGACCAAACTCTTTTTTCACAGCGATCTTCTCACGAACCAGATCCCCAATGTTAGGAATCCAGCCAGTCGAAGTTTTCGCCAAGTCCCTTATTCCCAAGGTGGCAGCACTTGCAGATGATTTATCATCACAGAATTGTTGAAGCTCCTGCAAAACAGCGAGACGTTCTTTTATGTCAAATGGTGTTTCTGCTGCCACCATACCAGGGGCATCAAGATCGGGGACATACATAGTTGTCCCAAAGAGAACCTCATATGGAGACTTTCCCCCCAAGGACCGTCTTGGCAGATTATTCAGTGCTCTCTGGACCCCATATAGGTGATGTAACCAACTGCGGCCTGAACCTAATACTCGAGCTGTTAAGGACTGCTTTAGATCACGATTCCGCCTCTCCACGACCGAATTTCCCTCGGGATGGTATGGTGAGGAGTAATGGAGTTCAACACCCATCGTCCTCATGGTGTCCCTGAAAGCCTTAGAGGCAAATGCAGGGCCCTGGTCCAAATGGAATGCTGCAACCGCATATGTACCGATAAAGATCAGCAAATCTTTTATAACAGTCCGGGCGTCAGCCGACCGCTGTGGCCATACCCACAGGAATCTAGAACAGGAATCTACAGCCACTAAAATGTATTTGTATGCACCATCAGGTTGCAAGGGACCACAGTGGTCCAGGTACACACAATGGAGTGGCTTGTCTGACACTAAGAGAGATGTCTGCGGAGGGCGTCTGATATTTGAGCCCTTAATCTGCTGACAAATGTCACAGCAAAGGACATACTGTTTAGTCCGTCTGCATAGACCAGGCCACCAATACCGTTGTTGTAGAATGGTGATAGTGGCCTGTATACCAGCATGTGCAGAAGCGACACCCTCATGTGCAGCTGTAATCAGCCCCAATCTTTGATCTTCATTTGGGATCACTCGATCACCAACATCAGGAATTGTTGCAAAAGCAACATTCTGTGCACTGATATGATAGGGTATCCTTTCGGAGGGGGCTTGCCTGCAGCCGAGGCTTTAACGGCAATCAGTATTTCATTATCCAACCTCGTCCGAGAACGAGTCACTGCAGCCACAGAAGCAGTAGCTATTGAAGCTTTGGCTGCTTCGTCAGCCAATGTATTACCGGCAACATGTATTCCTACACGTTAGTGCCCCAATGTATGAACTACATGGACACATGGCAGCTTATCCTTAAGATCAGCCACCCTTCCCCACAATATTTTGTGTTTAATGGTGTTCCCTTTAGAATCTCTAAACCCGTTCAGTATCCAATGATTGAGGTATTCATTGTATGACTGGACGCAGTAATACGAATCACAGATGATCAAAGTCTGTGTTCCTGGCTCTGAATGTTCGAGCGCTAGAAGAAGAGCCTTAAGCTCGGCCAACTGGGCTGTGCAGTCCCCTAAGGTCTGAGTGTAGGTATTATGAGGATGGAAAACTCCGACTTCCATTACCCCGCACACGGCTGCGCAAGCAGCCGAGTATTGATGTTTAGTACCCACAGCCGGTTGTGCCGATCCGTCAGTGTAAATGATGGTATCATAACTGTCTATTGCCAATATGTGTAAGGGAGCGGGGTACTCCTGTTCATACTGGAGAAATTCTTGCGTCTGAAGTCTTGGGTCAAACACATAATCAACATCAGTGGCGGTCAGAGACGTTGCCCATTGAATCCAGCGTGGATGTAATGCCTTAGCGTTTGGAACGCTCGCTTTAGTGACAGCCTCTAAGGCCGGTACCGGGGAGACAACAATAATGCGCGTCCCCTGGGCAAGTGGCCTCTCCTTTATGACGGCCATCTGAACTGCTGTCAGAATTTTTTCAGTAGGAGCAAAACGTTTCTCTGCATTGGAGTACAAATGTGATTTGTATGCTATTGGCACCGTGTCACCCTCATTAAAGGTGACATAGGTAAATCCAAGGGCACCAGCTATTATTCTGATGACCAAATTTGTTTTATTATCACGTGTGTACAAGTGTCTAGCCTCCAACATGTCTCGTTGTATGTCCCTAAGGATGCGTGTGTGTTCAATTGTCCATCACCTGCTAGAAAAATTGGGCTGAATTAAGTCATATAGAGGCTTGACGCGTTCAGCATAATCTGGAATGTATGTTCTGCCAAAATTAAAGAAACCCAGTAATTACTGTAATTTCTTAAGCGTGTTTGGAGGCTGTAGCTGAGCACACTTCTCTAGGAAGTGCGGGGCCAGGCTCTTCCCCTCGTGTGATAGCTCATATCCTAGGAACAATACACTAAGAAAGGCTATCTTGCTTTTCTTAAAATTAAATTTATATCCGAAGGCGGCAAATCCCAGAATTATCCGATCGACCCTTGCAAGATGAATGTCAAGGGTGTCATCAGTGAGATAGATATCATCCACATATGATAATGCCTCGGAATCAAGCTCGTGTAAGATTGATGTGACACGGGCCGAAAACAGTCCTAGGCTGTTTTTATAGCCTTGGGGTAAACGACAAAAGCGTTTCTGAGAGCCAAAGGAAAATGCACTTAGGTCTCTATTTTCATGTGCTAAATTCTGGCAGAAAAATCCATTAGATATATCCAATGTAGTTTTGTATTTTTTACGCACTATATTATTAATCAGCGCTGTGCTGTGTGAATTTTGTATAGCATAAGTGCGTGCATGACTATTTAAGTGTCTATAATCAACCACTATTCTATATGAATGATCAGGTTTCGTAACGGGAAATAGCGGATTATTCATTGCCGATGTACAGGGCTCAATTACTCCCTGGTATTCAAGTTGTGACAGTATCTCCGTCACTGGAGCTTTTGCTTCATGTTTAACAGGGTACTGTGGCTGCGGGTGTGGTGTAGACCTAACGGGAATAACATGACAAGGAGAGTTCTTGTCCCAACCTACATGATTACGGTATAATGAAGGTGCCTGCGCTAAAGCCCAATCAGCAGCATAGGCTTTTTTGTCTGCCTCCGGAACAAGATCGGAGAAAGAAGGCAAAATGACATCTTCCCCATGTGGGAGCTTGCGGACATGTTCAGGTGGCCAGTCTCTCTCAGCCAACAGGATATCACTAGTAAGTTCATCCCAGAATATTACACTAATAATGCGTTCCACGTCTCCCTCTATCTGAATTGTTAAATCATAAACCCGATCGGGTGGGAGAACGCGGCCATCCGCCGTTTCAACTGCGATGTAATCGCTAGTTGCTGTCGCAACCAGATGATCTCTCAGACTCTGGCGACATATCGTGACCTCTGCCGCGCTGTCCAACAGAGTCACTGCCCACCTCTTGTTCCTCAACAGTGTTCTCAATACTACTGGCATTTTTAACGGTCAGTGCTGCCACTTTCTTCTTTTTAAATTGTGGCTTTTGCTGAGCAGTCTTTTCTTCTTTTTTAATGGTAGACTGCGGCGAGTCTTTCTTTTCTTTCATGTATTCCGGACGTCGATCTTGACGGCCCCCTCTCTCGCTACGTCTATCTGGTGCGTCCTGAAAGGAACGAGAAGGACGTGAATCAGTATATCTGTCTGGAGTTCTAATGTTATCCCTATTCCTGAGATTAGATCTCCTTTCGGAGTACTCCGGATGTGGAGAATCAGCTCTTTTATTTCTCCTATCTTTGAAATATTTTTGTTTGTCCCAGCGCTTTTTAGACCCCTCTAGTGCTTGCTTTGTACCTTCCTTATGGGTGGTACTCGGTATGTCCAATTTTTTAGGTTTGGCTCCCAGCCCATCCCGTCCTATACTAGTATAGGTATCAGAGATTATTTTCGGTAGCTGTCTCTCTTGTTCCTGGTGTGGAGTTTCCCGGAGACGCTGGCGTATCGCCAGTGCCACTGCTTCCCCTTTAATATTACTTAATATTATCGAGGAGACGGCGTCAAAGTTACGCATCAATTTCATCCCCAGATCTAGGGCCGGTGCAGCCCCATGCTCATTTTGTATTTGTTTCAACACTTCCGGTAAATTGGCCAGTGTAGGGGTACCATGTGTGGTAGTATAAACGGCAGCGAAGACTGTACCCCAAGTAACATTCATCCACTGAGGGAACCATCCCGAATGGCAAGCACATAGTGAGCAATCTATGTTTCTCCTGTGGCCCCGTATGGGGGAACACAGCTTCCAGCTGATTTGTTTTCTGAGCAATCCAGAACGGTATTTTTTCTCGATCCGAGGGCACTTTACCCATAATGGTGTGCACTGTTTGTGGATTAATCCCAGTAGCCAATTGATATCCACCAGCTACTGGCGGTGCTGGACGCGCTGGTGTAGTGTTCAATGTTCGCATTACGAACTGGACCAATCGTCTATATAATGCCACTAATTCATTATATAATATCCTTAAATCTACAATCGGCATAGTCTGTATGCCTGGGTGAGGTGTATATGTGGCAAACATGGGCCACGTAGGCCCTTCATTACTTAAAGGACCTAGCCTCACCCGTCGCAGTATATGTGGTAGGGCGCCTTCAAACCAGTTTTGATGCTCTTGATATGTGAGCGATATTTCATGATACTGGTATGCTTCGTACCTTACGGGTACGTCCGCAATGTCATAAGTGTGAAATGTGTGCGTTCGTTGGTCAGCCTCAGGAAAGGCAACCCAACAGTAAAATGTTTCTGTTTGGTATGCTTCAGTTGCTTCTATAATCAAAGTAACCTCCCCGCCCTCTTCCGTAAGGCCATGCGCTAATAAATGTTGTGTAAGTGCATGTCTAGCATTTGCAGGAATGTCTATGGTATTGGCCATAGTTGTTTAGGGAAACGGAACACCAAAATAGGGGAACTTTTTCCTTTTGTGAGTTCGAGCTCGAACAACCTACAGCCTAATTAGGTGTTACCTGTTTGGCTGAGGAGGATTCTCCCAAAGACCACGGACGTCTCCGTATAATGGTACTGAGGGTACCTGTTGTCTGTGAGACAGTGATAATCAGGGTATCCGTAAATTAGTGCCTAAACACCATCGTTGGTGGTGCCATGTCGTAGTTTGGACTCTTGCTCTGAGCAAGACTGCTGGTCTCAGGATGACAGTACTTTCGTTTGTAGGTGACTAAGGCCCTCATTCTGACCCTGGCGGTCGGCGGAGAGACGGCGGTCGGAATGCGAACAGACCGGCGGTATTAAAAATGGCATTCTGACCGCGGCGGTCCCCGCCGCGACCGACCGCTACTTCTCCACTCCGACCGCCACGGCGGTCATGACCGCGGGGCTGGAGTTTGCGCACTCCGGCCCGGCGGTCGTCCCAAGACCGCCAAGGGTATTATGACCCTGCCTACCGCCGCGGTTTCTTGCGGGCGGGAACCGCCGTGCGAACCATGGCGGTAAGCACTATCGGGGCCAGGGAATTCCTTCCATGGCACTGATAGGGGTCTCCCCCACCCCCCACTACCCACCCGAGTCCTCCCCCCACACCCTCCACCCCCCTGCCACCCCCCAGAGGTGGTACGAACCCCCTCCCCACCCCCACCCCGACATGCACATACATGTACCCCGACATGCACACACCCCCAACATGCACATATACACACCCCCTACACACACATACACAACGGGGACACATACCCGCACACATACATGCCGACATGCGCACCTGCCGAACAGCACACATTACCCATAGACACAGCAGCACCCCCCGCCCGCATACACGCACTCACACACCCCCTCTACACACTCACACGCACACCCCCATGCACGCCCACATCACACAACACCCCCCCACCCCCTCCCCTCACGGACGATCAACTTACCTTGTGCGTTGGTCCTCCGGGAGGCGACGGGAGCCATAGGGACGTGACCGCCAACAGAAGACCGCCAACAGAAGACCGCCACACAGAAATGTGGGTCGTAATTCTGTGGGCGGTGTTCTGCTGGCGTGGCGGTGGAGGTTGACCAGTCTCCACTTTCCCGCCGACCGCCAGTGTGGCTGCTGGCGGTTTTCCGGCGGAACGCTCCCAGCGGTCAGAATGCGCACAGCGGCACACCGCCGCGGTCGGCGGTCTTCACCGCGGCGGTAACTCAGCGGTCTTGCGAAAAGACCGCCAAGGTCAGAATGAGGGCCTAAGTTTCTTCCTACAACTAGTTGTAACTGTTGTCCAAACCTTACCGGCTTACTAGCAGTACTTCACCAGAAACACAATAGTAAAAAGGTGATTTGTAGCAGTCACTTACGCATGGACTCAAAATAAGATCTCTCAGGGTTGTCGTGGTTAAACGGATATTACCCTTTTCTCACAGATTATTATGTTTCATACAAACAAAGGCAATAACACAGATGCAGTGAAGTTATAATAGTTTTTATTTAACATAACTGCAATTTGTGATAAGTTGCATGAACTGCAATGATTAGGATAATGAATATACCAAGCAACAGTATTGTGAAGAGGAGAGTCATTGTTATAAAGACCCCCACCATTATGCAATATATGAAAGAAATATATGCATAGGTAAAAAATGGAATAAGCCCTAACACCCTAAGGAGAGTAGGTCTAACCTCCTACCTAAAAAAGGAGAGCTGGGTTCGTTAAACCTAATCTGCCAAAGCCGTGTCCATGAGAGGAGCCCCCAACCCTCGTTACCTTGGAATGAGGTCTCTATCTCAGACTCCGCAGGGACACGAAGACTGGGTCAGCATCAAGATGACTGCAGCATCGGTATCAGCAATGGTGGCGATGCCCTCTGGTCGGAATCCCTCTGATTATCTGTCTAAAAGTGTGTTGTATTTATACAGATCTACAAGGTCCCTTGACATAAGTGTTATTCATAACAATAGATAACAGGCATGCTTGGGATGGCAATTAATATCAACAATCCCTCGAAAGTATAGAGAGGGAAAAGCCCTAAGTGTGAATGCCTACTGTATGTTTGTCTTTTGTGCTTGATCTTGACGCCTTGGCGCAGTGACACTGATAATAGAACCCACAACAAGTGGCCTAACTATAAACAAGGCTGCCATTTTAAAGGAAATAAATAATTAAATGGACTAAGACAGAGCAAGCTAAGTAGGTTAAAAGTCACTGGGTGACGGGGGCACGAGTTTACAAGCCTACGGCTAAGCTAACTCCTGTTATCCCGTTAAAACAAACCAGGATTCACTACAATATAACATTATGGTATTGGTCGAATATCACAATTGACGTTCTCCAATGGACTCCATTTTTCATTTAATCGAAGTTTCTTATAGTTCGTTGTAGTGACATCCCTTGGTGCATTTGGGGCAGGATTAAATATGGGAAAGCCACAGCCAATCTCCAGACATTATTAACCATGGTCACTTTTATCTGACTTTATAATATGGTACTTCGTAATTAGAGTAAGTAGGGATAAAGAGACCACAGTGTAATCGATTGTTGCTTGAGTTCCATTGACATAGCTGGTAGTTACCAGCGGAGTATCTTGTGGAAACCTCCCATTTAGGAGTCTGAGTCTGAGGGCCTTAAGGTCTTTTACTAAGGAAAGCGCCTTAGTGTCAGGTTTACCTTGCTGTAGTGACCGCAGGGAATGCCCGCAGCTGATCTTGCAAGATGGTTTGAGCATCCCTTTCAAAAGGATTTGATAATTTCATATTGAAGTCCCGAGCTACTAGAAACTCCGGGGATCCCCGATCCTGATAGGCAATTAATATTGTGTCTATCAATTTGGAGGATAAATGTTTCCTGGAGTATGCATCTGGGTGGATGTAGACATTAATTAGCAAAAGTGAGCTGGGATGCTCTTTATTCCATCCATCTAACTTCACTAGCATAAACTCTTAATTTTCCTTTTTCCCCGTGTGCATGATATATTTCGACCTGCTGAAATAAAGATTGCTAATCCCCCCCTTGGGTGGCCAAACCTTTTTTCCCTAAATGCTGGGTAGGAAAAGACCATAAATCCATCAATTGTAAATGGGTTTGTAGCCCATGTCTCCTGTAAGAAGATAATCTGATTTTTTTTTAATAGACTAGTCAGATCGTTGTGTTGGATGTTTGATCTAATCCCGTTTATAATCCAAGAGCAGACTTGGAGGGGTTTATCATAGGGAGTTACCAACCCAGAATGTGCCCGGCTATTCGGAAGTCACTGACGATTTTCTTTGTGAAGTGCTTCTGACAGCCGCCCTAGATCTAGCTGCTGTGAAGTGTGAATATTGGATGCTTTGTGCCCCGTGTAGGGTTCATCAGTACATTGGTTCCCAATTGCAGATATAAGGACTGAAAAAGGTTTATTAAAGTCTTTTCATTTATTTAAATTAGGCATATTATTTTGGGCCTCTAGAGGGTTGGGATAACCTATTTGTTGGGGTATACTAAATCTAATTCCCCATTTTAAGAAGGAACTTTTTTCTTTTACGACTCTTCTAACCCCTTGTGATGTCCTCCAAGTTACCAGGGCTGATTCATTAACTTTGCCTTTATTGCTTTTAACCCCTGGTAAGAATTCTATAGAAATAATATCAGTAGACTTTATATCTTTTAGGGCCGGAATAACTTGTAAAGGTTTTAGTATGTTTCCTCGATTTAGAATATCATATGGGCCCCTAGATTGATATTGTGGTTCCAGAATTAATTGTTTGCAATCTACGGGTGGACGGTAGTTGGGAGTTCTTAGAGTCATCCTGTTCTCCCATTTGTGCTATCCTTTTGTGTTTTGTTACCTGTACCTGTGGCATAGAGTCTCTACCGGCCATCCTGGATTTGATACATTTAGCCTCGCAGCTGATCTATTTGGGGGTTCTACCACCGAGAGTGGTCTGGGAGATTCCACCATACCCTTTGCCCCTAATCTCACCATTTCCAACTGTTTGATGGCAGGCCCTCTTCCTTATTTTACCTGAAGCTGAGCCGTTTGGGCCCCTGTTTGAACCCCTTGACGATCAGCATATTCGGAATAGGGAACTGTAATAGTTATACCCTCGTCATCGAATGACCTCCTGTGAGTTACTGGAATAGTACTCCGTTCAGCTTTCACCTCCCATTGGTGTAGTTTGATATTCCTTGATTCCTGCTAGGTTGGACCTATATAGTTTAGGTTTAGTGAATCTTGTTGGTCCTTGTTTTTTATATTCTCCTCATTGGAGTTTGATTCATTCTGCTCCCTATGGTTTTGGTGAATAGGCCCCCTCTTTTGTGTGTTGAATAGTGGGAACAACTTATTGGCCATTGGGCTGCTTTTTTATTTATATTTGGGTCATAAGACATTAACATTAGATTTCCTATGACCGGAGTTGAAGAGGAGCTCATCTTTGTAGTGTGAGGGGCCATTAAGACACAACCTTTTTTATTCCTTGCTTTCTGTTGTTTTTTCTTTTGTCTTTTAGTGGGTGGCTTTTCTAAATGTAGCAGGTGCACCGCAGATTTAGGGGAGGAGGGAGGAAGTGTATTTATTTGAATCTCAGACTGACGCCCTTCCTCCTTCTCAGAGGATTTTAGTAAGCATACTATTTCACTGAGTACTCCCTCCTGACCGCACCCCGGTTCTTTAAAAAGTTCTATTTCCTTATCAATAATTTTCTCAGGACAGCAAGTTACTATATTGCCCATGCTATTATTTAGACCGGCTCCTCTCGTTGCTGGGAAGATTCTTGGGCTACAAATTCACCCCCTTTTATCATATTTAGATTTACCTTAAGGTTTGTTATAATTGAATTTAAAGCCTCTGAGCGCGTTGCCAGTTTGTTGATTATGGGCTCACAGGTGTTACAGTCTGTTATTTTCATCTCTGCAAAATTCTGAGCTCGCTTAATCAGTAAGTTTAGGTTAACAAGCTTCTGATCTATCCCTGTTACTGATTTTGCCATGGCATTCAGTAGCTCCACCTGGACGTCCATTTTTGAGGACTGATAGGACAGGGCATCGAGAGTTAGTTGCGAGGTCTTAAAGAAGATTTCCCATACAGCACTTTGATCCAGTTGCTTTTGAGTATTTCGTGAAGGCACTATGGGGGTCATTCCAATGTTGGCGGGCGGCGGAGGCTGCCCGCCAGAATTCCCCCCTCCGAAATACCGCGCCGCGGTCAAAAGACCGCGGCGGGTATTACAAGTTTTCCCCTGGGCTGGCGGGCGGTTGCTGAAAAACCGCCCGCCAGCCCAGGGGAAAACGACCTTCCCACGAGGATGCCGGCTCGTAATCGAGCCGGCGGAGTGGGAAGGTGCGAAGGGTGCAGGGGCCCCTCTTACGGGGGCCCCTGCCGTGCCCATGCCATTGGCTTTCCCGCCATGAACAGGATGGCGGTAGAGGGGGTCGGAATCCTCATGGCTGCGGAGCGCGCTCCGCAGCCATGGAGGATTCACACGAGCAGCGGAAAGTCGGCGGGAGACCGCTGACTTTCCGCTTCTGACCGCGGCTGAACCGCCGCGGTCAGAATGCTCGTTGGAGCACCGCCAGCCTGTTGGCGGTGCTCCCATGGTCGGTGGGTCAGAATGACGCTCTATGTTCTCATTTTACAGCCTCCTTACCTTCTAATTCATAGGTTTGTGTTTTGATATGACAGAGGCATTTAGGGATCAATATTCAAAAGCAGAGGTATCCAGGTGAGTATCTGAGGTAGCAGCTTGCTCTTGTGGATTGCCCCCCATATCTTTGATAAATGGCCCTTTAAAGATGTGTACAGTGGAGCTCTAATCCAATTGTAGACGAGAAGGAGAACTAGGATTTAGATTTGACGAGCCTAGTTTATTAATATCGTTTGAAGTGTGAATAATTTCTAGAATGTGATTCTCCATTTGCTCTTGCCCAGCCTCCTGTGGTCCCAAGGCAGATAGTCATGATATGGAGTCCATACCTCTTTTAATAATTACATTTACCTCAAAGGGAGGTTGGATACCTAGTTGTGGATGGTCATTCAGGGTTTCTAGGGATGGACAATTGGAGGCAACTGGGGACAGCGATGATGACTGGAGGGTTAGTAGTTCTAAGTCACTGATTGAGCCCCAGGCATTTCCTTTAAGTTTATCGTCCATTTGTGATATTACCGAAAGCAGATTTTTCAGTCACCCCCTCCTCCTTGAGCCCACTCATGTCACCTTGCTCATATAGCAAACTGATTTCACTTTTAATAGGGGAAATTGGATGGGGTAGAACCACAGAGCCATTAGGTATAGTGAAAAATCACGTCCACGGGGTCCTCCAAGAGATCAAATTTATGGGGGATATTCACCGATTTCTCAACCCTTTAAAAAAAGGGAGCTATTGGAGGGATTAAAGACTGTTGCTCTTGCTTCATTTTTGGTTTCCATTTTAGTATTGAAGGCGGAAATGAGGGTTTATTATACTTCTTATTCCTCTAAGTTTGTGGCTGAATAGCCCTTTCTTTCCCAGATCGCATGTTCACCAGCTTTGATGTTTTTCTTCCTACTTGTTTAATGAGTAATAACGCGCCGCCACACCTCAATGTTGAGGGGCACGAGCATGCGTAGTCCTCCTCAGCTTCTACTGGATCCTGCTGAGACCGCTAAAGGGATTGAAGGGCTAAGGGGTCCCACTGAGTCCGGCTGGGGCTTTCACCGGCCTCCAGAAATCCCTTTGGCACCGGCTTTGTAGATGCGCTGCCACACCTTGACTATTGAGGGGCACAAGCATGCACAAACTTCCTCGGTCTCCTCCTGAATCTTGCCAGGCCCACTGGAGAATCTTCTGTAGATCTAAGCGGCCCTGAGAGTTGGGCCCAGCTGGTCCTGTTAGGCCTCTTGGCACTTCGGCACTTGATAGTTTAGTGTTTGGCAGCTTTGCGACTTGGTACACAATATGGCAAGCAGGTCACACTTACTCTCCACAAGTCGCTCTCAGACCTAGCTGAGCCGCTTCTGTGAAGGCCTGGCAGTCACCTATTACTGGCGCACTCGCCGAAACTGCCCTGTGTTGAGCTTAACCTGCTTACCCTGATCATAGGTCGTAGGTAGGCTTTTTTGGCCTCCTGGGCCTCCTGCCTCCAACTCCTTGCCCCCCGTGTACACCCCTTGTCCCCTGCTTACCGCCTCCTACCTTCTCTTCGCAGTCCAAGGAAGGGAAGGGGGCCAGAGGACTTGAGCTGTAAACCCTTATAATGGCAGGTGGATGACAGGCGATGAGGCAGGGAGCAGACGCTCTTTTCTTCTCTGCGGCTCAGCGGTGGCTTGGCGGCAGCGGCGCGGCAGGGAGCAGGCAGCGAACCACGCTTTTCTTCTCTGTGGCTCAGCGGCGGCTCAGCAGCAGTGGCGCTAGTCTGCTCTTCCACTTCACTCTGCTGCTGGTTTCCGGGTTACTCAGTCAGAACATTCTATATATCAGATTGACTCTACTATACCAAAGATCTTTTCTGAAATTACTTGAGTAAAGACCCGAATAATATTAGGAAGCTCCCTGTTGTTTGGTGGTAGTTGACGACTGCCTTGGGCGAGCTCCTCGTCAGCAACCAGTCATCGGGGTATGGGAAAACTCAATGTGCTACAATGCTAGTGAGCCCAATGATGAGCATCACAATCTGAAAATGGTCTTAGTTTCCTGTGAAAAACAAGTAGTGCCTGTAGGCCTGCAGAATAAGGATGTTAAAGTAATCCTCCTGCAGGTCCAATGCCACCAACCAGTCTGCAGGGTCCAGGGCAGACAGAATCTGAGCTAATGTTAGTATCTTGAATCTGTCCTTCCAGGGGGAGGCATTGAGAGGACGAAGATATAAGATAGGACAAAAACCTAAATCCTTCCTTGGCAAAAGAGAGCTTAGCAATAGTAACACCCTACTCTTACTTCAAAGGTTGAAACTTTGCCTTCCGGCCCCTTTAGCCTAAAGTGCCTGTATGTCCTGTCATATGGCAGGCAGATAGCTCTTCTTCAGGCACCCTCACGGCATGGAAGGTGCAGCGGAGTCGGAAGAAAAGGAAGTGTCTAGCCCTGGCAAACAATTAGTAGGCAAACTTGTTCGCCGTGCAGACCTGCCACTCATTGAAAAAATATCTGATTCCACCTTTGACAAAGTGGTTGTGTGCCAGCAAGGACACACTAAAACACTTTTGCAGTTGCAGCTGCTGGAGGTGTGTGGGACTGAGGCGCATGTTGCCCCTGCTGACCTCAATGTCTCTGGAAACCATAGACTTGGCCACAAAAGGGCTGAGAAGCCTGGTGGGCTGAAGGAGGAGTCTGGCATTGACAGACAGGAAAACCACAACCATAGCCAAGTAGATTTCAAAACTGTAGGCAGAGGGGAGAGTGGCCTGACCACACAACATGGTGGTTGCTCTCTAGCTGAGCTCTGGCCGCCCTGTAATTATCCACCCTAATGCATCCAGAAAACGTGCTCCTGAGCTGCAAAACCATCCCTCCCACGTATATGAAAGAGTCCGGGGACACATCAGTGTTCTGCTCTTCGCCCTCGAGCAATGCCGAGCAGAGAGTGCTTACGCCGGGCAGGCCTGAGGCCTCACGGTCTGATGCTCGCCGCTTGAGGCCACGCCTCAGGTCACCTGACTTCACTGCACGGGGTGGATGGGAGCTTCCTCTCTGGCGATGCAGAGGAGTGTGCCATCAGAGATTATCCGCAACTCCCTGCTGAAGGATTCTACAGGGATGGGAGGCTGCCGGGGTGGGACCATGCCCGAGTGCATCTGGGCCAGGCAACTCGGCCTGGAGGCACCTGCCAACTGCATGAGAGGTGAGTTGGGTGCTGGTGACTTGGTGGTCTGACCGGGTCATGGTAGCGATGAATCTTGAGGGACCAGGTAGCTGGGCCAGTGCACACACCCCGGTGGATCCTCCCTCCTCCCCCTCAGCGTTGGAGGAATCACCCTGGGATAAGCAGCCGCATTGGGCCACGGGAGGCAAGGGGTTGTGAAGAGGACATGGGGATGTGTCTAGTTGTCTGGAGGGTGGCAGTCAGATTGGTCCATGGCAAACAGTGCATCTGGATCCTGGGCGGACACCTCTCGCCACTTACCAGTAAGGCCTGCTGCAATTATAACATCATATTAAACACAAGACAGCCCTAGGCCATCTGCAGTAGCATTTCTTTTGAACCATTCTAGCCCACAGCTTTCAACATTTTCACATTACCACAAACAGCTGAGGCCCTCTATATGATAAACAAAGTGGCAACCATCAGGCACCCAGCCATGAGCTTATAAATGCATAGCAGAGTACTATACTGTTGTCACACAGTAGGCTAACACTTGTAAAGGCCTAACTTAAAGGTATCAATTTGCTTACAATCAACTCAAGGTGTGGACTATGCCTTAACTCTTTGGCTTTCCCCCTACATTGTGGGGGAATCTGTTGTCCTTCTTCCCCTGCGGGGGATGGCGTGGACTTCCTCTTTTACACCCACATAATTGGTGCTGCGGTTAGGTGAGCCCGTCCTCTTTGGGGAACGTTAGGACCAGCAGTCCCCTGCACCCCCCAACTGACACCCGACCCACCCCCATAGCTGGGAACCACCTGTACTGCGGAGAAAGACTGTGAAATACCTGGCAGCAATTTTTGGTGCCCTGGTGCACAGACTAGCCGGAAGTCGATCACTCTCCTGTTTTAGCTGGGTGGATGCTCGGTGGGGTTTCGTAGGGCTTGCTGGCAGCTCCCTACCCCCCCTTTATTCTTTCGACATTCTGTGTGTTCGTCGGCTGGAGCCACCTTGAAGAAATGCATTACCCAGACGGGTAGTCAGTTGATGTCCAAGGAGGAGGGGGTGAGGGGTGAGCTGGTGGAGAACCTCCAGTGCAGCACTCTCATTCTGTTTCCCTTACTAGATAGGAAGCTAAGCCACAGATCCTGGTCCGCCAGAGCTGAGACTGTCTTGAGGAAATTGCTTCCGCTGCTTCTGGGTGACCCTCCCTTCTGGTGGGGTGGAGACTGACTCTGATAACACCCTTCAACATGGCAAAAGACAAACCACCTCAGCCCTCTGTGTAGGGCAAGATTGACAAACACACTAAGCCGACGCCCACGATGGAGGCCATGCCTTCGTCCAAGGGCACCCGGAGGGGGGAGTCCCCCAGTTTCGGACCACTCATCAATCTTGTAGGCAATCATTAACCTTAGAACGTCAGTGGAATGGAAGATTGTTGAACTTGGAGTTGATCTCTCCTTGATCCGTCAAGACCTACGCAACACAGTGGGCAAGGTGGCTGACCATGAAGGCTCCCTGCATTATTGCCAATCTATGGTGACATCTCTGAAACATGCGGTAAACCTGCTGGAGGTGTGGGTGAAGGACACAGTCAGGCGCTCCATGAGAACCAACAGCTGTATTGTGGGCATCCCGGAAGGACAGGAAGGCTCAAACATAACAGCCTCTGATGCCTCCTGGCTTCAGACCTAGGTGTCCCCAGACGCCATGACATAGTACTCCATCGTGGACAGGGCTCACAGATCCCTGGTGGCGAAACCCCTGTTTGGGGCTCCACCATGTCCCTTCAACATAGGCCTATTGAACTTTGTAGACCGCGAGGGCCCTTTGCAGATTTCCCGCGCCTGAGACTCCATACTTTGCAACTCTGTCAGGGTAATGATTTTCCCAGATTACACTCTCTGTGTTCACCAACGCCCCGCTCTTTTTGGGAATGAAGCAGAAACTCCATGCTCTGGGAGTACAGTATATGCTGCTCTGCCTGATGCCCCTCAAAGTGCTATTTATTGGCAAGTCTATGTTTTTTTATACCCCTGAAACGGGCCTAGGTGTGGCAAAAGGAGAGACCTTGACTGGACCAGAAGGGGAGGTTGTGTCCAGAGCAATGGCCTCCACAACAGGTACTTCTGTTTTTTGAAGTATAGAAGCCGAGGGGGACAGGGGTTCAGGTTTAAGTTTTTTGATTACTGGTTTGCCTAGGATTGAGGGGTTTCTTTTGTTCTTGTTGTTTGTTTCTTTCTTTCTGTTCCTCCTTTTTTCTTTCCTTTTTTCAATTGTACCACTGCCAACACATACACATCTGTTTAGGCCTCACAACTGCTTGGTCCCCAAAGGCGCTATGCCACACTTGTTTACTGTTCCCCATTGTGATTGACCTATATGTTGATAGATGACCTGGGTTACTGTGAATGCTTACATGGAATGACAACGATCTTTTTGACAAAATTTAATGAGGAGCGGTCTTGAGAGCAGCTCGAAGGGCGGTCCCTGATTTCCTGCTTCTGCTGGAGAACTATCTCATGGGCAACAAATGCCCATTTCTGTCCCCTCTGGGCTTTGCTCAGGTGTTTCACTCTGGGTTTCACAGGGGATCTAGCAGTGTTACTATGCTCACCAGCAGACATGTCCCCTATCACCGTCTCTGGACCTGGCTGTATGGCCAGGGCCGATGTGTAACGATCTCCGGACTCCTGGAGGGAAGAACCTTCTTCCTCAATAATGTTTATGCACCTCCTTTTCCCAAGGATGCATTGTTACACTCCATACACGCGATGGAGATGGAATTCCCAGCAAGGCCCTAAAGTCTTGGTGGGGGGCATGAATTGTGTGGTGTTGCTCCAGCTAGACTAGTCTTCTGGGGAATATATGGCTTCTGGGTTCCAGACTCCCCTAGCCAACATGGGGCTACTTAATGCTTGGCTCTTTCACCACCCAACAGAACTGGATATAGTGTTCTATTCTGAAATCCACTGTACCTTTTCTTGCCTGGATTATTTCCTCCTCCCCAGAGCTCTGGTATACAATGTGAGAGAAGTACGTATCGGGCCCTGGGGATTATCGAATCACTTCCCGGAGGAGATGAGATTTGCAACAGGTGAATGGAGAAGATCCGCACTTTGGAAATTGAGGCACTGCACCTTACTAAAAGTCCGGGTCAAGGCATCCTTTCGCGAAGTACCTTGGGATGACCTCAAGCGTAATAAAGGCTCTGTCACCTCCCGAAGGGTTTTTTGGGAGGCATGGAAAGCTACTATGCATGGTAACATCAATAGCTATAGGACAGCCCACCGTGTTCGCACAGATGTTGTGATAGAAGAATTGGGGAAAAAGCTTGCTGGACTAGAAGCCCAATCCTTAACCTCCCTTTACGCAGTAGTTCTCCACATAGCTCTACAAACACGCTCCAATTGATACCAAACACAGATGGAGGAAGCGCATGCTGCATGGACAGCAACTCAAAGCTGCATTTACCAATGGGGTGATGAATCCAGCAAAACCCTTCACTGGCTGTGCTTGGCTGCACTTTTGTGGGATCCAATCCCAGGCATCCTTGACTCACAAGGGAAACTGGTCATCGGTGATAGGCTAATTGCTGAGGCCATCGCTGAGTACTATGGGGATCTCTACTCCCACTGGGATATTGAAGGTGCCGTGGAGATGGAGTTGTTTGTCTGTGCTCTCCCAACCTTGGCCATCTTTACCTGAAACAGGAAGGCCTTGGAGGCCAACATCACAGTGGAGGAGCTGGGGACGGCCTTGATGCAGCTCTGGCCAGGGAAAGCACCATGGCCGAATGGCATTTCAGCCAAATTTTATAAGGCTATCTGGACGTTCACAAGCACTCATCTGTTGGCCCTGAAAGGCAAGCTGCTCCCTCTACCCCTTAGAACAGTGAACAGTATAGCTATACTCAAACATTACCAACTGTAAGAGAACTGCAGGTCATATCGCCTGACCTCGCACTTGAATATAGAGGTCAAGGCGTAGCCCAAGTGCTAGCCAATAGGCTACTGATGGTCATATCCACCCTAGTGCACCCTGATCAAGTGGGCTTCATGCCCGGCCATGCCGCGAGACATAACATATGGCGGGTATGGAATGCCATTTCCCTTTCTAAGACTCAACAAATGGACAGTGGGCTTCTAGAAGTAGATTTCTGCAAGGCCTACAACTCCATAGCCTGGTCTTTTCTATCCCCCTTCCTACACAGACTGAATTTTGGCCCTCGCTTATCAACTATATAAAGCTTTTATACACAGAACTGTTCACGCAGGTCGGAGTAGGTGGATCCACCTCCGCGCCTTTCCCAGTGGAACATGGCAGTTTTTAGGGCTGCCCATTCTTCCCACTTTTGTGTGCCCTGTCAATACAGCCCTTCGCAAGATGAATCCGTACAGATGCTCAACTATGCAGATTTGAGTGGGGTCCTGTTCTGGAGAAGAGGATAGCGCTAGGCGCTGACGATGTGTTTAGTTTCCTGAACAATCCTCAGGAATCAGGGCAGCGTGCTCTCCAGATCCTGGACATATATCGTAGGTTCTCAGCCTCTGGGTTCATCCTTGTAAATTCTCTGTATATCCCTACGTGGGACGAGGAAAGATTGGTCCTTGGCAATGGGACTTTGGATCCTACCCCTGGGGTTTTGTTATCTAGAAGTCTTAATTACCATAGATGAAGCCCAGGCGTGGACATCTAACATATAACTACAGCTCAATCGACTAATGACTGATGAGAAACACTGGGATTCACTACCCCTCTCCCTTCTGGGTAGATTAGCTATTTTTAAAGTGGGGGCCCTCCCTTGACTTCTGCATCAACTCCAAAACTATCCATTCCGCGTGCTGCCGTCCTTGGTCTCCCATGTGGAATCCCTTTTGTGGGGTTTCTTTTTGGGCTTCGGGCCCAAGTGTTATAAAAGCACATTTGATGGTGGCATCCCCACCTCAGACGTACGATCCTATGGCAAGGGGGCACAGCTTACCATCCTAAATAAGTGACAGTGCGGGGTCTTTTCGGGTCCTGCTTACTCATCAACAGGATGGGCGCTCGGCTCACATACTCTGTTACACCTGCTACATGGTGGCCTGATTCCTCAAGCACTTCCCCCGGTGACTCGAGTGGTACTAGAGACGTAGAGAACAGCAAGTATATCCACCGGTTGGGAAGGGTGACTTACTGAAGAGATCCCATTTTGGGAGAATACATTGCTTTGCCAGGTGACTAGGCTACAGGGATTTAATAGATATATCTAGCCTGGGGGATGTCCTGGATGGGAACACAGTGAAGCCCTTTACTGCCCTTTAGGATGAATTACAATTCCATCATTCGCAGTTTTATAAATATCTACAGCTTCACCAAGCACTCACACCCTACATGACCTGTGCAGTGAATATCCCGGAATACAACCCTTTAGATGCCAAAGTACTACTGACCACTATTAAAGAACACAAAATATCAGTCATTTACCTCTCGCTGGTGATTAATGCTGGGGGTGCCTTTCCAGTCCCTAGAGAGGTGTGGGAACATGCCCTCGGCCCTCTAGAGGAAGACGACTGGAGAGAGATGTTGATTAGCCCCAGGCAGAGCTCACAGAGTTCTACTCTGCAAAACTCCGCAGAGTTGGTTAAGAACTCTGTAGAATCCTGCTGATTTCCACGTGTGGCATAGTTCTGTCTGGCTACCACCCTGGCTTATGTGCCCGATCTCGGAAGCGCTAAGCTGGGTCGGACGGCCCGACCCTACTTACCTCTTCCGAGATCGGGCGTAAGTCTCCATCTGCACACTTCTTTTCACCAACTACCTCCTTCACAAACTTTCTACAGAGGGACAAGCACACCCCCTCTCTTGCACCAGCCTTGCAATCACTTCCTCTGCAGTTACATACAGCCTCAGACCACCCTTTCTTGAGCTCCCCACCAGCATCCTGGTACTTTCGCAAAGTGCCTAGCCTTGCTTTCCACTGGGTTCCAAGGCACTCTCTCAGGCCGCACACATCTGACAGAGGTTGCTGAGCTACCACTCAGCAGCTGATGCACCTTCAATCTCCAGCTCTCCCTGCTGGCCTCAGCACCGTACCCCATAACACAACTTCCTTTCCCAGGGACTCTAGGGAGACAGGTTGTTTTCAAGAGGAGCTCTGACACACCTTTCTTTTTTTCCAAGTAATCAGGATTCCATTCCATTCCATTTTTTCCAAGTAATCAGGATTCCATTTCTTGTATATTTGATCTATTTTATTATGTATAAGTCCTGTGTAAAGAAGCCTCATCCTGTCAACAAGACCTTCCACTCCAACTGCCCCAGATAGGAACCTTGTTGAGCTCTTTCACATTCTATGTTCCATATTCTTAGAACGGTCTTGTTCACAACACATAGAGCTTCCAATACAAACAAGTACATGTACAGTGCTTAACAACAAGTGACTAGGTACATCAATAAGAGTACAATACCACATCACCTCCCTTACATTACAGACTAAAAACATAGTACCATTGGAGACTATAAAACAAATAAAATTATACATAGTCCCTTAATTTCTCTGGTCTCCGTGTTGATCTCACAGGTCTGAAACCCACCTTTTTTGTTGCATCAACATGAGACCTCCCATCAATTACTTCCGGAGTACTTGCCTCCGGAGTGACAGATTTATGAAACTCCTCTAGTCTACTGATACCACATTTTGCCACTCTGTTTAAATTCCATATCTTATGATCATTCGTCTTTATTGCATTTTTAAAAAGTTTCAAAACCTTAAATGGACCTATGAATTTGGTATCTGTTTTCTCCCTTCTAGGAGATTTTATCTTTATCCAATCTCCAACACTTATTCTAGTTTCTTTTACACTTTTGTGCACATCATACCATTTTTTCCTTAAATTCTTTTTCTCTTGTTCTTTCTTCCTCCATCCCTCCACATCCCCGCAAAGAGGATCCATACCCAAACGTTTCTCTTGTACCCAACGAGGGGCTACCTCATGACAAGGTAACCTTCCCTTAAATAAGCGAAAGGGTGTCACCCCTGTGGATGAGTGTGGAGTCAAGCGATATTCCCGTACTTTCTTCTTTATTTCGCTCTCCCATTTACTACCTTGTCTTTGTGCCAGTTGTATACTTTCTTTGAGTACCTTAATGAAGCGTTCCACTACCCCATTGGATTCAGGATGATATAAAGCTGCCCTTTTATGTTTAATCCCTCTATCTTTTAGAAAGGATTCCGTGGCTTTTGACACAAATTGAACCCCATTGTCTGTAAGAACGGAAGAGGGAAACCCTTCCCTCTCAAAAAGTTCCTCTAAAAAGGCAATTACATCCTTAGATTCCACTGAACTTACTATCTTTATCTCTGGCCATCTTGAATACATATCAATGGAAACTAGTACATACCTGTCTACTGAGCCCAACCTCACTGGCCCCAAAATATCTAAGGCTATATCCATCCAAGGTCCTAAGGCATCCTCCCTTATCACCATGGGTTGTGTTCTACATTTTAAGACTTTGTCTGACTGAACACAAAAGCGACATTCCCTTACCTCTCTCTCTACCATAGTGTCCATTGCAGGCCACCAGTATGTGCATCTAAGCCTTTCTTTAGTTTTTGAAATACCCATATGACTAGAATGAGCATGTGTCAATAATTTTTCCCTCAAAGAACTGGGAGGAATCAACTTACTACCTCTGACTAAAAGATCATCCACAATCACTAACTCATCCTTTATCTGCCAGAAAGGCATCAAGTTTTCCCCATAACTGCCTTTAACACCCCACCCATTTCTAGTACATTCCATCACTTTTTGTAAGGTGGTATCTTTCTGTAGTTCTTTTCTCCATTCTGATTCATTGATAACAGCATTTGTTACTAAACAAACTCTTATATCCTGGTCAAAGTCATCACTGAACAAGTCTTCATCATCAACAGTATCATGCTCACACTCTGTTTCCTCAGAGAAATAGGGCTTACATAGTCTAGAGAGACAATCAGCTTGTATGTTGAGTACTCCTGGTATGTAAACAACTGTATAGTCAAACTCTTGTAGGGCCACAACCCATTTGCGGATGCGGTGTGAGACTAAATCGATTCCCTTGTTCTTGAAAACTTCCTTTAGAGGCTTATGATCTGTGATGACTTCAAAGTTACAGCCCCACAAAAATTTCCTCAATTTTCTTATTGCCCAATAAACACTCAGTGCTTCTTTTTCAATAACAGAATAATTGAGTTCTGCTCCCTTCAGACTTCTAGATAAAAATAAAATTGTCCTATCAACACCCTCAGCCCTTTGTATCAACACCGCACCAATGCCTTTGGAGCTGGCATCGCACATCAATTTAATTTCATCATTTGGATCATAGCTCCCTAAATCAACTGCACAGTGCAATAACCGTTTAATCTCATGAAACTCATTTGAACATTGGTCATTCCAGGAGAACTCACTACCCTTCTTCAATAAACATCTCATATTTCTTGTTCTCTCAGCAAATTTTGATACAAATTTATTATAAAACTCAGCCATACCAAGAAACTTTATAAGTTCCTCTTTGTTTCCTGGAGTTGGCATATTTATGATTGTGTTAACTAAAGCCGATTTGGGACGAATCCCTTTTCCCGAGATCTCATGTCCCAAATATTCAATAGTAGAGGTGTTAAATTAGCATTTTTCAAATTTCAGAGTTAGACCTGAATTCTCCAAACGATGTAAAACTGTTTCTAAATACTTATCGTGTTTACTTAAGTCATTGCCAAATACCAAAATATCATCCTGATAGATCTTAACACCTTCCACCCCTCTCAATACCTTTTCAAGTGCTCTTTGAAATACAGATGCCGCTGAGATTAGGCCGAAAGGCATCCTGAGATACTTGAAGGTACCAAAAGGGGTGATGAAAGTTGTAAGATCTTGAGAAGAAGGATGTAGTTCTATTTGATGATATGCAGAAGAAAGATCAAGAGTAGAAAAGTGCTTAGCTCCATTAAGAGAGCACAGCATTTCATTAATGTTGGGAAGAGGATGATGATCCACAATCACAGCTTTATTTAATTCTCTGAGATCCACACAAAGTCTTACCTCTCCATTAGCCTTTTTTGTCATGACTACTGGGGCCACCCATTCAGAAGCATCAACTTCTTGAATGATACCATTAGAGAGTAACCTATCTATTTCTTCTTTCATTTTGTGTCTAACAGTGAAAGGGACTGACATTAATTTTGCTACTTTGGGTTGAATATTAGGCTTCAAACTAATCTTAAGTTGATAATTATTCATACAGCCAATTTGTTTCCTAAAAACACCAGGGAATTTTTCTATCCATGTTTTCCCTTGTCCTTCGACTTGTTCAATACTGAGGGAATCTTTAAGAAGAACAGATGGGTCCTCATTCGGGTCAAGATAAACCCGTAAGTCACGTTGGTGAAACCAGCTTATCAAGGAATCTCCTTTCAATGATACATACACTTTTGCTGGTATTACACGTCCTTTAAACTCAATTGTACCCCAAAAGTACCCCAGTAGTTTGATTGGCACCCCCCCGTAACCTTTGGGAGAAATGTCCGGTTTTTGTAAGCTTAGTTTGTTTTTCAGGTGTTGATCATAAAAGCTCTTGGGGACTAAGGTTATTTTAGCACCAGAATCAAACAAAACTTTTACTCTTTCATCATTCACTAAAATAGTCTCAAGAGGACCATTCAATGTACACCCCATCTGCAAAATATCTATTTCATTCACCAAATCTATTTAATCTGTGGTATCTTGATAATCCACCTCACTAACTTCCTTAATACCCATTTTTGACCTGCAACACTTTGATAAGTGTCCCTTCTTGCCACATTTTTTGCACACTACCCTCCAAGCAGGACATTGCTTGTTATTGGCCATATGACCTACATTGTCACACCTAAAACATTTACCCTTAAATGCTTTTACCCCTTTACCATCATTCTTCTCTCTAACATGTTTGAATTCTGTCTTAGTATCGTATACAGTCTTTACTGACCCCCCTTCTTCCACATCACTATTAAACATGGTCGTATTCTGATTTTTCAAAATTTGAACACAATTTTTAGAGTGTTCACAGGCTTTAGCCATGGTAAGCACTTCATCCAAGGATGGATTGTCTTTTTGCCACATGTTTTCTCTGGCCTTTTCTAAAGAACAACCCAACATGAATTGATCTCTTAGTCGCTCTTCATAAGAAGACCCAAAAGAACAGTTAGTGGCCAGACCACGTAGTGCCGTGATGTATTGTTCAATTGTTTCATCTTGTCGTTGTAACCTCTTTCCAAATTGATAACGTTCTAATACTGTGCATATCTTCGGTAAATAATGCACATCAAGTTTTTTGATACAAATCTCATATTCATTGAGTCCATTGGAGTCACTGTCTGATAACTCTGGCAGTTTTCAAAAATTTCTTGTCCCTCTGTGCCTAAACAATGCATTAGTAAGGAAGTCTTCCTCTCAGCACTAAGAGACGTGCCACAGACTTTAGCGTAGTTCGTGAACACTTTTTTCCACTTCTGCCATTTGATAGGAGGCTCCCCCGGAGATATCAAGAAAAAAGGTGCTGCTGGTACATTTTGCATGTTGAAGTTATTCTAGTATGAATTTGAATAGAAAACAGCAATATTCCCGTATGCTTATCCAAAAAGTTAAACAATTTCTGATATATATAATTAATTTTGTGGTATCCGTTGGATCAAATCAAGATTTTACAATGGAGGGTGAAATTTGGTGTTGAAATAATATCTCTCCACCCTCTAAAATTATTTCAGTTTTAACCATTCTTTAAGTGCAGCAATCGTGTCTCTGCAGCGTCTACACGCGTACTCTCAATGCCTTGGAGACGCGTACTCTCAATGCTTTGGAAACGCGTTGTTTCTGCGAACACAATACGCTCAAGAATGTGTGCGTGCCACTTTAAGCAGCGTCTCGATACACTTCCTGGTTGCCTTGAAGAGTCACCATCGGTTGTCCTGGAGACACGAGCATGCAGACGGACGCCCACGCAGTTTTCCGTTGTCTTGGAGACACATCTACGCCTCGCGCTTGGTGAAGACGTGTCTATGCCTCGCGCTTGGTGCGCGAGCACAATTTCAGTTCCTTCACAGTATTAAGCCAAAAATAGTTATAACTATTATCCTGGCTGATCACTCACCGGCAATTTTAGAGATGCGATCGTCTTCCTCTGTTCCAAATGGTGTGCCGGATCGTGAGCGACCTGTTTCACGTAATCAGGGAAAGAGGCGGCATCCAGTTGAGGCTTCAGATACGTGAGTCTTTTAAACCCTCGTCGCCAAAATGAAGTAATCAGGATTCCATTTCTTGTATATTTGATCTATTTTATTATGTATAAGTCCTGTGTAAAGAAGCCTCATCCTGTCAACAAGACCTTCCACTCCAACTGCCCCAGATAGGAACCTTGTTGAGCTCTTTCACATTCTATGTTCCATATTCTTAGAACGGTCTTGTTCACAACACATAGAGCTTCCAATACAAACAAGTACATGTACAGTGCTTAACAACAAGTGACTAGGTACATCAATAAGAGTACAATACCACACACAGACTCCCCCCCCTCCTCCTTCATATGCAAATACTGTCCATGCCCAATGCCAGCCCCGTGTGCACACAAAAGGGAAAGTGAAACGAGGCCCTGTCTTTCCAGCCTCCATTGTTGTCTGGGTCCAGGGACCTCGTTGCCCGTGGCCTGGATCACTCTGTCCCCTGGCTTCTGAGGACAGTGAAAGGAGAGAGGCCTGGATCCGGAGCTGATGCAGCCCCTCAGCAGCAGCTCCAAGCCAATGCGGAGACCGGCCACAATAATGTGCAGCCCCGTTATGGGCCACACAGCGCAAGAGCAGATTGTCTGCGCTTGTGCTGTGTGGCCCATAACTGGGCTGCAGATTAGTTATGGACCACACAGTGCAAGCGCAGATAATCTGTGCTTGCACTGTGTGGCGCATAACACTAGGGCGGTGAACTCCGCTCTGCTCCGGGACAAGCTGATTTTTTGGCCAAACTCCATGCTCCACTTTGCCCAAAAATCTGTTGGCTCCGCCAGCGGAGCAGAGCTCACGGCCCACCCTCAGCGTTGTCATGCCCGAGGGAGGCAGCAATTGCTTCTCAATTCCATCTCATTCAACTAAAGTATTTACATAGGGTAGACTGTACCAGGAATAGGCTGTGGAGAAGGGGCCTTTTCGCCTCAGCCAACTGTTTTGGCGGGGTGACTTTTACATACAATATGGGGATGCCCTGTCCTAACACCATTTTGAAATGGAGTTTACGTCTGCTTGGAGGAAGTGCTGGGCCTACTTCTGCCGCAATATCCACAGTGTGCCTTTTTACACTTGTCCGACGACTTTGATGGTGATAAATACCACTGAGCTCTAGTGTGGCTGGGCCTCGTGGTGGCTAAGTGCAACATCACCAGGGCATGGAAGGAGCAAACCGCTCTGTTGCTGGAGACCTGAAAAGAGGGTCTAGAGTGATACATAGGCTGTGTTATATATATATATATATATATATATATATGTATATAGTTATATGTATTGCCAGGGGATGCCCGAAGAAATACTATTAAATTTGGGGATGCTGGGCTACTTATTGAGGATACAGCTGGAGCCGTGTCCCCAAATCCTGACTCTCAGATGCCGAAATCGGGGCATACCTACCTTAGGGGCTGCTTGGGACTCCGGCGGAAGGGTCGGTGGGTTTGGGAAGCAGGTCAGTTCATCGCTGGGTTTTTTCTCACACCCCCTCTTTGCACTCCCGGTCTACGGGGTTCGAATGGAAGTGGATGTTTTGTTTTTGTTGCTTTCACTATTATATCATTTGTTTTATGTCTTATTTCCGTTTCTGCAACATGGTTCGTATTGTTTATGATATGCCATGACAGTAGATTGGACAACCTCGCTACATTGACCGTGTTGTGAACAATCTTGTACACAGTATGTTTTTTGCTTTCATTCTATCATTTTCTCGTTCATGATGGCAAAACCAATCAATACAAATAGTTTGAAGAAAAAAAACTGTTGGAAGAATTAACTTGTAGAAGGAGACAGCCGAAGGAACGCACATCGGCTCTACTCTCTTTAAAGGGATCCAAGATTGAGTGGGCCTAATACCCAAAAAAGGTGGGATCCGTCAAAGAGCAAGGTCATTGATAATACCTGGATTTCCCCACAGAAAACTGTGGCCCCCATCCAGGTGTGATGGTGGAGAGCCACACTAGTGCCCATGGCTCGTCCCGAGCAGTTAGTTGTGTTCAGGCCTGAGTGTATTACACATTTTTCTTGTTGTGGCCGTCCTGAATAGCCTGCATGAGAGATGCCCACAGATCTTCTGGAACATCTGGTAAAATGTGAGCTACAGAATCCTGAAGAGCATTGGCATAACAGCCAAAGCTGGCATTGACTGATCTAAGAGCAAGGCCTGTGGAAAAGATTATTTTGCCAAAAGATTCATTTTGTTTGGACTCACAATCTGGGGGATTGGTAGGGAAAACATGTGGTTTAACCCTGCTGGTGTAAGACTGGACCAAATGGCTTCTCTGGAGTGGTATTGTGTATTAGAGTCAACAGACGCAGGGCTATAGGCAACCTGTCTGCTAAAGACCCCAAAAAGAGCCCATGTGCCCTAATCAGTGCCAGTAATTGCCTCATTGAAGGACACCATTGATCCTAAAGAGAGCCTGACCAGGCTACATTAGTTTTAACTTCCATGGTTGGTAGCTGTAAAACCGGTACGTCAACGGCCCTTCATATTACAACAGCAAAAGAAGGGCGTTTGTCCACAGAAGGACCTCTGAAGACCCAAGGCCAGCATCAGGCGAAACGCCAAGCCCACTGGCATCCTGTAGCTCTTCATACCAGTTGTCAATATATTGGAAAACATAATTGCCCCCTTTCTCATAGCTGCCGTTGTCAGACTCTGTGCCAGATAAGTTGTGTAAAGTCTAGGCCCTACTATGATGTAAAGGTAAAGTTTCAGAGTCAGAGGCATTAACAAGAGGTTGCACTCCAGTTAGCACAGGGCGCAAATTCAGTTGAGTTTTGGCAAATTCAGTTCAGAGTTAAATAGCACTATAGGCTGTACATTCTCCTCCAGCTTCGATGGTGGTGTCATTAGTACCAATGTCAATAGGACTGGAATAGTTGGTGGCGCTGGAGGCGATGTGAGTGCTGAAGGCGGTGCCAGACCCATTGTGGATCCAAAAGGCACAGATGTTGCTGAGGGCGGACCCACCAGTCTAACTGGAGGCTCCTGCAATTCCTTTGTGCCTGAAGGTGCGCCAGGAGGAGTCTCTAAAGTGCAGAATATCAGCAATATAGTCTCCCTGATGGCTTCTGCTTGCTGCAATGTTGCAGACAAACCTGGCAAGTCGGGGTTCATTAAGAAGAGGGCCAGAACTGGCTCAAATGGAGTTCGGGAGCGAGACCAAAAGGCACGCTGACAGTTCTTATGTTTCCTCTTCAACTTATCCAAAGACGTCCATGCAATAAGGGCCTGCCGCGAGAATGACTTAGAAAGTAGGAATGGGACCTTCTTTGAGACTTCCACTGGCGATGGCGTGATGGCTTCTTGTGCTTGGCAAAGGAGAGTTTGGCTTAGTGGTCATGAATAGCGGTTTAGTTCACCTGGGCACAGTCGCCAAAGGCCTTGGAAATGTGGTCTGACCACAGGAGCCACAAACAGACATTGTGTGGGTCCGTCACAGACATTTGCTTATGACTTCCCTGCACAGTTTGAACCCTGCTGTTTTAGAGGGGTGACATTTTCTTTACACTGGATAATTAGTGAGGAAATCTCTGGTCACCTTCTGGAGGCGCAGAAAGAAAGGAACTGATGCCAGTGCACATGGGTGGCACTTATATGTAGCTCTATATGCCACTTGGCATGGAGCAGCGCAACATCACCTACTGGCGTGCAGAGATACAGCTGAAAAGTTTCCTGAGACAGGGGCATATTTAAGATCCCCTAGTTTCACCTTAGTGCTGATATTGCGTCATTTTTTCTACTTTAAGGTGGAGTTAAACTGCCTTTTTCCCTGCACCATATTTACAAAGTGGCGCAGTGCATGCTTTGCATCACTTTGTAAACCCTTGCGCCACATTATGCCTGCGCCAGGCCTGATGTACGCAAGGGGGACATTCTGGCGCTAGGAGGGCTGCCTAAATGGTGCAGTGAAATTTAACAGATTTAACTGTGCCATTTGTGGTGCCATTTTTAACGCCTGCTCAGAACAGGTGTTAAAGTAACACTCCAATAGGAACCTATGGGCCTCCTTGCACTTTGTTGTACTAGCGTCAAAATGTTTGACCCTAGTTTTGCAAATCGCCGCCAGTGTCAAAATTCTTGACGCTATTGTGCTACCGACCACCATGGTGCAGCGTATTATAAATACAGCGCAACCATGTGTTGTTAGGTGCCAGTAGAGGGGCTCAAGAAAAGTGGCACATCATAGCTGAAGATCCACTTTTTCTTAAATATAGGCCTCAGTCTGAAGTGTGGGTGAGTATTTACAAGGTGAGGAATCTGCAATTTGAAGTATGCATCAGAAATTTCTGTCCTGTATATATTCTACCAAAAATTTCTTATGCAGATCAATTAAGGGGTTCTGAGCAGGAAGCTCCCCAACTAATGGTGACAGGAGGTACCCAGAGGGCAGTGATGTATGGGCATGAGGGACAGAAAGGTGTCTTGTGATATGTATGATACCTCTTGTGTGCCTGTGCCTCCATAGGGCTGTATCCAACCTCTGCAGAGTGGTACCTCTCCAGAAGATGTCACCTCACATGATTATGAATTAATTGGGTGGGACATAGATTCCGTAACTTCACTGACAGAAGAGAGTATTTGTGTGTGCAGACCTTCTCAGAATTTGGGAATTGCGGTCTGAAAGGGGCGTCAATCCACGTTAGTTTCCATTATGGGCATGAAAACGTGTTATTGCATTATAAAGGAGCAGGAATACATACATATATCTCCAGGCCCCTTTACTTTGTAATTGGACATATGTGTGAGAGAACATTGCACCAGCTGCTGGTTGTGCTATATCTGTTCTGTATATGTCTTGGAAGCTTGTACCGGCCTTGCTGTACACGATTTATCTGCAGTGAAAGCTTGCACAGCTACTGCGCATGTTGCAGCTGTTCTTTGTGTAAAAGAAGCGTGCACTGCTCGTGGCTATGGGAGTTGTATCTGTTCTGTAATAAATTAAGCATTCAGGACCAGGGCAGGAGCTTTCACGCTGCTCTGTACATATTCGTTGACTCAGTAACTTCTGCTGTTCCAGATTGATGAAATAGAGAAAATTGCTTACTTGACTGCTATTTTTAAGCCCAGGTCATGTGCTTCTGCTGCAACCCCCTGCTTGATTTATTAGAAACCGGTAGAGATCTTGCAGGGGAAACAGGATCAGTTTCTCTGCGGCCCAGCATTCAGGGATACTTAATATCTTTCCGATTAGCGATTAGACCGAAAGGCATTACGTGGCAGATGTTTAATATGGAAAGTGGGAGGGGGGGGATGGGTGAAAAAACACTATCCGAAAACAATGCATGAAGTAAGGCCATTGTAACTAACACAGGCGACAAATGCAGATGCGACCAAGTACCTCTCATCCGGTGTTCTGTCAACATGCCAAAGTGAGAATCTCGAGATTCTGTGGGTAAAACGTCATCTCTGTCATGTAAATGCCCTGATATTTACTTCACCCAGTAAATACAGACACTGTCAGTGCAGGACGGGGAACCAAAAACATCCCTGGCCGATTTTGTCAGACCAACCCTCATATTGTATTTAGCAAGCAAAGTAGGTGAGTCTGATCATTCCCAGAGGGGCTTGGGAGGGGAGAGTGTGGGGATGTCCCACCTGCCAACCCCACAGAAAATTCTGAAAAAAATCCAAATGTGGTGTGCTTTACAATACACTTGTGGATGGATGGAGATTGGAGATGTAGCTGCATGGCTCAAAGAATGAATTAATGAATAGTGGGGTCGGTGAATTAACTCAAGAATGGATGTCAATGAATAAATGCTTTTAGTTACGTGGTGCAAATTGTCTCAAAGCACAGACCAAGTATGGTGCTCTGATTTGCGTTTTTACTTCTGCACTAAAACATCACCCTCCCAAACGCTACCAATAACAATCCTTGTGAAACATGCAAGTTGTAGATATGTTTAACACAGCACACTGATTTTCCACTTCAAACAATTAAACAAAAAGCATTAAGCTTTGGTCTAAAATGGGAGAAAGAAAGAAATGGCCATTTAGTGGCCAAATTGGGCCATTTAAACCCAGTAAACCCTGCATCAATCCTGGCTTTCACCTGACCACATTGTGTGATCCAGGCAATTACTTTTTTCAGTGTCTCCTTTTCCATCATGTTATGAAAGCATTATTCAGGGTGTGAGCTGCACAAACACAAAAAACTATACTAGTACTCAATCTATTGGAGCACCTTAGGCCATATTAGAGGCAAAAGACAACTAACTTTCCTCTTCGTTCACTGATAGCGTCGTCTTCAGGTCAGTGGCAGAGTGGCATAAATATTTCTAATGCATGATTAGAATCACTTCTAACAGTTGTAACTCAATGTAACATTACAGTTTAACATAATACACTGAAATATATTGCAATGGCCACATAATAAATAAATAGACTGTCTTAAATTGAAGAGTATTTTTCATTTATGTATTCGGGTATCTGAACGAAACAACAGCAGACCCTTCTCTCTGAAGGTCAGCACTGCTCCTGGTGGCCCTGCGGGAGAAAGGAGTCACCCAATGCAAAACAAATAGCTTTCTAGATACCGTGGTCTGACCAGCACGCTTTAAAACAATTTGTTTTGCATTGTTTTTGCATACTGCGGAAGGGCTGCACACAAAAAACGCGGGAAGTCCAGTGCTCAGCAACAGAACCGGCCCCACCAACAACACAACTGCCCCCACCCAACCAGCCTACTGGGATAAAGCCCGTTGGCCCAGTACCTCTAGTCTGAGTTTGGGCCTGGACAGTGCGGGATGCGGTATTTACTGGACTCTGAACTATCCTTGCGAGAATGAAGAGTTGGGTGAAGAATTTCCTTGCTTTCTGCATCAAATTCTGTATGTATCAGGGTTCACTTTATTTATTCTCTGGAAAATGTTGGCAGTTTTACCTGCCGAAATTCATCAAGGGAAAATTCTGGTGGTGAGGTGTTTACCATACAACTCATTATCTGGAACCCTGCGCACGTGCAGAATAAGAGTGAATTAATGACAACGGGCTTTTTGTTTTTGACCATACAACAAACGTTAAAATAACATGAACATCTAAGACGTGTATTGTCTTAATATAGAAAGATTCACACTATGTTTCATTTACTTGTGAGAGCTGCTTGATTTCTCATCAAAAGCCTCCATTATGAGTAGCCCAGTTTTACCCTGAGGTCATTCTGCCTTGGAAACAAGCTCTTTTAATAGAGTTTCACCAGGGTGAAATTGACACATGATTCTGAGTGGTATTGTTCATAATTGCAGATACTGGGCAGAATTGGAGGTACTGCACTTGTGTAGCACACAATGTCCATCCAGCTTTCACTGTGCACATTTCGCAAGGAAGAATCGCAATTACAAACAAAAACAAGAAACCAAAAAAACATGGAACACTGGGTTATGACGCAAACATTCTTTGCACCTGATCCTGGTATTACCACAATTATCCAAATGAGGCCATTAGACTTTTCCCCATTCCTTTTTTTCCTACATTAACCCCTTGTGGGCCACAGACGTAATGGTTACGTCCGTGGCTGGGCCTCTCAGGCGCCACAGACGTAACAATTACATCCGATTACCAACCCTCGGAGGAAGCGCTAGCCAGGGCTGGAAGGGGAATTGCTTCCCCTTCCGACCCTCCCCAATCTCCCCTCAACCCCCAAGTGACATCTGATGACGTCAACACGCGATAGCGTGCTGACCTCATCAGAGGTCACCTCCCATCGCGTTGGAAGCATGCTTCCAGCACGATGCAGAAGAGCAATGCAAAAGCATTCCTCTTCAGCTCGGGAGGAGGCGGCCAGCAGAGGCATGAAAGGAAAGGAAAGGCCTTTCCTTTCATGTGTCTCAGCAAGCCTTTCTGCTGCCTGATCGCGATGCGATCGGGCAGCAGAAATGCCCACTAGAAACCAGTGATTTCTTTTTTGGGTGAAATGGAAATGAGGGGAGAGGTCCCTTTGAAACGGGCCACTCCCCAAGGAGGCAAATCATTTTTAGGCCATTTCTGCCCTGCCCCCTTGGCCTAATATAATTAGGCCAAAAAAGCAGGTGCCCCCTCCCCACACCCCGTAGACACCAGGGCAAATAATTTTTTTTCCCATGTGTGGGGAGCGACCCCTTAGGCAAGGATCGCTCCCTGTGGGGTCAAATTGTTTTTAGGCCATTTCTGCCCTCCCGGAGGCAGATCGGCTTAATATAATTAGGCCGATCTGCCCCCAGGGGGGCAGAAACCACTAGGCACCTAGGATTTTTTTTAAATTATCCTTACGCATAAGAGGAGCACCCAAAATATTTTTCGGCCATTTCTGCCTCCCCTGTGGGCAGGTCGGCTTAATATAATGAAACCGATCTGCCCCCAGGCAGATCGGCCTATTTTTGGAAATATATCCACCAGAGCCCACCAGAGACCAGGGAAGATTTGTTTTTCAAAAGAAGAGGGTGGGGTTATGGCCATAACCCCACCCCAAATAAAGGGGGACAAAGTTGTTCTGCCCACCAGTGGGCAGATAGGGCAATTACCCCCGATCCACACCCTAGGGGGGGCAGAAAGTCTACTAAATGGCATGGAAATAAAAAACAAAAAATAGTGGGGTGGTGGCTACCAACCAGTACGGGCCTGGTTATGCCTCCACCCCAACTGAAGGGGGTAAGAGTCTTTTAGCTCTCCCCCGCACACTAAAACATCTTTTCCCACAGCAAGCAAGAGGACATTTGATTATTTTGGGTTTTGGTTTTACATTTGGGTCATGAGAGCTTTGTAACTCTCAAAATCGTCCCACTTGGAATGGTGAGGGCTGCACATTTTTGATTTTGGGACTTTGCCATGTAGAAAAATCCACAAGACCCAGACACATCTGAAAACTAAACATCTTGTTGATTCCAGGATGGTGTGCTTCACATGCACCCCACACTATTTTCTTACCCACAATGCCCTGTAAACCTCCAACTTTGCTGGAAATCACACATTTTTCCCACATTTTTGTGATGGAACATTTCAGAATCTGCAGGAATCCACAAAAATCCTAGCACCCAACATTGTCTCATCTATACCGAGAAAAATTCTGCTGCATTTGTCAACCTAAAATTTTTTTTTTTCAAACTGCCCTTTTGGACACGCTTTGGTTCCCCCTCAATTTTCAACATGTTTTTGGCTCTTTCCTGTCACAGGCACTTGGCCCACCTACACAAGTGAGGTATCATTTTTACCAGGAGACTGAGGGAACACTGGGTGGTAGGAAATTTGTCCCGGTGCGGTGGTCCCACACAGAAATGCGGGGAAAAAAGTTATTTTTTAGCTAAATTGAGGTTTTCTGAGGATCCTGGTTAAGAAAACATTGGGGGATCTACGCAAGTCACACCTCCCTGGACTCCTTCGGGTATCTAGTTTTCAGAAATGTCTGGGTTTGGTAGGTTTCCCTAGATGGCTGCTGAGCCCAGGACCAAAAGCGCAGGTCCCCCCCCCCCCCCCCCCCCCAAAACAGGTAGTTTTTTTATTTGATCGGGAGACTTGGGGGAATGCTGAGTGCGTGGAAATTTGTGACTCCTCTCAGATGCCAGAACTTTCTGTCACTGAAATGAGAGGAAAAAGTGTTTTTTTTGGACAAATTTTGAGGTTTGCAAAGGATTTTGGGTAATAGAACCTGGTCAGAGTCCCACAAGTCACCCCATCATGGATTCCCCTAGGTGTCTAGTTTTCAAGATTGCACAGGTTTTCTAGGTTTCCCTAGGTGCCGGCTGACCTAGAGGCCAAAATCCACAGCTAGGCACTTTGCAAAAAACAGCTCTGATTTCTTCGGGAAAATGTGAGGTGTCCACGTTGTGTTTTGGGGCATTTCCTGTCGCGGGCACTAGGCATACCCACACAAGTGAGGTAGCATTGTTCTCGGGAGACTTGGAGGAACGCTGGGTAGAAGGAAATTTGTGGCTCCTCTCAGATTCCAGAACTTTCTGTCATCGAAATAAGAGGAAAACTTGTTTTTTGGGCCACATTTTGAGGTTTGCAAAGGATTCTGGGAGACAGAACCTGGTCAAATCCCCACAAGTCACCCCATCTTAGATTCCCCTAGGTGTCTAGTTTTCGAAAATGTGTAGGTTTGCTAGGTTTCCCTAGTTGCCGGCTGAGCTAGAGGTCAAAATCTACAGCTAGGCACTGTGCAAAAAACACCTCTGTTTTCTGTCAAAAATGGTGATGTGTCCACGTTGTGCTTTGGGGCATTTCCTATTGCGGGCGCTAGGCCTACCCACACAAGTGAGGTATCATTTTTATCGGGAGACTTGGGGGAACGCTGGGTAAAAGGCTTCTCTCAGATTCCAGAACATTCTGTCACTGAAATGTGAGGAAAACATGTTTTTTTAGCCAAATTTTGAGGTTTGCAAAGGATTCTGGGTAACAGAACCTGGTCAGAGCCCCACAAGTCACCCCATCTTGGATTCCCCTAGGTTTCTAGTTTTCAAAAATGCACAGGTTTGGTAGGTTTCCCTGGGTGCCGGCTGAGCTAGAGGCCGAAATCTAGGCACTTTGCAAAAAACACCTCCGTTTTCTGTCAAAAAATTTGATGTATCCACGTTGTGTTTTGGGGCATTTCCTGTCGCGGGCGCTAGGCCTACCCACACAAGTGAGGTATCATTTTTATCGGAAGACTTGGGGGAACACAGAATAGCACAACAAATGTTATTGCCCCTTGTCTTTCTCTACATTTTTTCCTTCCAAATGTAAGACAGTGTGTAAAAAAGATGCCTATTTGTGAAATGCCCTGTAATTCACATGCTAATATGGGCACCCCGGATTCAGAGATGTGCAAATAACCACTGCTTTTCAACACCTTATCTTATGCCCATTTTGGAAATACAAAGGTTTTCTTGATACCTATTTTTCACTTTTTATATTTCAGCAAATTAATTGCTTTATACCCAGTATAGAATGAAAACCCAATGCAAGGTGCAGCTCATTTATTGGCTCTGGGTACCTAGGGTTCTTGATGAACCTACAAGCCCTATATATCCCCACAACCAGAAGACTCCCGCAGACATAACGGTAAATTGCTTTAAAAAATCTGACATCACAGGAAAAAGTTACAGAGTACAACGTAGAGAAAAATGGCTGTTTTTTTCACCTCAATTTCTATATTTTGTTTATTTCAGCTGTAATTTTATGTAGAAAACACTTGCAGGATCTACAAAAATTATCCCTTGCTGAATTCAGAATGGTGTCTACTTTTCAGAAATGTTTAGCTTTCTGGGATCCAACATTAGTTTCACACCCATTTCTGTCACTAAGTGGAAGGAGGCTGAAAACACAAAAATTAGTAAAAATGGGGTATGTCCCAGTAAAATGCCAGAACTGTGTTGAAAAATTGGGTTTTCTGATTCAAGTCTGCCTGTTCCTGAACGCTTGGAAGGTGGTGATTTTAGCACCGCAAACCCTTTGTTGATGCCATTTTCAGGGAAAACAACCACAAGCCTTCTTCTGCAGCACTTTTTTCCCCATTTTTTTTTTAAAACAAAATCTTTGCTGTATTTTGGATAATTTCTTGGTCTCCTTCAGGGGAACCCACAAAGTCTGAGTACCTCTAAAATCCCTAGGATGCTGGAAAAAATGGGCGCAAATTTGGCATTGGTAGCTTATGTGGACAAAAGGTTATGAGGGCCTAAGCGTGAACTGCCTAAATAGCCAAAAAAAGGCTTGCCACCTGAGGGGGGAAAAGGCCTGCCAGCAAAGGGGTTAATATAAATATATGTGTTTATACAGGATATGCTTTTATATGGAAATCTTAATGACTGTAAGTGATAGAGCATTCTGACTTAAGATTTTCAGTTGTTGGAAGAAGATCCATAATATCATAATTATCAGAGAAGCAGGAGCAGTTCGAATCCCTTATAAAAACATAGGTGTTGACCAGTGCTTAACTGGAGCTGGTGATTGGAGGTAGGGCTCATCAGCACAAATGTTTAGGTTCCAGCACTTATTTTTCCGTATCAGGCTTTGGTCCAGAGTAAGGAAGAGAAAGCATAAAATGGGGAAGGAAGAGAAAAATGGAATACCACAACAAAGGGAGAAAGATGGGATGAAGCAGGACCTGCCGGAGTGATATAAATGAGCTGGAATTAAAACTTTGCAGCATCGGTATTAGGCACTCTGCCATTCTCTAACACCAGCTGCGGGTTCTGAGCAAAATTTTGGAGACGGCCATTTATTCTTTTAAAAACAGAGCACTGATTTTGACCAGTTTAACTGGGTTCGCCCAGCTATAAAGTTCATCTGCCCAAAACATTGAGGCCTATAAGTGTTCCTTACTTCCCATTCACATTACAAGCTTGTTGTCCACGTACATTTTTAGCCTGTGGATGCCCATCCAATTCCTCTCTCCAAGGGATTACATTGCTGACTAGTTCAGTCCGTATTGTCAGACTTTGCTACACCTCGAGTCTTGTTCCCTGAGATCTTCTGGTGGCCAAATGAAGTTTTTAGTTCTGACACATTTGACAACGTCACTTGAAACACTGTTTTCACAGGTGACAAAGTGGATCATAAGATGTAAGGTACTTTTCTAGCTCCTTAGTTTGTGTTTGTTTACAATTAAGAACACTTCTTTGAAGAACAGCATGAACTGGGACTAACGAGGGTGCAACAGATGTTGCAAAGGAAGGTGCTAATGGGGCTTTAAGATCAATGTAAATTTACAACAGGCTTTGTGTTTCCTGATCACTGTTGAATTGGTCTGCGGCAAAGACGACCCGACAGAGTAGAACAAGGAGTACAATACAATATAATACTTCCTACCGTGCGCAGGGCCCACGCCTCATTGTTCTAACCTCATTAGGATACGTCAGGACTTAACAAAGCCCTTACAGGACCTCCTCAAAAAGCTGATGATTTTCATGCAGTCAAGGGAGTCTCAAAAGTATTCACTCTGATAAGGCAGACGCTTGTAAAGGCACCCAGCTTATCTATGCTCAGTAGTAAACGAAGGATGGTAAAGCAACGGGTGCAAGTGCAGTAACAGGCGAATTTATGAATCAGGCTGAAGACGGTATAGAGTGGCATCTGTGAGCGAGCAATCAGAAACATCAGAGGTGAATGACGGTGTCTCAAGGAAGTTAGCTTTAGCGTGACCCTGGGGAGTGTCACACTTCAAATGCATTCTGGGAACAAAGTTTTAAGTCCGTAGTGATGCAAAAATATTCACCTCATCCTTGTTATCGTAAAGGTTGTCCGACACACAAACAGCTTGATGGACGCACTTGTTGCAATATTTTAGTTTCACATGTATATGTATTAGTCAGGTTATTGATATCTTCTTCTTTGGAGTATAATCTATCCAGTTCCGGATTTAACAGATTCATTCCTGTGACTCTTTACATCTGGCGTTTGCTTCCAGGGAAAAGCAGCAGACTAATTTACCTCTGGCAACTGCACACACCACTACATCTAAAACCAGCGATTTAAGCAAGCCTTTTTGCTAGTATCTATTTCCTGCTGCATAAATGCTTGTTTATCGTCTACTTATTTTCATTAGAAGTGACTTACAGATTTATTGCGAAGCAGGAAATCATCTGTTCCTGAAGGCGGCTGGGCTAACTAGCAAAAGAGTTGAAATAACCATTCCCAGAGAGGAAGCTGACAGGTACCTTTCCGAGGAACGACACAGCCAGTAAAGTGGAGCGCCAAGGAGGAATCCCATCCTGGAATCTCTCAACCCCTCATGGTTCAGAACCTTGCATGCTTCGTCATTCCAGAATGCCCATGTGCAGTGGCAAGATGCTGGACCATGTCTCATCTCCTTTAAACATTTCTTTAAAACTGCATGCATTTGTGATAAATGTGTTCTTTCCTAGTTATCTGGGGAACTATTCATCGAACGTTTATATTTCTTGACCCAGTTCTCAGCTGGGTAACTGATTCTCTTTCTTCTCGCTCCTGATTGTAATTTTGACAAACATGGTCAATTTACATTCTTTCACAATACTGTTTAATTGTAACTTGTGAATAAATATTCGTCATGTTATCAAAAGGAGTGTTCTCTTTTTTCACTTACTTTCCCTTCCACAAGAATATAGTTACAGTGTTTTTAAAAGTAAAAAAAAAAAAAAAACATTATCAGCATTGTTTAATTCTCAAGCACCAAGGGTCTAAATATCAGATTTAAGAAAATACAGCTCTCAAATATTCAATAAAGTGGTAAAGACCCACCTTGAGATGGGCGACAGGTTCCATTCAAAGGAAAGTAGAAAAGGAATATAAGAAAATGTATTGTAGAACATGAAACTGTTGTGCTTAAAACGTGAAGGTTGTGGTACAATTACTTTGTACTTGTCTGGGAGGAAGGGATGTTTGGTTTAATTGTGTTTCAAGGGAAGGGAGGTGGTTGGTAATTTGTATGTGTGAGTGCAGGAGTGAGTAGGTATATATGAGTGTGAAATGGACATGCTTGGAACTTAGATTAGGGGGGGCGTGGACTGAGGTCATGAATGCTTGTCCCTGAGCAGACCAAAAGGGGAGGCTGTGTACTGTATTGAATTGTGTTATTGTTGCACTTTGCTAGTGCTGCATACTCATGAGGAGGCACCGAAGAGCATTTCTGGAGAGTACTAGCAAGGAAAGGACATGTGTCTGCTGGCGCATTTTTATCCTTCGCAGGAATCAATGCCCGACGAGGCAAATGGATCTTTGGACCCAGCACAAGGGTGTGGTAAAACCATACAACAAATTTCAATGCAAATCAATTACATTACACAGTACGATCCATGTGGCCATACAAAGGAAACTCCAGTCGGAAATAAAATTAAGGGGTTTTAATACAGACTTAAGCTCAAAGTCATGTAGGCAATTCTAAAAAACAAAAAAAGGTCTAAAGATACAGGATCACCAAGGGCTGACCAAGACAATGAAATAAGTTCAGGCAAACTAACATTAAAAGAACTAGGCATTCAACACAGAACATCAGTAAGATGATCTGGTGGATTGAAAACATTGCTCAGTTTTAATAAGCATCAAGGCAGTTAAAATCATCAGGTTTCAGTTAGTTTGGACAAGGGAAAACCCTACAGATTAGCCAATCAGGGAATAACATGTGCGGGGCTGGGCACATGCCCGCAAAAGACAAAAGGACAAGAAGGGCAAAAAGAATTTGGAAAAAGGTAATCTCAGGCTTGAGACCACTAAATACATAGGACAAAAGGTAAGTAAAAGGGAAAGTGGCAGCATATCAGAAGCTTCGCCAAGAGAGAAATCCCTAAGGGCCATATATACGAAAACATTTTCCCATAGACACAGAATGGGTAAAACCCTTAGATACATCTGGCCCTAAGTCCCAACAAGACATTTCGAAGGGGCAGGGACAGAGAGGGCAATACCTCTGAGAGTCCAAGAGGCTCAACATACAGGGTTCTTCATCTGAAATCTGTAGGGAACTGCAAGGATTCTGCTGTGAGGAGTCTGAGGGATTCTGACCAAAGTCGAGTTGGGCATTGATATTTCAAAGATCATAGGGAAAGCTGATTCATCAGTGCAACAGTTCTTTTGTTGCTGAAGGGGCAACATCCAATAGAAATCGATCATGCAACTCCAACATGAAACATCCACATGCTTTGTTATGAGAACTGTGTCCATCTGTATAGTGCCATGCAAGACTGAAACAAATATTTAAATTGCAAGTCCACAGGCCAGGATGTTCTTCACTGAAGGTCATTGCTTCAGAATTATTTATAGAACAGTAGACATCTATGACCAAGCTAGCATTCTCATGGGAATGAAGTCTGAAAGAAAGGTACACTTTAGCAAGGTGACTTGACATTTTCTGCATAGTCCGAAATATAGGGCCTAGCTGACCTCACTTAGGCTAATGCAAATGAATTAAAAAAGCACATTAATACATTCAAATAAAACATATATTAATACTCAAACTAAGAATTCAAAATCTTCATTAGCATTCATGTTACAATAACTTGAAAAAAAATAACTTTGCCACTACATTTCCATTAGTGTGGTGCAGAATTGCATTTCTCTACTTTTTCATATAAATATAATATACTTAACATTAGAAATTCAATATTGTTTCAGTGCGAAACACTTATTTAGACTCTAAAATATAACATAATGACAGATTAATTCTTCAAACATGTAACTTAATGTCAATACCACCTAGGTTTCAGTTATTAGTCTACAGTAAATCCACACTAATATAACTTCTCAGTGCATCACTTTACACTCAAACTGATTATATTGATGCATAAACTGGTACGTATAGATGATCACTGTGACATGAGGGACAGTACCAACATTTTTCATTACATCATGTCTGTTAGAAATGGGGTCTCTAGTTGGCAGAGGTACACACCCTTGTCCAAGTAGAGGCCGCAATCCTATTCTGGGTAAATCACAATCCAATCCAAATTATCCTGTGCCCACCCTCTGGTAGCATGGCACTGAGCAGTCAGGCTTAACTTAGAAGGCAATGTGTAAAGTATTTGTGCAGAACTTATACAATAAGTCAATGAAAACACCACAAAATGCACCACACAGGTTCTGAAATATAGAGAATATTTATCTCAATAAAATACTGTTGAAACAATGAAAATTAAAATGTACACAAGTAAAGTTATGAGTTTTGAAAGATGAAATCCAACTGAAGTGCCTAGAAACACAATAGCGGCAACTGGAGATATCATGGCGCCGTTGACGGAGCCTTTCCCAACAATCCGACACCACCAGTACATGTCACGGAGTCACACGGAGCCCCAGGTACAGTATCTTTTCAAAACGAAGAACTAGGACGTCACACGGAGTTGGAAAAAGGTGTGGCTGGAGTCGGTGCGGCGTCAGTCCTTTACGGCTTCCGAGGAGATGAGGTGTCGGCTCCGCACTGCAAGGCAGATGGAGGTGAGGCGTTGATTCTGTCTGGGTGAAGGGGGAGCTGATGCGGCATCGTTCGAGATGTGTCAATTTCTTGTGAACCAGTAGGGTCTCTGGTTCCGGTCCGTCAGCTGTGATGTGTCAACTTTGCAGTGTCGCAATGACCCTGAGTGATGTCAGCGAAGACGCAGCAATGTTGGACTTGCATTGCAGGCTGCGGTCATTGCAGGCAGCAAGGTCCCAGGAGTGGGAGCTGGCTGCGGCATCACTGGTATAGCTGGAGTTGTTCCAGAGTGGATGGAGTTGCGTACTAGCAAAAAGCCAATAGTTGAAGTCTTTGCTGTCCCTGAGAATTCAGAACAGGAGGTACGCTCAATCCAAGCTGTTGGACAGCATTTTTGTGGGAAGGCAGAGTCCTTACAGCACAGTCGGAGGCCAGCATGGGCAACAGCAGGGCAGCAGTCCTCAGCAAAGCAGTCCAGAGAGTCCTTTGGGCAGGTAGGCAGGTCTTCTGACAGAGTTCAGGTGCAGGTCCAGAAGTGCCTGTGTTGGTGGGGTAAAAGACCCAGTTTATATACCCCAAAATGCCTTTGAAGTGGGGGGGACTTCAATGAGTGGTTTTGAAGTGCACAAGTCCCCGTTCAGCCCAGTCCTGTCTGCCAGGGCTTCTGTTGGGGGTTATCAGTACTTTGTGTGAGAGCAGGCCACTGGTCTTTGAAGTGTAAGAATGAGGCACTCCACGCTTTCAGCCCAGGAAGACCCATTCAGTATGCAGATGAATGCAGATGTGACTGAGTGTCCTGTGTTTGTGGTTGTCTGGGTGAAAAGCACAAGGGAGCTGTCAACCAGCACCGACCAGATGTTGTTCGGAGACAGGCTCTAAGATGGTTTTCAAGTGCATAGAAATGCTCACTTTCTAAAAGTGGCATTTCTAAAATAGTAATAAAATATCCACCCTTGCCAATAATCAGGATTTTCAATTACCATTCTGGTCATACTAAATATGACCTGGTTACCCCTGTCAGATCAGAATCTACAGCTCAAAAAGTGTATGAGGGCTGTCCTAATGCTAGTCCATGAAAGGAGCAGGCCTCACAATACTGGAAAACTAATTTTGAAGTTGTTCACTACCAGGACATATAAAACTCATATGTACATGTCCTGCCTTTTACCTACATAGCACCCTGCCCTAAGGCTTACCGGGGGCCTACCTTAGGGGTGACCTATATGTAGAAAAAGGGGAGTTCAAGGCTTGGCAAGTACTTTTAGATGCCAAGTGGAAGTGAAACTGCACACACAGGCCTTGCAATGGCAGGCCTAAGACATGGTTAAGGGGCTACTTATGTGGGTGGCACAATCCGTGCTGCAGACCCACTAGTAGAATTTAATTTACAGGCCCTGAGCACATGTAATGCACTTTACTAGGGACTTTTAAGTAAATCAAATCTGCCAATTGGGGAAGAACCAATGTTAACATGTTTAAAGGGAAGAGCATATGCTCTTTAGCACTGGTTAGCAGTGGTAAAATGTGCAGTCCTAAAACTTGCAAAAACGGTGTCAGAAAAGTGGAGGGAGGCAGGCAAAAAGGTGGGGGATGACCACCCTAAGGCTGTCAGGTCTAACAATGTCTGTCATGTTGTTATGTGTAAATAGTCACATAGTAACTTCTATTGTTTATGGCCTGGGTTACATCTACATTGTTATTTCCATTGCCACAGGCCACAGCGACCTCTGACCTATCACCTATGACGCCAAAGCTATATTGATGTTGCAATATTAACATTGACATTTTCTCACTAGTGTTCTACCTATGTACTGTATATTTATATGTGTGATGTCCACTATAGGTTTTCCTATGAGCTTGCCTGGTTTGAAAGTGTATCCTTAAACTTTTTCATGTTATTGTTGTGCCTTTGTGCAGAAAGGACTGACTTATACAGAGAGATGCATTTAGCATTCACTAGTGACATAGCCTGGCAACCTGTGGGCTCTGTCAGCTTGGGCTACAATCATCTTTGGTCTCAGGGATGCTGATTCTGAAGCTTAACTCTCTAAACAGCAGGTATTATGGCTATTACTAATTAATTAAAGCTAGCTCATGATGAGAATATGTATAGACAACTATGATGCTTAAGTTTCTTTCTTTTCTGGCAATTGTTTATATTTGCTATTGCCAGTATACTTCCTGCTTTCCCACTTTCCTATATGTGTTTTGTGCAAGGTCAGTGTATAATAAAAACCTCCACTGTACCAAGCCATATATTTCTATGGGGGTGTTAGTCTAAGAGAAGGCCAGGGGGATTTCACAACCTTGGCAGTCATCGACAGGACTGAGCCTACATTGCAAAAATGGTCCTTCTTTAGGTAACATGCAGCAGTTATTTAAGATAAATATCTCCACTTAGGTACTAATCAAATTTAGATTCTCAACATCATCAGATTTTTGTTTAAATTCCCCTAATCCCATCCAGCAAACTTCTTTATAGACTAGGGTGTTCCTGTGCTTTCTTGCACTATGAAGTTCAGATTTTTCACAGCAGGGGTGGGTAGAAAATCGTGATTTTATAAAGGAAATGGAGAGTAATATTATGTATTATGCTCTTTATTCACACACACACACAGCAACTAGAACATTAACTTTAGAATTAGAATCCCAACAACAGTCTAAATCAGTTTAGATGTCCCCAACAAGCAGCCATCTGTCCACTTCTTGGTGCGGACAAACCAAGTCCCTTGTTTGAACAGGCACCACCATAAAAAACTTCTTCTATGATCTTCTTCCAGCCAACTTGCAACAGTGCATGAACCTCTTAGATCATCCCGGAACATTTCCTGTTATCATAAATAAAAAATATAGTTTAAGAGTTGGAAAATACTTGGGAGGGATGTTAGCCTCTCTGTGTTTAATAAAAATCAATCATGATTTTCTACACTCCCCTGCTGTGAAAAATCTGAATGTTATGGCAAGGTACAGAGGCCAATATTATGCATGTTCAAAACTTGTCATAAAATTCAACGCAGCACTCTACGGGTTCACAATAAACATTTTTAAACAGAGTCTGTTGACCAATCCGCTGCAGCAAGAATTCTTCCAAGAATTCCACCCACCATAAATCCTTATGAAGCCATAGCATCTCTTTCTGAGTGTGCCTCAAACTGAGATACATCAATTGCTCCTTTCCTCATAACCTCCTTAACCCACCATGCCAGTGTAGGACATGAAACTGGCTTAAAAGGACACCTAAAAGAAATCAGCAACTGAGAACAATCCTGTCCTCTCAAACTTTCAGTTCTCTTTTCAAACTACTTCAAGCACTTTACTAAACACAATTTCTCATTTTCTCCAAGATTTGGGTTATACAAATTTGTAGTCCTTTTTTAATGTAAAAACAAACACCCCCTGGAATATAACTCCTAGACAACCCTTACAAAGCCCACATGTTTGATACTATTCTGAAAAGAAATCAAACTCAGTAGCACAGCTAATTTTAAGGACAAATCCTTTAAGGGCGAAAAATCATTGTCTCTCCAGTTAGACAATTCCTTCAACACTACATCAACATCACAAAGAGATGAATACTTTGGACCTGGAGGCACCTTCAACCACGCACTTCTTATCAATCTCTTCATCACATCATGTTGTCCTACTGGGAATCCATTCACTAATTCATGGCCTGCTGAAATAACAGACCTGCTTAAATTCACTGTCCTGTAAGAAAAACCTCCATAAAATAGTTGACAACATTCACCACAGAAGCTGTAATGGGATCGAAATCCCTTCTAGAGAACCAGCATTTCCATCTCTTCAATGTGATCTATAAGCATTTGTTGTACCCAGAGCCCAGGAACCCTTGATGAGCTTCATAGCCTCCGACGATAAGCCTGACACCTGCCATAAACGCATGAAATCGTCTAACCTATCAATGCAGTTGACCTTGTTGCACCAAATCGTGACATTCCCCACTGGATTCTCCAACAACTTCACACACCCTGTGAGAACCAATGGATCATCTAGCAGCAAACTCATCACATCTGGAAACCACACTTGTGAAGGCCAAAACAGCGACACCAATACTAGTTCTGCCTGTTCTTTCCACACTTTTATTAACATTGTCTGTATCACTGAAAATGGGAAACGCATAAATGCGTATTGATTCCCCGTGCTGCAGGAACGTATCTATTGCATTTGCCTCTGGGTCAGCTAAGTATTCAACCTGCTCGAAAACAGATCCATTTTCAAAGGACTCCATCTGATCTCCAATGCCCTGAACACCTCCCTGTTCAACGTCCAATCGCTTGAAACCCTCAGAATTCTCTGATTCCCATCTGCCACTGAATTGTTCAAATCTGTAATAGGTTGGGATTGTACCATGATATTCTGAACTAGACAAAAGTGCCAGAAATTCCTTGTCAAATCTGCCAGTGCCTTTGACCGAGGCCCTCCTAATCGATTTACATACCTTACCGCTCACACATTGTCCATCTTCAACAATATACACAACATTTTACATGGTCCTTGACAAAACGCACAGCAACAAAACTGTGGTAACAACTCCAAGTAATTGATAAGTATCTCCTTTTCCTGAAAGGAACACTTCCCCTCATTTATAAAGGGCCACATATGGCTCTCCATCCTTGCAGGCTGGCATCTGATTCTACCAAATCAGAGGCTACCCCAAAAATGGCCCTTCCATTCCACGCTCTAGGGGCCAGATGTACATAGCCATTTAGCATTTCTTAACGGTCCAAATTGCTATTTCGGGCCGTTAAGAAAGGCTAAATGGGCTTTTCAGATGTACAAAGCCCTTTAGGGAACCACAAACTGTGGTTTCTACCAAGCAGAAATTGCAATTTGTGATTCTCTAAATAGGAAATCGCAAATAGGGATGACCTACTTACGATTCCTATCCCGATGTACAAAACATTTCCTAAATGCAAATTTGGCATTTAGGAAATGCAATTACCATTGACTCCAAGTCGATAGTAACTATGTGCAATTTAAAACACCAAAAGATGTTTTTTTAATTGTAATAGAACACACACATGCTACTAGGGTATATGTGTGCTCTACATATGCACCACTATTTTTTGGGTGCATTATGGAAGGCCTTTTGCCCAAAGTCATGATTGGTTATGCATTTCCAAATAGCAATTTCCTAATAGGAAATCGCTATTTTGGAAATGCAAACCACCCCATTTTAAAAAATGGCATGGGATTTCTTAATTGCGATTTTCTAATATCGATTCCAACTTTGTAAGAATTGCTACAAGGAAATCGGTATTTTGATACTTATCATTGAGCATTTTCTAAATAGAAATCAATATGGAGTTGCTATTTAGGAAATGCAAATTGCATCTACGTACATCTGGCCCTGGATTCTCTATTCACCCATTTAACTTCTGGTTTGCGGCCATATTCAACTGAATCTTTTGAGAATATCTCATCCCTTTTCAAAGATGGCGAGCTTTCAATCTCTGCAATGCTCAATAATGTAGTGAAGCTGGGAATATTGTCAGAATCTAAGTTGAAAACAAGCTTTATTAGTATCGTCAATCGCAGAAGTGAAAATAAACTGACCTGCTTCCCTCTCTTTATTTGCATGCAAATCTTTTTCACCTTCTTTGCAGGCAATTTCAATACACTTCCAACGTCAGTATCGAAAAACCTAAAAATACCGTCTCATGACTGGGGACTAACCATGATTTCTTCCTGTTACCAGTGAAACGCAGATCCTCCAAATCATAAACTGGTAACTCCATTTGCTCTTGAGCCGGTTTCCTGGATCCTGCCATTATCAGAATTTTGTCTAAATATACTATCAGACATACACAGCCACGCCATTAATGGTCTCATTATTTTGGTGAAACACCATGGAGCTGATGCCACTCCGAATGGGAGACAAGCGAACCTCCGAATCATCCTCTGCCATTAAAACCAAAAGCTAATGTCTGTGTTCCTGACATACTGGCATAGTGAAATAGGCAACCCTTTAAATCTAGGTGCACCAACCAGCCTCCTTCCCTCAAAACTTCTCTCAAAAAATGAATTCCTTCTATTTTGTTCAACACTCTCAAGTTTATTACTGGCCTCATTTCTTTGTCATTCTTTTACACCAAAAAAATATACTTACAAATCTTCTTGAATCACTTAAGACCTTCCTCTTGCACCCTACTCCAAAAGTGCCCTCATTTTGTGAGTCACCAAATTCTCTAATTTCCTTGAGAATATCAGAGTCCTTGGTATTTCTTAAATGAAATGGTATGTCTACAAAATCTTTATGATAACCTTGTACTGTTTCCAATACCCACTGATCTGAAGTAATCTCCATCCATGCGTTACAAAGTGGGCGATTCTGCCACCCAACTTTAATGCAGTACATAAAGAGTTGTTTGCAAACATACCTTGCATGCCTCTTGCCCTTCTGTTACCCGTGCAAATTTTTTCTTCCTCACTGGCGTTGTGGGTAAAATCCTGGCTTGTTGTATCCTCCTGAGAGTTTAATTTCATATGAGAAAGGATCTCGCATGAAGCCATAACCACGGCCAGGAAGCTGACCCTGACTCTCCTATACACTCCAAAAGCCTTCCTCATATCTCTCTGTACCTTCTGAATAGAATTAAAAGTGCCTATAAATATGGCTATATCTTTAAAAACCTCTTCTCCAAGTAGCAATACATTGGCTTCTCACCCCGCTTCTTTAGGCGCCAATTCTGCTAATTTGGGATCAGTCTTCTTGATAATGATTTTTTTCTGTTCAGTACAAAGGGCAGCGCTTGAATTGCCCAGTAAACAAACTGTCCCCTGCACCCACTGGCACAACTCTTCAATATTTATTTTAGACTTATTCACATGTGCTTCCTCACACATATCAAATATCTTTGTCAAGGGACCTTAGACATCCAGCAATCTGTCTTGACAAACTTTAAGGCCCTTGTCCAATCCTTTTCTAGGGTCCCTTGCAGATTAATTTAAAAATGCCATAATTTTAGGATATAGTTCAGGTGTATCAGCGACCTTATTAAGATGGCCTTGGACACTCAGACCTCAGCCTTTTTATTACTTCCTTAGACATTGCTCATCTTTCCCAATTTTCCACATACTGGGCCACATGATCAGCAGGAGTTCATTGAGGAGACAACGGATGCTGAATAAGATAAGGATCAAACATAATCTCCCACAATGGATGTAATAATCCTTTCTCTTTTTTCACTTATTTCTTATTTCACATCCCCACTACTAGAAGATTTGTCAGAAACCACCAATTTGTGTCCCACTTTAGTGGCCTTTAGAGTCTTGTCATCCAAAGCCAAAAGAGTTGCCCATTTCTTTTTGATTGGGGACCTTCATGTCCTTTCATTTTTCTGACTCCATCCATGCTTTCTACTAAAGGTTCTCTTTTTTGTGATACTTGTTATGTGCACTATTCGATGTATCTGCCGTTATCTCTACTGCCTCTACAGACCAAAAGTCCTTATTCTCATTACGAACTTCTTCAGTCCCAAATTTTGCCAAATGTTTTTCTACATAATCATCAAGGCTCTTACCTAATTGTGACACTAAAGCTGTAAATGCTTTGGCGGCACAGGCCTGTGCTTTTTCATCCAAACCCTGTCCTTCAGCAGCCTTCTACTCCATCTTCTAATATTTGTACAACAATGTACTATCAACAATTAATTTTTTCCTAAAACACAACACTCCCAAGCATACTCCTCTTCCTCACAATCTCTTCTGAACCAGCAATGTTTTCTGAGACAAAACATCTTATTACCTGCCCTAGATAAGTCAGTCATAAACAACAAGTGTTCTATCATTTAAAATGTCATTGACGTCATGGTGAGAATGTAAAAATAGAAATGGTGAGATTGTTGGAGATGCAAGGTTCTAAAGGACGGTGATGGTGATATTGCTGCAGGATGTGAGAATGTACTTGGTAGTAAAGTTGAGAGTGTGGGGGGTGATGATGTGAATGTGATGAATAACAGTGGTGAGACTAATAAAACATGAGAAGGTGATAGGGATAGTGCGACTGACTGGGAATGGGAGGAAGTGATGGTTAGTGATGATAAGATTGGAGGGTGAAAAAGACAATGTGATTGATAGTGATGATGAGTCTGCTGGATGATTGAGAATGTGAAGGATGGAAACTGTGCGACTGCTGGGTGAAGTGAAAATCCGATGAGTAGTGGGGAGAGGCTGATGAGTGATGTGAGAAAGTGATGAATAACGATCATGGGGCTGTTAGGGGTTGTGATAATGCGGTGGAGAGTGAGAGTAAACCTGGGGTGGGTAACGGCGAGAATCTAATATGAAATAGTGACTCGTATGTGATGGTAAGAATGTTACGTTAGATATGAGGAGGCACATGGAGCGTGAAAGAATGTGACTTACTGCAAACGTGAGGCTGGTGAGGATGTGCACTCTCCTGCAAATTGTGCTGCCATCCACAGCCAGAAGTGGACACTCACACCCCCGAACAATTGCACTTTCGGCACTAGTTTACACAGGTTCCTCTGATTAAATACTAGCTATTCTGGACGCTGGGGTGCAGGAGATCAGGACGTAGGATGGGAGCTGGGCCGTCAAGGACGGAGTAGGAAGATGGGGTTATAGAGTGAAAGAAGAGCTGGAGCTGTCGGAGCTAGTTGAGAGATGTGGCTGATGAATGAAGTACGAGCTTGGCTGAAAGAGTGAGAGGGTAGATCTTAGAAGAGGGGAGTTAAGATGAGCCAAAGGAGTGGGAGGAGTGCTGGGGTCAAGGAGTGAGGAAGGCAGGAGCTAACGGCGAGGAGGGAAAGAAACCCTGGATAAAGTAGGGAGAGAGGCGCTCTGGTGAACGGGGAGGATCTGTGTTCAGTCAGCGAAAGAAGAGGTAGGTGAGGAGCAGGGGGGGCAGAGAGGAGCTGAGGTAGCAGCAGGGAGAATGGAACGGAGGTAGAAGTAGGGAAAGAAGAGCTGGGGAGAATCAAGGGATTTCGATTGAAGAACGGGGAATGTAGAGGATTCTCAGCTGGGGCTGAGAGAGTACTTAAGAGCAGGGTTTAAGGACGAAGATTAGTCACAGGTTGCAAGGAAAGGTTTGGAAGAATTAAGGAGTGGGCAGATGCAGTAAAAGGGAAGGTGTAACAGCTGGGTATGCACAAAAGGAAGGATATTCGTGGTGAAGGGAACTGGAGTGAACTGTCTATTTGTGAAAAACATGTTGATCTCAAGAGAAATCTGAGGGGTAACTTATTTTATTGACCTCTGGAGGAAGACCGGCTGTGCCAGGATTTGAACCACTGACTGTGTGATAAAACACTAACCTGTGTTGTAGATCTGTATAGCTAGCATACCCAGATATTTTACACTCAGTCCGATTTTGCTTCATAGGGATTTTTAGCAGGATTGCTTATACTGTTGGCACCTTTTGTTTATGAGTTCTTGAGTTTCGAAGGTCTATGCCTGACAGATGAGTAGTTTTTGCTTTGCATTCTGGAATTTGTAGTCCTGATCTTATATTGGGAAGAATGACAAAATCAGAATGCAAAAAAAAGACTGAACTGGAGCACACACTGAGCTGTGAAACCGTGACCAATGATGGCCTAAGCCAATGGAGGGTCAGGCTGGGATTTGTAGTGTTACTATCTCAGACATGGTGAATAGGGGGGCCTGGAGGCATTGCATAGTATTCATACCTGCCTCAGGTTTGGTGTGCTTTTAAGTCTGCTGTACGTGCCAATAGTCTGAGCTCCTATACAACATTTCAAGACCCTAACCAAACACCCAGCAAGCATTCTTATGAGCGTAATCACTTTAGGAGAACACCACGACTTCTAAATACAGTCACTATTTAAGAAAACAGAAAACAATGTCTTGTTATGTTACATTGTTTTATGATGCACAATGTTCATTGTTAGACCTGTCAGCCCTTGGTGTGGTTTCTCCCATCATTTTGGCTTCTGACCTCCTGTTTTGACCCAGTGCTGAACTTTGCTTTTGCTGGCTTTAGACTTTGGGCACTTTAGCACGGCTGACCATTTCTGTTGAAATTGTATTTGTGATTGGGTTATCCATGAGTGGCATATTTGATTTATTAGTAAGTCCCTAGTAAAGCGCACCAGAGACACCCAGGGCCTGCAAACCAAATGCTACTAGTGGGCCTGCAGCACTGATTGTGCCACCCACGTGAGTAGCTTTATAGACATGTCTCAGAAATGCCACTGCAGTGTCTGTGTGGGCAGTTTGGAACTGCCAGTTTGACATGGCAAGTGTACCTGCTTGCCAGGCCCAAATCTTCCCTTTTACTACATGTAATTCACCCCTAAGGTAGGCCCCGGGCAGCTCGATGGGCAGGGTGCAGTGTGTTTAAAAGGTATGACATGTACTGGTGCGTTTTGGTTGTCCTGATAGTGAAATATTTTCTGCTAGGGAATGACCTGGAGCATTCGCCTGGAAGGAGGTAGAGCTCAGGTCGCACTTGGAGATGTGGGATTGCCAGAGTGGGCCTACAGGACCACATGGTTTATGCCACCAGAGAGTGAGATCAGAAGTACAAGGAGCCTGAACAGTTGTCCCGGTGCATGCCAGGAGGAGGAGGGGCAAGGGGCCCAATGGAGCCCCATGGGCACGGTGCAGTGAATTTAAATTTACGACATGTACTGGTGTGTTTTACATGTCCTGATAGTGAAATACAACTAAATTTGGTTTTCAACCATTGCAAGGCCTATCTCTCCCATAAGTTAAGATGGAGATTGCCTTGAAGTATATTTTAAGTGTAATTTCCCATTAGGTGCAGACAGAGGTCTGGGGTTTGGGGTCTCTGAACTCACAATTTAAAAATACATCTTTCGGTGAAGTTGGTTTTTAGATTGTATGTTTGAAAATGCCACTTTTAGAAAGTGGACATTTTCTTGCTTAACCATTCTGTAGAATACACGTCTGGGTCAGGATGACAGTTGGGCTGTTTGTGAATTCACTCAATACAGTGACACAAAGGGAGCTGGGGTGTGCCCTGCATATCTTGATGGATCTTTCTGGGCAAGTGTGGTGGGAGGAGTTGACGCTTGCACCAAAGCAGTCTCCAACCCCTAGCAGTTTGGCTGGAACAAGGGCAGGAAAGGCTGGGTCTTGTGCACTACAAAGACTTTCCTTTGAAGTTTGTCTAGTTCAAAAGCAGAAAAGAGTATAAGTATTGGGCCTTTGAGACCACATCTTCAGAACACTTCTGGACTGAGGACATTGTGCCAGAAAGAAGAGCTATATTGCGTAGGTGGGACTACCACTCTGCCTGTTGCTTTGCTGTGCTGGCCTGCTGCTTGCTGCTTCTGCTGTGGGAGTGAAAGGACAGAATTTAAATTTCTACATCCTGCTTTTCAAGGTTCTCCAAGGGCTTGAACTGAGCTTGCCTCCTGTTATAAGTCTCCGGGACATCAAAGACTTCATCTGACAGCACCTGGGCTCTTGCTGAGAGTCCTGACTTGCCAAGTGGTGCCATTTCCTGGGCCCGTGGGAGTGAGCTATGGTGAAACCAGAAGAAACCAAGTGCATCGACTCCAGCAGGACTTCAGAACGGCTGAGTCCACGCTGCTGCCTGCACCAGGAACCGTTGTCCCAGCTGACTGCAATAACCAAGACCGACGCCGCAGGCCCGACGCTGCTGCAGCGTCTCTGAAGTCCCATCACAGCATGAGCCCTGAGTGCCGTGTTCCCGACTTCTGGGATACCAGACTCCGCAGCAGCACCTGTGGCCCTGTGAAGTGATTGCGACAACATGAAGTTGATGCTGCACGTCTTGACCTGCTAGATTCATCGACCCGCTGGATCGCAAGGAACCAACGCCTCGCCACAGAATCACCTCCCCTGCAACCATAAGGAACTGAAGCCTCACCTCACCTGCCTTGCAGTAAGGAACAGGCGCCTCACCTCCGCAGTAACAGTAAGGAACCAATGCCGCACCGGATCCAGCGACGCCTCACCTACCCGAATCCATGCAATGTCTTTGTTTCATCCTTTTCAAAGGTACTGTATATGTGGCTCCGTGACCGGCTCGCACTGCCTTGTGAGTGGGGTCAGACTGTTGGGAACAACTCCGTCAACGACTTCATGATATCCCCAGTTGGAACTATTGTCTTTCTACCCATTATACTGAAGTTTAATCTTTGAAAATTCATATTTTTGCTTGTGCATGTTGTTTTTTGATGTTTTGGTCTTGTTTTATTCACATAAATATTGGCCATTTTAGTAAACCTCTGTGGAGTACTTTTGTGGTGTTTTCACTGTTACTGTGTGTGTGCACAAATACTTTACACACTGCCTAAGAGATAAGCCAGACTGCTTGTGCCAAGCTACCAACGGGGTGAGCAGTGGCTACCTTAGCTGTGTGGCTCCCTTACCTGGACTAGAGTGAGGGACCCTACTTGGACATGGTGTAAACTAGAGATACTATTTATAGCACTCCGTTTTCAAAAGCTCCTTCTCACATGGGAAATGAAGGGGTCGAAACATACAACAGAAAATAATTATATACTGTTTAAAACACCCATTATCATGTGATGCCCAAGATAGTCATATGAGAGAAAACCCAAAGTCCTCCCATGTGATCTCCTAAATATTCCTTTGGGGGAAAATACCAGTTCCATCCTTGTTTTTAAAGTTATTTTTAACTCAGATTCAGTCATTTCTACCATCATTACTGGAGCAGTGTGAGTTAAAATGCATACTTTCAAAACAATTCTTGGGTGGACCTGCACTTCCCAGGTAAAGTTGTGTCCTTACACTCTGTCAATATCTAATCAACGCCCCTGTTACTGGGCGCTTTAATGAGAAAAATGTCCTACATTTACAAAGTCTTCAATGAAGGAGATGTCCCTCCAATATGACATTTTCACCTACTCCCTAAAACAAATCATACTTATAAAACATGCACTAAAGAGCACAATTTCCCACGTTTCTCAAAAATGATATATAAAGTGATCGTTTGAGACATATCAGTTCCAACCAGTGTTACTGGAATATTTGCAACAATTTACAATAAAATTAATCTTTGTGAAATATCACTTCTCTTTTCCTGCTCCCCTGTATCTGCACAATCACCTGATGGTTTTCGCAGCATGCACAGAAATCATCTTTGTTTTGGTCTTGAAAAGTTGAGGATGTAAAAAGGTGATGGGTAGTAATGGTGAAACTGTAGGAAGCGATCATGAGAATGTAAGGGACAGCAACGCTTAGACTGATGAAGAATGTGAGAATTCAGTGGAGAGCGATGCTGAGGCTAGGGTGATTGAATTGGAAATCTCGTGGGACGGATTACCAGATAATTTTGTGGTGATCGTATTAATCCAATTCTTGCTTCCTCGTCCTAAACCTCACATATGAGCAGGCTCTGCCTCGCTTCTAGAATATTTCACAGAAATTTGAAACCCTCCTCTTCTCCCAAAGGACCCACCCACAAAGGGAGTCATAGGCAATATCCTTCTTGCACTCATTCTCCAGGCCTAAATATTATGTGGTGAATAAGGAAGTGCAGAAGGGCAGAAGGCATGGGACAAGAAGTAACAACCAGATTAGTAATGTGATTGCCTGTAAGTAATCTGGTCATTAATTCCTCATTTTGTTTCCTTGTCTCCATCCATTCTTACTTTTGAGGACATATGAAACCCATAGAGACGCTTAGGACTCTGCAGCCCCACAAAAATACCAAAGAATAACAAAATCCCAAGTGCATTTTATAAAGTAGTTCAATCCACCAGAGTCCTTTTGAGAGATGATAACATAACAGAAACAAAAGACGAAACAGTTTGGGATTCCACATCCTAATGAAAATACTAAACAGAACTACAGGGAGTTTCCAAGGTGCCTGCCTAACAAATATCAATAAGAGAGACTGAGCGTGTGAGCCAATAAACAATCTGAGAAAGACGATTCTTTGAGAGAAATGTGTTTATCCCAGCTGAAAGGCCTTCTTAAACAAGCCTTGGCTATTGCACATTAGACAGTTCATCACTAAGCACGGGCAGCTATGTGCTCGTCAAGCCATCAACATTTCTCGACAGTACATACAGATTACAATGAAGCATCGATTAGTAACATGTGGTAGCTCACCATGGCATAGTTGATACAACTAACGAGAAAGAAACGTGCTTGCTCTCATGGATTCAACCTTGAAATGCCTTTGAAATTCTGAGACCAGAATATTGTAGGCATCCTCTCTAATAATTCGAAACAGCACACGAAATTCGAGTTCTGCAAAACACCATTTTATGACTTCTAATGTTACCCCTTCTGTGTTCTTCCGTACTGTAGTGATGCAGTCACTTAATCTCAACAACATGGATCGGTCAGATTTCCTAAATACGGCCAAGATGTTCACAACAAACATTGCATTTCTGAATAAGAGGCTGACATGACTCTACTAGAACTGCGTTGAAGCAGAGCAGACTGGCCCTTGATAGCTAAGGAGTATGCCAATTAGATTGTGCACTGTATCATCCGCTCAATATACAAAAAAGGAGTCTCAATACCCTACCAAAGTACCATAGGTAGTGAATAAATTATCACAATGACAGACAACAGGTAAATCGATAACATTTAAGAAATGATCAACTCTATTCTTGGGGGTGATTGAATCATGGTGGTAAATGGGAGAAACAGGAAAAATCACCATTGCTTTGTTATGGAATATCTTAGTGGGCTTAGGGCGAAACCCTGATCCTGTTTCAAAAATCATCCTGTCTCGAAAAATAAGAACATATGGAGACTAGCAATCCCAACTCTCCAATTCCGCTAGAAGAGGTAATACCAACTAAAGCAAAGGTTTTAGAGACACCTCCTCCAAAGGTTTGTAGGGGTGACATTTTATGGACCGTTATACTAAAAGGAAGATCTCATGTATGAGAACCACCTTGCAAAGGAGGTTGAGCTAGCAGATAATCTATAATTAGCCCAGAAAAAAAATGTTTGCGAACTTTTAAAGCCTCTAGGGGAAACCCTATATGCCATAATTTCTGCCTATTGAACCTTAGGAGTGGCAAGAGACAAACCGTGAGAATAAAAAGAAAACATCCTAAAGGAATTGCAAAAATCAATACTAAGTTCCCAGGGAGTAACCTTTCTTAACACATGATTTATGGAAAATGAGCACTGGGGGTATGTGTCTTCCTCCTGGAAGCATGTTTGGAGGTCTGAAGTGGCTTTGCAAAACCATAAGGGAGGCCTAATAACCAGGCGTAGATGTTCAGTTGCCACACTGAGAGGCACATTCTCCCCAGGACATATGATGAGGGAAAGTTTTGATGATGACAGAGCAGCATCCATACTGTTACCATCACCACGTGACAGAGAATTGTGACCCCTACTCTTGGACCAAAAGGTGACCACGACATTTCATCAGAAGCAGCTGGGCAAGAGCTTGTGAACTACTGGGAAAGAGGGAAAGCCAAAGACAGGATGTTCTGGCCAAAGGCTAATCAGAGTGCTTGTTCCACTGTGTAGGAAAGTAACCTCTTCTTGGCATGTTACCCTCTATTTCTGCCTGATGTCAAGGTGTTTTGACTGTGTCACTGGGATCCTGCTAGCCAGGACCCCAGTGCTTATGGTTTATGGCTTGCTTGCCAGTATGTTTCATTGTTTTTTAAAGTATGCTTGACTGTGTCACTGGAGTCCTGCTAACCAGAACTCCAGTGCTCATGCTCTCTCGTTTCTAAATTGATCACTGCATACTGGTAACTCAGTATTTCTCTCCAAATTGGAACACTGGTCACCCCTTATAAGTCCATAGTATATGGAACCTATGTACGCAGGGCATTTGGGTTCCATGAGAGCCATATGGGCTGCAGCATTACTTTTGCCACCCCTAGGGAGCCCATGCGAAGGCTTCTACAGGACTGCCATTGCAGCCTATGTGAAATGGTGCCCGCACCATTTCTCGCCATTTACACTGCACCAGGTCACTTATAAGTCACCTATATGTCAGGCCTTCCAACCATGAAGGCTGGATGCAAAGTACCTGTGTGTGAGGGCACCCCTGTACTAGCAGAGGTGCCCCCACATCGTTCGGACCATTTCCCCAGACTTTGTGAGTGGAGGGACACCATTTTACGCGTGCACTGGACATAAGTCTATACCTATGACCAGCTTCACAATGGTAACCCCAAATATGGCCATGTAAGGTATCTAACTACTGGGAATTGTACATGGGAGCAGCTCAAGCCCAGGAAGACAGAAAAAAGGATTTCCTTTGGAAGAGGGGTGTTACACCCGCTCCCTTTGGAAAAAGGTGTTAAAGGCATGGGTGGAGTAGCCTCCCAGAGCCTCTGAAAATGCTTTGAAGGGCACAGGTGGTGCCCTCCTTGAATAATCCAGTCTACACCGGTTCAGGGACACCCAGTTCCTGCTCTGGTGCAAACTGGAGAAAGGAAAGGGGAGTGACCACCCCCCTGCCATTCACCACCCCAAGGGTGGTGCCCAGAGCTCCTCCAGAGTGTCCCTAGGTTTTGCCATCTTGTATTCCAATGTGGTGGGGCACTCTGGGAGCATCTGAGTGACCGGTGCCAGCAGGTGACATCAGAACCCTCCCCTGATAGGTGCTTACCTGTGTAGATGACCAATCCCCCTTCCAGAGCTATTTAGGGTCTCTCTCTCCTGGGAGTTTCCTCAGATTCGGATTGCAAGACTCTAGCAGGAATCCTCTGCATCCTTTACTTCATCTTCTATCACCGGAACTGCAGCTGAACCCTCCAGGAACTCTACAACTGCAACAAATAAGAAAAGACAACTTCTGCAACATTGTAACTTCAGCTCCTGCCAGCAACTTCAACAGTTTCTAGGTCATGCACCCTCTGAGGACTGCTTGTCTTCAGCCTGCACCAGAAGAACCGAAGGAATCTACCGTGGAGTAATGGAGTCACTTCCCTGCTTCAGCAGGCACCCCTCTGCAGCGACGACCAGTGGCATGGTCCCCTCTCCAGACGACAGATGGTTCTTTCCAGATGTAGGTAAAACATCCCCTTAACCAAATGAAACTGGGTCCAGGTGAACTGTAATTCCTGGGTTGGGTCCAGATGGGAATTGGTTGTATTGATCAGCAACCCCAGGGAAGCCAGACTTTAGCTAGGAACGTCAATGGTTTCTATAGTCTACACTTTCTAAGGTGAGAGAATTAGGCAGTAAATAAGCCAGTAGGAGTAAATGGCAATTCCTCTGTTGTGAAGGACGGCTGTGACCGGACTCAGAACCTTCAAGGATACTCTTGGGTCAAATTTGAGTTTGAATGGGAGAATAATGAACTGGAAATAATTAGAAGACAGAACTGCAAACGTTAAGAGACGTTTATGTGGGGGCCAAACTAGAATCTGGACATAAGTGTCCTCTAGATCTAGTGCCCCAAGAAATTCTTCCTTTAGGAAGGGAGGAATTATACTCAAAAGAATATTCATTTTGAAATAAATAGTCTGGACAAATTGGTTCAAACCTTTCAGATTGATGTTCATCCTAAAATCTCCAATGACTCTCCCATTTTGGGGACAGTTGGTGAGGCGACACATTGATGTAGAAGCTGCAGGAACAATATTGGCTCTCCAATATACCTTTCTTCCTATATTTGTGACTTTTACATATTTTAGCAAAAAACATGCCCACTGGCAGTCAATCCGCTTGACGCCAACATTCCGATGGGCAAAGAGGCCATCTCCAGAACATATCACTCTCTCATTATGAATGCACCAGACTGCTTTACAGATCCGCACCAGACATGGGAACAGTGAGTAGATGACCTGGAGGACGATGACTGGTGGGAGGTCCGCCTCGTTCCAGAGAACTGGCCATCCTCGCCCACCTCCGCATGATTCAACTCAATTGCTTAAACCTCGCCTATTTACCCTCCCGCTGACTCTACTGAACATACTAGGACCCTCAAGGTCACAGGGCACACTGTTCTTTGCTTCAGATTTCTTCCATATGGTCTGGGCATGCCTGATGAAGTCTTAGTGATTACTTTCATTTAACGAAACATGTGTTGGGTGGAACTGTGGTTGGAATTGTGATTAACTGTAACTGCGATTGTATATACAGTAATGTCAGAGAAATAAACACTTGTGAGGATACAGGGTGTACTACATGGTATAGTTGGTAACCTTACCATGAAGTACACTCACAAATGCCTTCTTGAGTCCAGTCGGGTATGTTTACTTAACCTTAAGCTCAACCCTGGGTAGCTGTAAGCAGTAAGGCTTAGCAAAGGAACAATGTGTAAACCATTTAACAACACTAAACAACAGAATGAGAAAGTCACACGACATGAAAGAAACAAGACACAAGGTTAGAAATCGATATTAAAATGCTATGAATCTTCAGAGAACTTGATCATCAAAATCTACTGGATGGCTCCAGAGATATAGAATTTTAAAGGAATAAATAACTTTAGCATTAACCACAAACAAGCATTAGTCAACAAAAACTTTAGAAACTTTTGAAAAGTTTGGAAGAGTTAGTTTGGCAACTCCGGCCGAGTTGGGAGACCAAGCCCAACAGGACAGAGGTCCAGAGAGGATATTTTAAATAGTTACCTGGCCACCAGAGCAATTTTAGATCAAGATCCAAACTTTACAGGATGACCGCCATAGATGATAATGGAGTGGTCCTGATGCTGAGAGATGCCGGCTCAAAGATGCTCAAGGATGCTCCAGGTGCTGTGCGGTCCACGGGGTGAAATCTGGTTGAGTCCTCGGTTCACAGGTGAGTAGGGGTGACTCTGTCCATGAATTTCGGTGTCCCAAAAAGTCCTCTTTACAGGATTCCAAGCAAGGGAGTATCAAGAAAATTAAAATAACCCCACTTTGACCCAAAGCTCTTATTGCACCATGCAAGCAATGCAAGACATTTCAACCCTCCCCAGAAGAGCTTCCTTGTCTCTTCGATCTAAGTATCTGTTCAATCATATTTTCATTCTTCCATTCACCCACTGAAAATCATCATTTCACTTCTAAATTCTGTCATCCATTCTGTCTTTCTTCCAACATTCAGTCTGTCACCATTCCATCCACCTGTCTGCCCATCCATATCCCAAACTATCGACCTATCTTCAAACCTATCCATCAAACGTATCCATCCTTTCACTCAGTCATCCATCCTTTCCTTTAATCATCCCCTTTAATCCATTCATTCATCCATCCATCCTTTTGCTCATTCATTCCACCCTTTCACTCATCCATCCGTCCTTTTAACCCATCCATCCATCCTTTCACTCAGCCATCCATTCTTCCAGTCATCCATCCACCATTCGATTTACCCATCCACTTATCCATCCATTTATCCTTTCAATTATCCATCCATCCCACTCATTCATTAATCTATTCACCCTTTCTCTTATCCATCTATCCTCCCTTTCATCCAGTATCCATCTACCCTCCCTTTCACACATCCATCCTTCGTTTCACTCTTCCATCCACTATTGCACTCATCCATTCTCCCTCTCACTGAGTCCACCCATCCATCCACTCATCAATCCATCAATTTACCCTTTCACTTATTGTTTCATCCTTTCACTCATTCATCTATCCATCTTCTCATCATTAATCCATCCACCCTTTCACTCATCCATCCACCCTTTCACTCATCCATCAATTGATCCTTCCAGTCATACATCCTTTCATACATTCTTTATTCATCCATCCTGGTTCCTAGGGCTGCTGATGCAGACCTTGCACATTAGCAGCAGGCAGCCATGATACAAATCTTTGGTGGAGGCTGGTGTCTCCCTATGTTGATGAATCCGGTCACAACCAACACTCGAGGGTCCAGCAGGTACAGGTGTACCTTTTCACTATCTTTGAAATGTTCTTGGGGATGCCCGGGTACAGTAGCAGTAAGACTTCTGTGATGGCTACCAGAGATGCAACATGGGCTCCTTCTGCTTTAATTTCTCCAGTGCTGTTCTGGGGGCCCAGCCAATTGACCCTTGGAGTCTCTGCTTTAGACTGGGGCTGTGGATCAGCATTTCCATGAGCTTGGCAGCAGAACAGGGTCTAAACTTCACTTGCCCAATGTGCAGCAGGTGCAGTCACTCCAGCATTGCAGCCTCTCTTTCTGCGCTTCCAATGGGTGCAGAGTGGTCTCCTGCTAGTCCTCTTTCTGGGTCCAGTCAGTATTAAAGTCTTTGGTGCTAGGACTGCCCATTATGTCCTCGAAAAGTGCCCAGAGGGGACAACAAGTCATTAGCCAATGAGCTAGTTGGTCCCCTGCTCTCCGTGACACAGTTTGGTGATCTGTGGCATCTGGCTATCCCAGGGTGCAGCATTCTTGCCGCAAGCCACATAGCAGAATCCTTCCATGACTTTGAGGACCTTGGTAGCCTACAGCCAGAGGCATGGCTACCATGGGGCTACACACCCCTGGAAAACCGGTTTGTGAACTGGTTTTCCGTCCTCTGTCCCTGGCTGTACTCTGTCTGCAGGAAACAAAAGGCATCCTGCCAGAGAGTGTTGTCACAGTGGCCCTTCAAAGGCGGCTTCACTTTTGAAGCTCCCCTTTTTTGGCTAACACCCCGGGCAGCCATTTTCTGGGCGGAGGACACACCTTTCTGTACGGTAACAGCTCTTGTTCCTGGCCAAGGAGTCATTCACACATCTCTCAAGGCAAGCAAAAAGCTGTCTGTGTGGTAATGCCTTTATGAGGCCACTGGACTAGCTGGGGCACAGAGTGCAAACTTTGTCAAACTTGCTTATCTTTAAAAGTGACATTAATTTCAACTTGGCCATCAAACTACATTTGATGCCACAATTAATTTGATACCTTACATGACCCATTCTGGAAGTCCCAGTCAAAGGTTAGCCGGGTTGGGATGCTACCCGGTACCCCTGTATGAACCAATGGGGCAACCAACTTTACCCACAACAAAAAGACAATTTGTAAGTGTTGCTGATAAGATATATTGTAAAACGTGATTTACTTAACAAAATACAGCTCCCTGCAATGGGACTCCATAGGCATTCCTTCATGGAGACTTAAGGGACAGAGTGGCTTTGCCATAGGTTTAAATGGCAAAGACGAACTGGCAGTGAAAACACTGCCCTTCCAGTCTGCAGTGGCAAGCTGGGGGCCATTTTACACCCTGTCACACGAAGGGTGGCACCAACAGTGCTGCAGCCCTGAATGGAGACTCTTTTTTATGTGCTCTGGGTGCCATATACTAGGGACTTATAAGTAAGTCAGGCCTTGCCAATTGGGTATATCCAATTCAGGAGGCAATTTATCTTGGGTTAAAACACTGGCACTGAGGTCTGATTAGCAGGCCTCAGTGTACTCCAAGAGTCGAAAACCAGAAGCTAATAGTCCAGATGGAGGCAAAACATTGGGGAGGGCCTGCAAAAAGCCTGTTTCTTTACATGACACTCCTGCTCTACTCTCCCCAGGGAAAAAGAGTGATTGCGATCTTGTCCAGTAACAACTAAACTCCTGAAAAAAAGCCTCTTGTTTGTTCATTATAGGAGACCAAGGCATTGTAAAAGAACCAGAATCTGGGGGGGGGGGCAAGAAGAATTCTCTCTCGTTAGCCTCTTGAACAATTCCAAACATCTAAACTTTTTTGATCAACTCTAAGCAGTGCATAAAAGATTTCTCAAAGTGACTTCCCATTGGGAACTTGGAATATTTCGCAATGACTGGAATAACCAACAGCAATGTGGGGTTTTGAAAAGTTATCATAGGAAATGTTATTCGCTTGTCACCAGTCCTTTCCCCGAAAATGATTACCTACACTCTGAATTTGAGCAGCCATCTGATGTTAATGACATCTGTAGTGAGCCCACCTCGACGATCCAGAATTATTTGCTTTTGCCCCTTCAATAAAGGAAAAAGCATGCTCCAAGCTTTTGAATACTTCATGGAGGCGATTATCAAACTGAGGACCAAATAAATTCTGCCCCAAGAAAGAAAGAAAGAAAGACAAAAATTACTACTATAATATCTTTGACACCAGACATAGGGCCTGATTCTAACTTTGGAGGACGGTGTTAAACCGTCCCAAAAGTGGCGGATATACCACCTACCGTATTACGACCCCATTATATCCTATGGAACTCGTAATACGGTAGGTGGTATATCCGCCACTTTTGGGACGGTTTAACACCGTCCTCCAAAGTTAGAATCAGGCCCATACTGTGGTTGTGGACCAACTTGATGATTCTTTAACTTTGTGAAAGCAATAGGCTCTCAAATGTGTATTATGTGGGTGGCAGATTTTAATATATTGTCATGTAAACTCTCTGATCACAGGGTATTTGGTCTGACAAACCTGAGACAGGAGGGGTTATTAAACTTAATCACTCACTTTATGCAGATGCACTCAACAGAATACTTCTAAAATGCTATTGAATAATGGTACAAGAAACGGATTCCTCCGTACCCAAACACTACCCCATATAAAGTACATAGTTCTGCTGGCGCAATTGATTTTATTTTAACATCTAGAGACCTCATATCTGTGTTGGTAGAATTCAAGGTAATTGCATATTGATCAAATGACCATAACCCCTTGTGTATAGTTATTGATTTTTAACTTATATGGACCTACGATCCTTCCCTCGAAAAGATCCATCATATTTTCAAATAATAAAGTTATGCACACCAGATGGGTTTGTGTAGACCCAGACTATTTTCTGAGTAAAAGGATTGGAAGCAATGGATGGCTTTTGGGGCCTGCTTGTCATAGGAAGGTGATGAGAGTACTATCTTGGAAGGCTTCCTTCTATGTGTCAGAGCATCTTGGGCATGCGGGTACCAAAAAATGGGGCAAAGGCTTCTCAAACTCGTAGGTAGTTCGACAAGGGATGGTCAGCAGCCCATAACTCCCTGAGAAAAGCTTTGAAAGCCTCTTCTAGGTGTGTAGTTGATGTAAGGAGAGCCCATCAGACATATAAAAAAGCCTTAGAAGCTAGGAAGGAGGAAATAAGACACCAGGCTTGGGCTGATTTGATAGCGGTAGGGAATTCAAAGGACAGTAAGAGCTGTTGGGCAGTAGTGAATAGGCCTTTTTTTTCAAATTATGAGAAACCCAAACTAGCATGTCACATTAGTGCGGATGTCCACTTTAGAACAGTGTTTCATGCTGCTGAGTTAAACGTTCCATTGCACCTTCTTCCATTGTGGATATGGTATCTGCACACGTTTTTAGCCAGTAGCTCAGCCTTAGAGAGGTATTAAATGCTACTAACAAGACTGCTCCTGGTAAAGCGCCTGGACCTGATGGGGTTCCAAGCGATATTTTTCAGGCCAATGTGGATTTATGGGGGCCCCTACTGATTAATGTGTTCTATGCAAAAATTGATGGCCCACTCCTGTACACCTGGAAAGAGACAATCATTGTCCCCATGCTTTAAAAGAGGGACAGAAACCATCCCCCGTTACTGTCCAAAATCTTTACTTGATACTTCCTATAAAATATATTGGATCATGCTGTACTGTTGAGATTAGAGAAATGGGCGCAGGACAATAACATAATTTCAGATGTTCAATATGGTTTATGTTGGGGTATGGAGATGACAGAGCAGTGCCTTTACCTATCATTGATTTTAGGGAAGTATGTGAAGGCTAGGGGAGGTGCCAATCTTATATATAGCCTTTATGGACCTCTGCTGTACCTTTGACACTGTATACCATTCCGAATTATGGGACTACCTAAGATCTATGGGGATTGAAAAAAATGCTGGTGGATCTTCTTTGTCGCTTGCACTGGGACACCTTTGTGAAGGCGCGTTATTCCCAAGATGGAGACTGTATGGAGACTGTACCTCGCACATAAAATCTTTACAGGGTCAGGCAAATATGTATTTTGGCTCCTTTCTCTTTTTACTTTATGTAAATGACCTGGATGTCTATTGAACGACTTGTGGTAGGGATATGCCCCAAATTTAGAGCGAGCCTTCCCAGTCCTATTGTATACAGATGATGCTGTTCTCATTGCAGGAACAGCAATTGGGCTACAGATTTTGTTGGATGGGTTTGCCTCCTTTATGAACTTGCTTGACACAAAGGTAAATATATCCAAGCCTTACACCTTTGTCTCAGGTCCTAGAAAAATTAAGGTTAAAACACATGTGAGAGGGTCCACATTGATAAAGAGGATTCAAAATTGTAACTATCTAGGTAACCCGTTCGGTGAGGAGATAAAGTGGTGCTACCTACATCTATTCAGTTCCAGAGAGCTGTTGATGCAGTCTTCAGATTTTCATCAAGACTCCGACACCGACCTGTGAAGGAACTTTCTCACATTTATAAGGCACAATGTTCTGCACTGGCCTTACATGGAGCAGGCGCATCAGCTCACACTAACTCTCTTTTTTCGGAGCGATGAAGATAGCTTTTTATGTAAGCTGCAAGCAGTATCGAAGTCCACAAAAAACATAATTTGTCATGCTGAAGGGCTGTACTACCTGAATGATTCCATTGGGTTGGCTCCTATTTTATTGTGTCACAAATCTGGCGTCAACCAGAAAAAGAACTGACAAAGGCCATTTTGATTGATTGCCAGAGCCTTGATAATGTACTTTGAATTCCGGGATTTTCATATCTGAATCATATTTTCTCTGACATGGGTGTCTCCAGTTTTATGATAACCCAGGTGTCTTGGGTACACTCTTTAGCAGGGCTAGGATGCGTAACCTAAAACCAGAATCTTTGAGACCAGTAGTTGCATATTCAGCCCTATGTGCTTCAGCAGGGCTAGGACTATGTATGATTTTAGTTCGTGAATTTCAATACATATTTTACTCATTTTAGACTTAGTACTGTGCATTTTTATATGCTTTTCCGATCCAGTGCGGGTGGTTTGATTCACTCCCCATATGTCATTGTGATCGACCCCCAACTCCAAAGTACGAGCCAGTTCATTTTGCACACTTTATAGTGTTTCGTGCAGGCATATTTTTTGGTTCCTCGTCTGCACGCTGTGAATGTTAGAAGTCATCCTGCTGCTTTGACATACCTACAGAAATTATCCTCACCCCATGTATGCTTTGCTGTTTTAAATTATATCAAGACTGCACTTATCATAAGGAAGCCGTATGGGTTACCTGTAATGCTGTAATTTTATGTCTATTTATATTCTTCTGTATTTAACGTGTACCTTTCCATTTATTTTATCTGTATTTTGCTTTTATGGCTTTGGGCCGAATAAAGTGTTATCATTCAAAATAAAGAGTCTGAACGAATTGGTTTAGCCCTTTGAAACTGATGATCATCCTAAAACGTGCACTGATGTTCGGCACCTGAAAGGTATGGGAATAAATTCCCGTGCTCGACTTACCCTGGGGAACAAGGATGATTGCGATCTTGTCCAGTAACAACTATACTCCTGAAAAAGAGAACCTATTTTTGTTCCATTATACGAAACCAAGGCATTGTTAGAAAACCGGAATCCGGAGGCAGCAGGCGTTATTACCCTATTGAACAATTCCAAATATCTAAACATTTATGATCAGTTTCAACCAGTGCATAAAAGATTTATCTATCGTACTTCCCATTAGGGAACTGAGAATGTTTCTAACTGATTTGAATAATCAAGATCAAAGTGGAGTTTTGAGGAGTTATCAGGGGGAATGTTATTCGCTTGTCTTTCCCCTAAAATGATTAGCCATGCTCCAAATCAGTGCAGCTATCTGACAATAATGACGTCTGTTGTGAGCCCTCCTAGACCATCTAGAACCATTCGCATTAGCCCCTTCAATAAAAAGAAAAGCATGCTTCACCCTTCTGAATGCTTTAGGTCGGAGATCATCAAACTGAGGACCAAATACATTCTGATCCAAAAACAAGAAGGCACAGATTAGTACACTTTTAGTAACACTCTACCTTCAAGTCCCAAGGCCAAATATGATGACAAGCAGCAATAACACCAGCAGCAACTACTGAGGTTCTGAGGGTGTCAAATAAAGTATCTGCCTGAAAATGGGCACGTGGTTCCTTCCTAGCCAGTATAGTAATGTATCTGCTCATCAGCCATCATAGCTGTACAGAGCAATTGGAAGTCACGAACCTGACTCTGGGAAGCATAAGAAGAAAAGGTGGAGGGAGGCCCTCGTTGCTAAACGAGTACAGAGTAAGCTTTCCAAATGGCTTCATCTGTTTTCTTATCCAATGGGTAGGTGAAGAGGAATCTTCTGTCAATAAAAAAGCCGGCCTCCAGATGAGAGAGCACTGGATTAACAGAAACATTCTTTGGAGTGTCTACAACATCCCCTGAATACGTTTGTCAGAAACCTTGGAATTGTAGTTTTAGCCATGGCTGTTGGTTGTTGAAGATAGCATCTTTCACCATTGGGATGATGAGTACTGCAATGGGAGTGGGCCAATGAAACTTGGAGAACAGGCTGAAGCTAAATATTTGGATATCACCAGGCGCCAGTATATTTTAGGACCTCTATAACGCCTTTCATATCCACTAAGTGCCCCTTAAATCAGACAGGCCAAATCCCTCAGGATCTATAGCATGCTTAGCAAGAGATCTAGAAGGAGAAGACACGGGAGATAACAATAGGCCCTGCCTTTCTTTTGTCTTCTTGGCAAGAAATTCTGTGAGTCTCTGGCTTGGGAGCATGAATCTTGGCCTCAGAGATCCCTCAAGCCACTGACACTCTTTCAGCTTTAGGGGTTTCTTTTGTGAGGGAAGGCGCCCTTGTGCACTTTCTGAGAAGCTGTCCATCCATGCTTATAACACATTAAACACAGGGTAAAGTAAAACAATGATAGAACGATCCAGCAATTGCCTGTGCCATGGTTAATATAAGCAGGACCTTTCTGCCACTCCCCCTTCTCACCTGCTCTTTAGCCCTGCCCAGAATGCTTGGTTTGCCGAAAAGTTCATACAGGGCCAGCATCTCTGTCCCAAACAAGAATGGCTGCTACAACAGGTGTAGTGAGCGAGGTGACGCAGGTCCTCAGTTACTCGCACCGGCACCAACTTGCCAGCTCAACCTCTGCAGACGAGCAGGTAACACCCAGATATTTTGATAGCCCCTGCCTCCCTGAGCAACGAATGTTGAGTCTTTATTTTTACAATGTCGACAGGCAGTCAGTGGCTTTCAACTAAGCCAAATCCACTGAAGGCCAATCTTTTTTTTATTCTCCCTGATGCCAAATTATTTTTGGGATTTATGTATCAGTGACTGTTTTTTTTTCCTCCTACTTCCATCAATATTTATTTATATAATAAAAAATGCTGATTCTTTTATTTTCGAGCTTGGAGGCTTCTCAGTTATCGTTGGTTACCACTTTCCAAAAGAGGACTCTGCCTGGAACTTTTAATATTAGCATAATATATTCCAGGTAACTCCATACTTGTTTCTCACAATGAAAAAGTTACACAGTGGCGCTATTTTTGCCATAAATATTCCTCATTAGAACAATAAGCTCCTTAAAGAACAAACAGAAAAGATCCATCTAATAAATGTAAGGCTGCAGGAAAAGATACTCTGTTTGATAACAAATCAATGTTCATCTCCTAATTTGACAGAGACACATGGCCAGATGTTATTATCCTCGCTAAATGGGAAAAATATAGTGCATGCACAGTGTGAACCAGCTAAATGATTCTAGGGAACCTATATATCGCCCCTAGGGACCTGCTCCCGAAGATGGTATGGTGACCAACTCATCTAACTTTTCCTCTTGTTTTTGTACTCCAAAGTGAGACTTAAAAAAAATAAAAAAATAAAAATGAATACGAAAGCACACGTCTTGTTAACTTTACCCCTGCTGGCATCAATTTTCGACTATTATCCCTGAAGCGTAATTCTAAGTGTACCACTTCCTTGGGTTTGCAACTGGAGAGGTTGCTACAAGAGGCAGATGATCATTCAAGGAAAAATGTGCCCACCAATATAAAAAGGAAGCCGACACGCATAATCGATCAAAGTCATCAATTAAAAAAAATATCTGGTTCGTTTCATCTTTCTGGTGATTTGGTTTTTAAATCTGAAGCCCTGTTCACCTTCAAACGAGTTCTTATTTCACTTCTAAATGTGATGAAAAAAGTAGTCAAATTGCGACCACATCAACGGTATTGTATCCTACGGAAATGGGCTGCATATGAAAGCAAGGATTCGTCGGAATTTAAAGAAGGGAAGTGTGAAGCCAGACACAGTAAGGGCCTGGATGTGATAAGGGCGTTGCTTTTCGAAATGGAGCAATATTTAACTGGATAAAAAATTGAGCACAACACTGGGGATCTCCCCACCAATTGCATGCAAGCTAATATGACTGGAAAACAGGTTGTGCGGGGGCTGGGGAAGGGGGGTCTTAAGAGGGAAGCATGCAACTGGATGATAATAAGATGTACTTTGAATAATTATTCTGTCTGACACCAAGCTTGGACTAACTGGGAAATGCCAGGAAACCCGAGTTTGGTGGTTGTTAATTCTGTTTTCAATGTTTGCCTTTGGAGCAGCAGCAGGATAGTTCGACTGATACAAGTCAGCAAAGGAGAGGGTCACCAAGAGACTGAATAAGTGCTACAGACCTTGTATTGGATGCCAGTGCTAACATATCCTATACCCAATGCATAGATGTCTGAAATTAGTATGTACAGAGGAATGAACAAGAATTAGAATGGAGGCTGCACGATGAGCTAATATGTGCCAGGTGCTTGGATAAAATTTGATTGCCTCAATGATTGACAAAACGCTATGAAAACAAATAAACTGCGTTTAAAAAACCAATAAGGATCCAGGAACCCAAATATTGAAGAACCTAACAGTCCCCAAGTCTCTCCAAAATAATGATTGTATGTCAACTGTGTGCCAATCATCTGTGAAGTTATAAGAAATTTCAATGCAAGCTAGATTTGATAGTGTGATCAAACATTAGACTGAAAAATTTAAAAAATATTTACTTTAACAAAGCTTGCATAAATGATGTGATCGCTTCCACCAGGAGCTCTAAGCCCCTTATCTAATATATCTTACCATAATACAAATATTTAACAGCAAGTACCTATATGGAGTCGGAACTGTTTTGGTTTTACAAATATGAGTAGGAAAAACATCATTTTCAGAAAGCCTCAGTCTATATTTGCTATTTTGGAAAAGAAACCTTCATTCAAGTTGAATTCTTGCACTCGACCACTTGTCCAGCTAGCAAGTTCCTGAGGGGAGCCCTCACCATGTGCCAACCTCTCAGCCACAGCAACGAGGCAGCAGAAGGAAAGAATCAAGACCGCGCACAAGGATCTGGCACACTACCGGACATCATCCCCTAATGTAAACCACAAGAAATGTCTGCATTAAGACAGACAGAAAGAAAAACAGTGGAAGCTTTGGGCCCAGCACTCTTATGGGTAGCTCCTCCAAAAAGGGGAGTGGGAAATTGAAATTGCTATGGGAACATTCTATCATGGACGTAGAGCCTCCTCAAGTGTAAAGGCTGGGACAAGGTACACAATACGAGACGATGAATGGCGAGAGCAGTGGCGGCCGGCAGCTTTGGGAGGGGGGCGGGCGGGGCACAGACACACAGACACACACACAGGCTCATTCTTTCACACACAGACACGCACGCATGCACGCTCATTCATTAACAACACTCATTCCATTCAAACATACATGCACGCACCAAACATTCATTTTACAAGATCACACACATTCATTCTTTCACACATGCACGCACGCACTCACATCCATTAACAACACTCATAACACTCAGACATGCATGCGCGCACCAAACATTCAAAGCAAAACATAACACACATACATACATATACACACACACACACACTTACCTTCAGCCTCCAGGTCCCAGGAGGGTTGGGACCTGAGGTCAGCCAATGAGGGAAGGCAGCAGTCCCAGCCTTGTCACAGAGTGGGATGGGGTCAGTGAGACTGCTGACCCCAACCCACTCTGTGACGAAGTGTCACTGATTGACACTCGCCCTGGGCACTTCAGGGCTTAAACCTGAAGCGCCCAGGGAGAGTGTCAATGGGTGACGCTTTCCTCGTCACCCAGGGGAGGGCCTCGAGGCACCTTTGCTGGGCCGAGGAGGTCACGCCCATAGGGGTCGTGATCTCCTCAGCCCAGCAAATTTCAGCTCAGGCAGCCAGGAGTCTGCGCAAATCGCACATGTCTGCTCGTGGCTGCCTGACCTGAACATGAAGAGTGTCTGTCAGGCTCACCTTTGTTCAGCCTGACAGACACTCTTCGTGGGGTGGGGGGGCGTGGCCCCTCCGCCCTAAAGGACGGGCCGCCACTGGGCGAGAGCCTCTATGAGCGATCATGAGGATGTGATGACTGCTAAGGAGTGAGAGAAAAAGTTGGACGTTCTGGTAAGTCAGTTGTGTCATATAAAATGTTGGGCCGCCCCATTACAAAATATAAGGGACCCCTAATTCTTCTGTATCCGCACAGATATTCACTGGTCTTAGGATGAAAGGGCCCCATGAGAGTTTGGGGGCCCCAGGAAGAAGCTAAAGGAGGAAAATAGTTTAATAATATACATTTTCTATTTTAAAGTAAAACTGAAATAACTACTCTTTCTGGGTACACTTACCACAAGAAATATATTTACTGTTCATACCATCCAAACTGTAATTTTACAAACGTGCAATGATACTCAAAATGTTACATACCACTCCTCTACTCAGGGTTGCCACCTGGCCTTTTTTCGTTTTTACCAGTCTGGCCAGTATTGTAATGTCCTGGCTACTACAAACATTAGGAAAATCACTTTAAGCTGTGTATTTCCCTTGTCAATACATACTTTAAACGGTAAATATAAGAAAAAAATACTACAAATGTGTTCTGAGGCTGCCTTAATGATTTATGACTAATAATGAAAGTAAGCAAGGGCAGAAAGGCCGTGTAAAATGAATATAGTTGATTTATTTAAAGCCATATTTAAGTATCGTGTCCTCTCCTCTGCAGTCTTAAAACATGTTTTCTTCCGAAAAGAATGGAAACCCTACCCACCATGTCGCTCTTTTCATACCATAAAACCTAGCCAAACTGAGTTTATAATCTCAACAGTAAATCATAAAAAATGGCAAATGAAAGGCCCGCTTAAAACTTAAATTTACGACAACGAGCTATGATAAATCAGTCTGTGACGACACATCAGGACAAAATTAGGCCGCAAAAGAGCAACAAAAAAAAAAGACCTGGGGAAAGACAGCTTCTTCGTGTTCTTCTCCATGTTTGTACTAGTACGAGAAATTTACATAGCCACCCCCCTTTTTTTATTAGGGAGCGTGCGCAGAAACACTTTAACTCCCTATCTGTTAAGGGGTGCTGGGACCCTTATCTTGTACTCTCATTGGTCCTTACGTCACCGGTGAGAGACTGCCTGTGAATGGCTGCTGTTTTGTAGTGTCGCTATTGGCTGTAAGAGTGCTCGCGCGGGGAGGCGGGTCATGAGTTCATCCGGAAGCGGCCAGAGCTCGGATTGGTTGGAGGGGGCCGCGCCGTGAAGATGGCGTGCGTGAGGGAAGGGGGCGGCCGGGTGGAGCAGCAGGACTTTGGGATGGCAGGGGTCGAGGATTGCCCTCTCGGTGTCCAACACCGGGACAGTGACAGCGGCCCGAGATGGGGCCCCCAGCATGCGGGAGCCAAGGAGCTGGCAGAGCTCTACTCACCAGGTATGGGACCCAGGGCGGGTCAGGGAGACCGTTTGGAAGCTGCAGCATTGAAGAGTGTGATAGGAGAAGGGGCCAGTGACAGGCATACAGCCGTAGTAAGACGGGTGGGAAGTAATGCACCAGAGCTTTCCTCCTCAGAAAGTGGCATGAGAAGGGGTGGGGCAGGAAGAGCGCAGCCCGGAAAAGAGCTTAATGATGTGTGAAGAAAGGGTTCATGTTAGAGGTACAGAGGGGGTGTGTTTAAAACTACTTAGCCAAGAAGCAGATGTGCATAGGCAGCGCAGGCTAAAGAAGGAACTGTATTCCGTGTGTTTGGTTGGATTGTGCATTGGCCTCCCCGAGGAGGGTCCGGGGGAGGGGGGGGGGGGGCGATCAAGCACCAGTGTCCCCCTTTCTAATTGGTCCCGATGGAAAGGGAACACTCCTTGATCTGGAATTCGAAATGCATGGGTGACAGTGGGGCACGCCCAGCTCCGGGGAGTGAGTCGCAGGAAATTGTCTGCAGCGATATGTTGGGATGATGATGTGGTGGTGGTGGGTGTAAAACATTACGTGCTTCTGCTTCACTAAGGGAAGTATACGTCATTTTGTGAGTTGTGGGATGGAGTAGGAGCTTCACCATTTGTCATGCATATAAAGATAGAGGACATGTCCTATTCGGGTGCAGAGCAAGATGGTATAACGAAATGTAGATGCACACGTCATTTGTGGAAGGCTCTTGGAGTTCGGCTCACCCATGTACGGACACAGACTCATGAGTGGAGGGGTGGAAGGACGTTGGGGGTGGGGATGGATGTATGCGTACGGTATTTCTGTACACAAACATAGCCAGAAGGGTGTACGTGGTGAAAGGCAAGTTTAAAAGTCTGAGAGTAATAGGAGATGAAGCTGGCTTGTGGGCGGTTATTATATAAGAAAGAGGCGAGCCCTCATTTATTTTCTAAATTAGAGCGTCATTGTTGCAGTCGTGATGGATACATGGATGTTGTTTCAGAGCCCGGCTGCATAGATGGAAAAGGCCGTTGTCTGTGTGTTTTTTTTCTGTTTTCACGCTTTATCTGCAATTTGATCGTGTCCCCCAGTCTGATCGTACCCTCGTTGCGGGTCTGCTTAGACCCTTCAATAGTAAATCTGAGCCTGGCACTCGGGCATACCCATGTTATTGCAGGGTACATGAATGTTGTGGATGTGGCAAATATTTTCTGAAGATGAAAAAACACTAATCGCGAGAGTTCTGCCACCCTTGTACCGCCTAGAGAATGAACCATAGCCTTGAGGATAGGAAGAGTCTTAGTCAGCAATTAGGCTTGAAATGGATGTGAGTACCTTTCTAGTCCCCTGGTATTCAGGGCATGTTGAATATCTTGATGTCGAGAGCGTTCTTAACCAGGCGTTTACGGAAGTGGCTGGAATCCTTCGGGAACCAGTCAGTCACTTTTGTCAGACACTGTGACAGTACAGAGGTGCCCGGGAGATTGGTGGGGTTCTGTCTAATTTGCAGGTAAGGCATGAGAAGAACGACTTCAAAATGGGACCCACTTCTTTGAAGTGGAGAAGTGTCTTTAAGTAAAAGAGCGACCCTCACAAGGTGTTGCAGGAGAGGACACCCAGAATGAGCACCGCATATCGTGTAAGTGGGACTCTCTGGATCCTTTGCTTCTTAGTAGTGTTGAGCTCCTAATCACGGTCAGGTGGTTCTTGCGTGCCTCAGTGAGGCAGCAGTAGATGAAGAATTTTAACGCCCCCTGAATTGACTGGTTGTTACCTAATAGTCGAGCTTGCATATAAAGGCACAAGAAAGGGAATCACCAGAGTTCTTCATTGTATGTGGTTTGTATTTAGTGATTTAATGAGGGAGTGTACCTGAGGCCTTGCCGCTTACAATGTGGAAAGCGTATTCACTCCCATGCTGCACCCAGATATTGCAGGACAGGCACCAAAAGAAGATACTGTTTGGGTCATTCTAATCTTTGATCTAAAGGGTACCGGCAGACAAGGAAAAATCACCCAAATTTGTATTTTAATTGTCATTCTCACTCTGATTGTGGTGTTCGTCTAGTGCTCATAGGAGAACTAGCCAGTGACCAATATGTAGCATCTGTTTACCCATTTAATGAGATGTGATATCAGGTGCTTGTATTGCTGTCACTGGCAACCACATTTCATGGCCGGCTTTCTTCGTTACCAGTTGTGATCTAATGAGTCAATTTTATCTTCAAATAAAGCTAGATTACAATTTCCAGTATGAATTAATTTGTTCAGTGAATTCTTTTAATTTTTGTTGCAGACTGTCTCCTAGTTATTTGGTCAACCACCCTCCCTGGAGGAAATTTATGATTTCCAAATCTGTGATATTAAGGTTGTAATCGGGACCGCCCAAATTATGACAAGCCTTCTCCTCAATTTTGCAATTGCTACACCATCTACCATCTGTTTAATAACTTGGGGATTTCAACAGCAAACTGTTTCTAGCTAAGACGCATCAAAGGGTACTGAAAAGGCTGCACACGCGCTGCTGCCATTTGATAGTCCTTTTCTAAAGTTTACGTGATCATCTTTTAGTTTTGGACCGCTGTATTCTGGTGCAAGCTGGTACTGATGAGATTACGTGACAAAATAATAAACTGCTACAAAAAAGCTTCATCATGCCAAAGCAATCGCCTTTTATGTCGCACAATTTAGCCACCACTGGCACATAATTTGAACCTCCAGTTTTTCAGGATGCCTGTGGCACTGAGCGTAATTGTGCTTTTTTTTTCCTTTGCACAGCTAGAGCGACAGACGATTTATAACGTACTGGTGTTTTCATTTGAGCTAAAAAAAAAATGTGCAGGGCTGGATCAACTGAAATGCAGGGGTCATGCTCGGGGTCTGGAAAGTTTAGCGGCGAGACCGTTTTTATTTATTCCATAATGTTTACAACTTCTGACTTGCAAGTTACTGAAGTACATTAAGCCATTTATTTAGACCTCCGAGCAGGGAATCAATACCAGAAGAAACCACCTTTTCTCTGCACGAGCCAGAATACACCGGTTTTGGATTGTTCACTTAAAGAAATAACGAACGTTGGATAAAACTTGGGCGGTTGAGCTCGGGCTTTAGAGATATTCATCTTTTGCATAGTTGTACTTGAAGGGGGTTTAATAATGCTACGGAATACTATTGAGAAACTAGTCACCAGAACGTATTTTATTAGAAAAGCGTCTGCATACTAATTATCCTGAAAGCAAAAAAGCACACCTTTTAAAGAAGAAAAATAACTGGCAGGTTGGAGATTGTTGTGTAAATGGTTCATAAAAACAAAAACCCGTGACAATATTTAATTAACGATAGTTCTTAGAGCCCTTTTAGTAACGTTCTCGTGTTGGCGCATCCTTTTTTTTGTTTTACAATACTTGAAACATTTTGGGGACCTGTCATTGTTCTTATTATCGAAGAACCCATTGTTTATGCACCTTCATTCGGGGACCACGCCATAAAATTGTTTTCGCACTACCGATTACAGTTCTCAATATTGTTACTAGTGCCTATAGGTACACTTATGTGTACTGTTTCGTTTAAGAATGCCTGTCTAGTTTTACAGTTAATGCACGCAGTATAGTGTTCTCCACCCTCTATGCTTTCATGCTCTGCTCGTTCTTGCAAGGACGTGCCTCCTCGGCGGGTGTACTTTTCTACCAACAAGGTAACTGTAAACCTTGGAGACGGTTGCTCATGACTTCAGCTTTGTGATGCAGACATACTCCTAAGTAATTAACGTGTCTTTGATCTGTCCCATAAGAGTTGGTGTGCACCCAGAATCAATGCTCACACTTTCTGCACAGCCATACACCACTGCTTGTTAATAGATGTAAGCATAGTTTGGACTGTAGCATTATTGAGGTGAAGGAGGCATCTCCTAATGGTCTTTGTTGCTCCTGAACCATAGTCCTTTGTTTTCAAAGCGCTTTGTCTGCATGTTGGAAAATGTGTATCATTGCCCACCCCCAAAAAAGAAGACAACGCATGTGGGAAAAATAAACGTCAACGTGCTGTCAACCTAACATTCCAAACATACTTATTTGAACCAATCATTATTTAGTTAGTAATGATGTTAATTAAGTCATCCAAGTTGCAGACCACTCAACTCAATAAAAAGAATACCAAGGTGCAAACATTTATTCCTACAACCAGCTCACTACAAATATCTCTATCAGAATCAAGCTAATTTTACTTTAACATTAAGCACTGAAAACAGTCCCACTACTTTTCCTTCCTCTGGGTCATCTCTTTGACAGTACCCATGGAGATTACTCCTTCCCTCTTTCTTCTGGACCAGTACTTTGAGGTCCCAGTAATTCAGCAGACTATCATGGCTCTGTATCTGAATGTGATCCTGCTGACCTCCAGCCACCCCCGCTCACCTCAAATGACATCTGCATGTAAACAGAGGTCGATGTGTGTGGGATCTATAGAGGCCAACATGCCCATGACTTTTACATTTTACAGTAACAGTTCCCTGTTTTTTTTAGTTAAATAAAACACCCATACCAGGGCTGTTAAGGCAGACCTTGAAGTGTGTCTGTCTAAAAATGAAGAGGGTGTTGTGTTTCCTGTACTGTGAAGCTGAGAAAGGGACAGAGTGCTAAAGAAACAACCATCTCACCTGAGTGCCTGATACCTGAAAGAAAAGTAAATGTGTGCAATTGGCTAATCACCAAATGCAAAGGCTGCTAGTGATCCCGTATAGACCTCATTGAAGGAGTCAATTTTAGCTTCATGGTGGGATTTATTAATTTTGAGGGGTAACATATGGGCGTTATGAGCTGAGTTCCACAATGCATCATTTTAGTGGTCACTTATTAAAAAAAAAAAAAAAAAAGTTTGCACCAGGTACAATCTGATTACATATTGCTAAAATATAAACTTTAAATGCAATTGTTTTATCTTAAACACTAAATCATTTTTATTGCCTATCTTATACTGTGTACTACACAGTTTTAATAATGACATGTATAAGGAGTTTGGGGCCATATGTATGAACACATTGTCCCATAGACACAGAATGGGTAAAACCCTTTGATACATCTGTCCCTTGGTGACGTAACTGAAGTAAGCTGCTTCATTATATCTGCAATCTCCAACTGCTAACTCATGAAGTCAGAGGACCTTGAACACACAGCATTATTATTTTCAGAGGTAGTTCAATAAATAATCTCTTGCACAAAGGACACCTTATCTCTAGCTGTGCCTTCCTTGTGTTTAAATTATAGAGCGTTTTTCTTGTGTATGACTGGCAAGAAGCTCTATAACAACCACCGCAGTTTTAATTGGTGTCCGAAATGTGTCATATGCCCCCATTACTAGTATAATTTCCAAAGAGATATTTTGAGCTACCTGATTGCCTAAACCAGGCGTCTTGTAGACATGTTGGAAAATTAAAACTGCTCCTTCCCTATTAAAGCGTACTGGTTTCTATGCTCTTTGTCTGTTATATAATCTTAATTAATGTCTGTGTCTTTTTAGCCATTTTGCAGTTGTGCAGCCTTTTGGACATCACTTCTGAGTTAACGTGTCACTGTTCAGAGGCGTTAGGCTAGAGCAAACATTACTCACACATAACACTTGGGAATGGGGCACGTTGGAATGTTGCAGGCCCCTTGTCTTAAGAATCATTCTAGACTATGGATCATTGCTCTATTCGACAAGAGGCAGCCTGCAGACAACAAGCTGCAGTAACAAATACCTACGGCTCAGGGTGCTGTTGCCTAAGCACTATGATCAAGTGGAAGATCAGCAGAAACTTTTCTAGGCTCTGTGTCCTGGTAAAATGGAAGAATATAACTGTGGTGGTCGGTGGAGGGCTTTATCTCTTTGCTTTGCCTGGTAATGTTAGGATATACATAGACTGCCTATCGATGGGAATACATGTGGTGTGGATCTTGTTGAAAATCTAATAAGTCAGATTATGAATTCTGCCTTAGGTATACTAAAATGGAAGGCTAATTCTCAAATTAGAATTGTGTTGACATTCCTCAGCCCTTAATGATTATACGAGTTACAAGCTACCTGTTGGCAAATGCGCATTAGTGCCTCATCATGGGTGTGAAGTGCTGGATGAGTAAAACTACAAAATCTAAAGAAAAGGGGGAAAAAAGCAAAAAATAGATGATCATCAATCCAAAATATATTCACAAATGTTGATTCTGTAAAATTCTTCAAAAGTGTTTCTTGTTTAACCAGATCTTGATTTTACTTAAATATGGCAACAATTACTTCAAATGAGCATTTTTTGTGAGGTGAACAAAAAAATGTCTTTTATGTGTACCTCTTTTATGATTTTTTTTGCTATACTGATGCTTTTCAAATTTGACATACTGGTAAGCACTTAAAGAAAACAATTATAAGAAAAGTAAGTTGGTTGCATCTAATAAGAGCTACTGGCGTTGGCAAGGTTTTGTATGCATGCTGTATAGCAGCACAGATGCTTTCCAGTGTGGCTAAAACTAATTAAAACAATTTTTTTTAAAAAGTACACCGAAACAGCCAGGGATAGTGCACTTTTTTAAAAATTACATTAGTGCTGGATGCATAATAGTCCCTTTATTATTTTTAGCCATGTTACATAGCCACGGTTCTATACAGCATGGCTACAGATCATTGCCAAAGTCAGCAACGCCCCTGCTGTACAATAGGAACACACAATGAGACCTATGAGCTTTGCCAATACATGTTAGATCGCAGCACAAAACCCCTGTGATTCTCAGCAAATCAGTTAACTTTCCCATGTGATAAAAAAAAAAATGTACAAAATTACGTTTGGCAAAAAAATCCTATTGCACAAAGTTAGCAGTTGCGCCCATGTCCATTTATTAGTGAAAATACATTTGGAGACAATTAAAATCTGTTGTCACAATAAAAACAGATAACATCTGTTGTCGCAAAAAATCAATTTCAAAGGAGAAAAGTATTATTTTTTGGTGTGTGTGGTATAGTGAAACATAGCTACCAATGGCAAGAGGTTCAACAAGGACAACAGAGATGAAGAAAAATAAATAATAGTACTCCATTAATTGTGCGATCAGCGGCAGGACAGCAGTCGCGCTGAATCAATTAGTTCTTGGTCCATTCTCCAGTGGAAAAAAGAGGAAGTGAAGCTTGCACACTCTGGCCAATTAGAAGGCAGCAAATAAGAGTGACTATGAAGTCAACGAATGTTGAGCAATGGGTGAGGTGCAAACCTCTTGTATACAATATTTCTGGGTCTCACAAGCGAGAGCGCTTTCAGTATAGGCACTGTCCCAGACAAGACCTAAAAATGGAACCTTCTACCAGTACAGATTTTTTGTTTCTTTTATTCATAGTGGTGTTTGCACACATTGATATTTAACAATTTTGACCTCAGGATAAAAAGTGTAACTTTAAAAAAAAGTATTAATCTTATGGGCATACCTAAATGATGTCCACTTGAGCACTCCTGCTGCTGTACCCGGCACTCACCCCATCTAGATCCAGCCCCCGAGACACAGCATGGGCAGCAAGCTGAGTAAGTAGACCACCACACTCCTCTTCCTTCCAACTAGGCCAAAGGGCCAGGTAGTGCTTTCCTCATCGTAGTACTCCTAGTTTGGAGTATTTTTGCATTGTTATCAATGTGGGTCGTGCAGGTTTGGCTTAGAGAAGGCAGGCCAGCCCTTTCTTGTCTGCATAGCTTACCTTATCCTCCTGTCAGCTGACTGAGGTGTCGAGATTATACACACACTCACACACACACTCACACTCACACTCTCTCTCTCGTTGGGATTAAAACAGATCACTTCACAAATGGGAAAAGGTGTGAAAAAGAGGCTTGGAGGACATAAATTGCTAATTGTAGTGGTGGGTGTGCTTAGGGAGACAGCAGGGAACTCACTCTCCACCTCTGGGTTCAACAAGTGGCAGTTTTTTTTTCTGCGCGACAGCGGGATGCTGATGAAGCAAGGCAGCTCGTGGGTGCAGCTGCCTGGGATAACAGACTGCTTTTCTGCTTTATTGTGGTGATATTGTGCAGTATGTGAGGAGATATTAGTTCTAGTTTTCATGAGTGCGACATAAAAAATGATGGTCTATTGCATAGCTTTCACTTTTCTGCTCCTACAGCCCTGTTACCTAGTATTTACTCTAAAGGTATTCTTTCCTTACCCTTTTGTATTGCCTTCTCTATTGTATTGAAGCATTTGCATGGCTCATCGTGCTCCTGACGTGACAATAAAGTGCTCTGGTTTACATCTGGTTCCTGGTGCCTTTTCGGAGTGCATTTCTGGTAGGGTGTTGGATGCGATTTGGGAATTATGGTCCGTGTCGGATGAGGTTCAAATACATACTTAAGTCCGAATAATCTTCCATTCCAGTGTGTATATAATCACTAAATGTTCCCCCTGTTTCAGCTTCCAGTTAAAGCAGTTCATTTAGGAAAATTGTCCTTTGTAGGCTGTGGAGCCTGAATGGAAAAAAAGGTATTTAAGAGTCCATAAAAAATAAAATAATAAAAGGAATTGGCAACGGCAGCAGATCTAACTTACAAGTGAAAGTTCTTCTTTAGTCACTGCTAAGGTGTAGACACTCAGTAAATGTCACACACGGACTCAGTGACTCATCATTGCACTTGTGCATCGATTTATCCACACAATCATTCTTTCAATCACCCCCTTGCCCATCCACAAAATACATAAAGTAAGTAGATAACAGATAAATTACGAGAAAAATGCAGCTAAAAGAAAAATGTTGGTGCCTAAAGAAAGTGGATGTACAGGGAGTGCAGAATTATTAGGCAAGTTGTATTTTTGAGGATTAATTTTATTATTGAACAACAACCATGTTCTCAATGAACCCAAAAAACTCATTAATATCAAAGCTGAATATTTTTGGAAGTAGTTTTTAGTTTGTTTTTAGTTTTAGCTATGTTAGGGGGATATCTGTGTGTGCAGGTGACTATTACTGTGCATAATTATTAGGCAACTCAACAAAAAAAAAATATATACCCATTTCAATTATTTATTATTACCAGTGAAACCAATATAACATCTCAACATTCACAAATATACATTTCTGACATTCAAAAACAAAACAAAAAAAAATCAGTGACCAATATAGCCACCTTTCTTTGCAAGGACACTCAAAAGCCTGCCATCCATGGATTCGGTCAGTGTTTTGATCTGTTCACCATCAACATTGCGTGCAGCAGCAACCACAGCCTCCCAGACACTGTTCAGAGAGGTGTACTGTTTTCCCTCCTTGTAAATCTCACATTTGATGATGGACCACAGGTTCTCAATGGGGTTCAGATCAGGTGAATAAGGAGGCCATGTTAGATTTCCTTCTTTTATACCCTTTCTTGCCAGCCACGCTGTGGAGTACTTGGACGCGTGTGATGGAGCATTGTCCTGCATGAAAATCATGTTTTTCTTGAAGGATGCAGACTTCTTCCTGTACCACTGCTTGAAGAAGGTGTCTTCCAGGAACTGGCAGTAGGACTGGGAGTTGAGCTTGACTCCATCCTCAACCCGAAAAGGCCCCACAAGCTCATCTTTGATGATACCAGCCCAAACCAGTACTCCACCTCAACCTTGCTGGCGTCTGGGTCGAACTGGAGCTCTCTGCCCTTTACCAATCCAGCCACGGGCCCATCCATCTGGCCCATCAAGACTCACTCTCATTTCATCAGTCCATAAAACCTTAGAAAAATCAGTCTTGAGATATTTCTTGGCCCAGTCTTGACGTTTCAGCTTGTGTGTCTTGTTCAGTGGTGGTCGTCTTTCAGCCTTTCTTACCTTGGCCATGTCTCTGAGTATTGCACACCTTGTGCTTTTGGGCACTCCAGTGATGTTGCAGCTCTGAAATATGGCCAAACTGGTGGCAAGTGGCATCGTGGCAGCTGCACGCTTGACTTTTCTCAGTTCATAGGCAGTTATTTTGCGCCTTGGTTTTTCCACACGCTTCTTGCGACCCTGTTGACTATTTTGAATGAAACGCTTGATTGTTCGATGATCACGCTTCAGAAGCTTTGCAATTTTAAGAGTGCTGCATCCCTCTGCAAGATATCTCACTATTTTTGACTTTTCTGAGCCTGTCAAGTCCTTCTTTTGACCCATTTTGCCAAAGGAAAGGAAGTTGCCTAATAATTATGCACACCTGATATAGGGTGTTGATGTCATTAGACCACACCCCTTCTCATTACAGAGATGCACATCACCTAATATGCTTAATTGGTAGTAGGCTTTCGAGCCTATACAGCTTGGAGTAAGACAACATGCATAAAGAGGATGATGTGGTCAAAATACTCATTTGCCTAATAATTCTGCACTCCCTGTATGTGTCCAATAGAAAAATGAATTCTGCAGCAGAAGAGCATCTTCTAATGGTGCCTTGCGCTGTATATACAGAATATAATGACAGCATGCTTGTAAAGATGTGATCACTTTCAAAATAAAAATGCCAGTCTTACAGATTTTATTTAAACTTTTTTCATGATAAACAGATCAGACCCCTGGAATCTTGCGTAACTTTTCCCATTTCAACAAATCAGCCTTTAAGATTCATTATTGGTTCATCATCAACTTAAGCCTACGGTATTGAGCACAAGCTTTCCCAGAAGGCAACTATTGGGCATAGTGTCATTAAATTGCACATCATTACATACTTAGAGTTCACAAAACAACTTGCAGCTCCTCCTAAGAGGTCATAATGAGGATTATTAAAGTGCAATTATTATTGCCAGCGGTTATCTGAAAGTGTAACCAACCTTGACCACTACCATAATCTGTGAGATCCAAGGTAACAAGTACTGGTCTAAAGGATTTAACACCGTGTGATAACAATATGTCCTTGCGTGTCGACTGCCTTTATCATGCTTTTCATAATAAATAGGTTTGAATTGATGCGTTTGTCATAACTTGATAATCAAAACTGTGACATCTGAAATAATTTCCCCCTGTGAACAAATCAGCCCTTTGGCCTAATCAGTAGTTTGTCATCATAGTCAACTCAAGCCTACTGTATTCAACAAAGCATTCCCACAAGCCAGCTGTCAGGCATACAATCATAAAGTTATAAATATGTTCATACTACATTTGGCAAAGAAGTGTGCAACTCCTGCTAAGAGGGACTAACAAGGAAATAATCAGAACTAAAACACTTACCTAATAATGCAAACTGACATACTATTTAATGAAACAGGCTTTTAAATGCGATGATATGAAAACTTGTATTTCACAGGAACCCAGGTAATATGGGAAGTGTTCCAAACCAACCTGTGAAATATGAGATTGATCAGCATGATGGCAGCCCCCAAACCACTGTGCAGAGCTTCATTAATTGTCGGGGATTTTAGGATTATGCCAAAAGGTTATATAAATGATGTAGCAACAATTTTAGATGATGCTGCAGTATTATTTTTGTTCTTTTCAGATATGTTTTGTGAAATATGCAACTAATACAAGTTATATGGAAAATGCTGTATAGTTGTACTTATGCTGTAAGTTCTACAGCCACCAAATCACATACATTCATTGGCCTTCACCATTGAGCATCGTTTTTATCAACAATTTATTCATGAATGTTAAACACGTCTTTCAAGGTAAATCGGCAAAACCAAACATGCAATATGAGAAATGACAGAATCCATAATTACGTAATATGGTCATATGGGGTTTTGGCGACATTCACAAAGAACCCAACCTTTGCCCTTTTGATTCAGTGCTCTCTCCATCCACCCCTATATATATACACAAAACCATATAAATTCAGCAGTTAAAGTTAGAGGTAGTTCTAGTAACTATAACTTGTGCCCTAACGTAAATATAGCTCTCTGCTGCTGGTGTTGAAAGTGCATGTTGCAGACTTCATGTCAGATGCTTTAATGAAATAGAGGAAGATACTTGAGAACTCGCTTAAAACATCCTAATTTTTCTTTCTATAGCACTAACCATAGTTTCTATGACAAAATGAACCCCCTCGTTTTGTTACTTTCTAAATTAAATGTTTTACGTTTTACCAGTTTGATTTAATCAAGATGGCTTCAGTTGTGTTACTCTCTCTTCTGTCATAAGACTGTTGGTGCTCTTGTTCTTTAGAGCACTCTGGGAGGCTGCAGTAGAACAAAAGGAAGGTAACTGGTAGGCTGCTCCTGTTGGAAGGACATGTTTTACCAAGACTTCAAGACTTCATTCTCATGTGGCTGAGAAAGTATAAATTTACAGACTAGATGCCTTCATTTTATATTCTGGAACACCTTCTGTAACGTCTATGGAAAATCAGGAGGAAACAGTTTTCTCTCAAAATGATTCATGAAAATCCCAGCAGAAGGCTTTTTGACAGGATAAAATCATCTTCAAGCCCACCACATTCCTAAAATTAATATGGTACCCTTAACAAATGATTTATATTTTAACTAAAATCAGTTGCCACCCTTTATATGGGCTCTCTTTTTGTGACCCTCAATACCTGCCAGTCACTAGAATGCATTTCAGTGGGATGCCATCATGTATATTGGTCCCAAGATGGCTGCCAGTACTTCCCAGTCTCTCTCTTGCACACGCTCGCTCTCCTGTCAGCGGCTTGCTCAACACGGCAGCCATTTGTAAAGAAATAATACAGCACTTGTAAGAAGTGCTCGTTGTAAATAACAAGTTAGCAAAGTGGGTAGCACAGAGAGCTGCCGACTTGGGAACTGGGGAACCGGGTTCGAGTCTGGGGTTGGCTGTATTTTTTTTTTTTTAAATGCATATCGCTAAAATAAACGTGTAACTAAAAGTTGCATGTAGTGCTGTCCTAAAGCCGAGAATTGGCTTGAGAAGAAAATACCTAGACACGGGGTGCCAAGACTGAATGGGCCCGTGTCACATAGCGAGGTGTGGGGAACCCCACACAGAGAAATACACACACGTAGGCTCCGGGAGCTAAGGCCACCAATAAACACAACAATCGTGCTGCGCTAATTTTGAAATGCCTAAGGTATTGGCAAAACAAAAAAAAACACTTTTCCTTTGGAAACTAGGTCCTATATAAAATATATCTATCTACTGGCAGTCACCAGTAGGTAGTTCTAGTTGGGACCTAGTTACCATAGGAAAAGCGTTTTTTGTTTTGCTGATGACTTTGGCACCATTTGACGAATCTTCACAAATTTTCAAAACTAGTTTGCCACTCCCTTCAGCTGCTGTCTTGAAAGTTTCAGGGTGATTCATGAAAATGCCTTTTCCCCCTTGCAATTTCCCATCAGGATTTTAAACACGACTAAAGCCCAAACAGATGAATGGACTTGCACCAAATTTGGCAGAAAGGTACATCTTGGTGTAGAAAGATGTCTTTTTTGTTATTTGGTGTAAATCCGTTCAGTAGTATTTAAGATATTTAAGGCAAAAAAGTTATATAGATATCTAGGAACGCTGATCCTCTGTGGACTAGACAACTCCAATGCTGATATCTGATAGGCTGCCAACACTTCAACCAGGAAGTCTTGGCTGCCATTTTGGGACTTTGACTCAGCAGAGTTCCAAAAAAGTGTTTGAAAAAAGGGAGGAGGAAGGAAGACCCAGGGGCATATCAAATTATTCATTATGAGGAGGGGACGTGCAGGTGGTCTCCCCTCCCCATGGCTCATATCGGCCCGGGGACTGCCGCCTTCCAGGGGACAGGCCTACCTGAAATCATGAGGAAGCGGCCGCACCCCCCTCCGTGGTCCATTTACGACCCTGGGGCCTCCACTTTCTTGGGTCGAGGCCATAATATAGAAGAATGCCGCCACGCAGTTACCCTCTTTCCCGGGCCTATTTCGGCCCCAGCGACCCCCACCTTCTCTGGGCCAGCCCCAATTATAAAATGGGGCAGGGGGACTGGCAGGCTCCAATCCCTGGCCATTTTTGACTCTGGGGACCATCACCTCTCTGGGTCCTTGTTAATGGAGAGGGGGGGGGTGCATGGTACCCTGCTTCGGGAAACAATAGTTTGGTGTCCTTTTGTGGTAGCTATAACAGCTCCCGCCAAGCGAGAGAAAAAGGCAAGTCTGCTCCCAGCAGGAAAAAGCAGGAAAACTGTTGGGAGTGGACTTTTCATCACAGACAAAAGAATTGCTCCTGCATGCAGGGAGAAGCATTTTTAACTGTTCCCTGCATGTGGGAGCAATGCTGGAGGCAGGGAGCCAGCAGGGACTGTGGAGGATGAATGTTTCTCCCCCCCCCTACCCCCACACACACCTCCAGTAGTCCCAAACACTACACCCTGGGTGGGGCTAGGGTGCCCAGGAACAAGTGGCCAGGTCCCTGGGGCTAAAATCAGTTTGGGGAATTGGCCATGTGACCCCCTCCCCCTTTTAATAATTTGCCGATCCCCTTGGTATAGAGTCGCGGGGCCAAAATCGCCTCAGGGGATGGTGGCCATGTGGCCCCCTATTTATAATATTTTACCTGGCCCTGGGGGCATGGAGTCCCTGGGGCCAAAATCAGCCCGGGATGGATTCTGCATAGCCCCTCCCCCCCCCCCTTTTATTTTTTTATTTTTATTTTTGTATTTTTATTAAATTGATTGTCCGGGACCAGGGTGAGGTGGTGTCCAGTGGCAAATATCAGCTATATGGCCCCCTGTCCTTTCACAATTTAGGTGGGATCTGGGGGATGGTGTCCTGGGGTCAAAATCAACTCGGGCGGGGAGAGGGGCATGCAGCTGCCCTCCTTTCACTAATGGGCCCTGTGGCAAAGCCCTGCATACACAGCCAATGGCCATGCATGGCGTGGGGTTGGGTGTCAATAGGCTGTGCGCAGTTGTGGTTGTATTAAAGTAAGGTATTTAAATATTACTTATTGTTTTTTTTTAAACATAGAAATTCACTGAAAAAGCCAAAGGTTACCGGGATGTTATAGTTATTAAACAAAAAAAAAAGCTTAAAACTTCACCGAACAAAACAAAGGTTACATAGACGTTTTAGTTGGGTTCAGATTTTACAGCCACAAAACCATAGAAATTCAACAGTTATAGTTTTACTTATCACACACATTGCTCTCGTCTGGTGGGAGCATCTAAAAAGAGCTGCTCCACCAGGCAGTGTAATGTCTCCTCCTGCAGCACCCAGGATCGGTGCATGCAAGGAGACGGCTAGGGTCACAGGGGCCCTAGGGCATTCTCCCCCCGAACTCAAACTTGCTGTTTGGTAGGTACCTGGTTGGGCGCCAGGGCTCCCACCAACTAAGAATATAGGTCTTGGGGATTGGGTCCCGAGGCCATTATAGGCCGAGAGAGGGGGGCCGCATCTGTGCTTTAATTTGTTTTTTTTATATGTATCTTTTTATTGAGCAGGGCCAGATATACACAGAAAAACCCTTCAATAAACATTTCATCACTATAACAATGTCCTCAATTTTTTTATTTTTTATTTTCTAGTCGATAGATCAATATCTTTCCATTAAATAATCATCAATAAAAGTCAGCTTGATTCAAATCAAATATTAACTATGAGAACAATATCCAAAACAAACATTAAAGTGCTGGATCACAATTAAAAAAACCTTGCATTGGAATCAATAGATACAAATTTGTTGAATAGATTGTCTTTGCTTACATCCAATGATGGTAAATGAATCTCGTTAATATGAATATTGATTTTAGCATTATTCTTAACTCCTTTTTTTTTTTTTTGTCAGCATCTCAGTGAAAATCAATTGCTGTTATTTTGAAGAACGTGATTCCTGTTCAAGAAAATGTACATGGAATAACAAACATATTAGGGGCCAACTTCCAGTTTTACAATTGGATAAAGATCAGGGAGGATTGGCTGTACCCCATTTTCAGATTTATTATAATGCATCACTTTTAGGTTCTCTCGTAAGAACTATGTATGAGATTGAATCTTTGGATTTTTTTTTAATCGGGTTATCAAACGGGGTGCAAAAACAGCAGTACATTACACTTAATGAAGAAAAATAATAAAAATCTTCCCTTCTTACATCCGTCTATACGTATTTGATCACTTTGTACAATACGGTTACAATTTAGCGTACTGGCATGCAACTTAAAACTGTGCAACTTGTAATTAAAGTCACGTTTGAATATTACATTTATATATACTCCCATCACAAATAATGGGGGCAACACTAGTTTGAAGGGTTGAGAGTGTACACATCTGCTTTGTATGTGTACAGTGGAGACAAGAACGGGGCGGAAGGCACGCAGCACTAAATCTTATTCCCTGGGGTCACACTTGGAGGGAGCACTATTAGCCACACAATGTTATGCAGCAATTGGGTATAATAATATCGTGCTGGAATAATAGGAATGATGTGAGGGATCGTGTGATGTGGATGTTGAGCAGGGAATCCTCTTTCGGGCATCTATTAATTCAGGGGGGGTATGTGTCATCTCTGGTTTCTATGTTTACTACAAAGTTATCCCAGATTTCAACGCCTTCTTGTATCTGTCCCAAGTGTTGAAGCTGTCGTAATGTGTAAGCCTCTGCTTGTGTGCGACTGTGCATGTCTCGGAGCCAGGCGGAGTAAGTGGGGGTGTGGGGGGGCCTTCCAGTGTATGGCAATCAGGCGCTTGTAAACCACAAATGCGAGGTCTATAAACCTGTGAAGGTGTTTATCTCCCTTAGCACGGTGACGTATACCCAGCAAACATGATTCCGGGTTGGGTGCGAGTGTATGGGCAACGATGTCTGCTGTGGTCTCCGTAATTCGTTGCCAGATCGTATTTACTGCGTGGCAACCCGAGACCATGTGGTAAAAATTAGCGGCTGGAGTGGCACATCTAGGGCACTCTGGATTAGAGTTCGGGTATATTTTATTAATGCGGGCCGGGGAGAAATAAGACAGATGAATGTAGTTGAATTGGGTGTAGTGTAGTCTAGTATTATGGGAAATGGTCTTAATCGTGGTGAGGACCGCCCCCCCCCCCCCCCCCAGGTTTTCTGGGGAATTGGTGCGGAGAGGACGGCATCCCAGCGGGATTTAACATGTGCTAAGTATGTGCAAGTGCCTGCTAGGAGTATTTTGTATAATTTAGTTATGGTGCCTTTTGTGTTGCCTTTAGTGAGGATTGTAGTGAGCAGAGGAGATTCGCATGATTCGGTGTAGCTGTGTTCCCAAAAGCTGTATAAAAGTTTTTTGATAGCACTGTATGTTAGGAAGGCCCCAGATTGCATGGTCCCAGCGGTCACTAATTCTTCGAAGGTACATACATTGGAGCCCGAATAGAGATCCCCCCATGTTTAATGATGCGCATATTGTGATATGATGAGAGTGCTTGAGGACCCGGTACTTGAGACAGCGGTAGTGAAGGGGAGTAAGGAGGGGAAGTGACCCCGCCCTGGACATATCTACGCCAGCAGAATCTGGCTGCATCCGACAGTGCCGACTTATTCGGCGGGTAGGGAGGTCCAGCCAGTAGTGAGGTTAGTATAGTTTGTGGTGCCGTGTATGCGCTTATTGCTGCTCTCTCTGGGAGTGGCCAACCAACGTAACTGAGCAGCAGCATAATATAATTCGAGATTTGGCATGCCCAATCCGCCCTCCTCTTGTGGGTATTGTGTTATAGTTAACGCTACTCTGCGTCTATCCTTAACCCACAGTAGGTCAGTCAATCGGGAGTGTAGCTTATGAAAGAACGAGCGTGCCAGAGGTATCGGGAGTGCAGTGAAGTAATATAAAAACCTCGGTAGGATTAGCATTTTGGCTATGGCTGTCCGGCCCATAGGGAATAGGGGGAGCGAGTTCCAGAATGTCAACGAACCACGGGTAGACGTAAGTAATCTGTCCAGATTGCCTTCTCTCAGATCTACTACGGAATGGTAAATTTGGATGCCTAAATACTTAAAGGTTGTGTGTGACCACGGTAATTGATATTGGAGTAGTGCCATGTGCAACCCATTTGATCTAGGGGTGAGAGGAAAGATACATGATTTGGACCAGTTGATGCGCAAGCCTGAGGCGAGTGCGAAATTGTCCAGTATTGGCATTACCCCCGCTATGGAAGTAGTATGGTTGCGCAGGTATATCAAGGCGTCATCTGCATATAGGGATATGATGTGGTATGTATTGAATTCTGGGATGCCCCATGTGTGGGCGTAACTACGGAGCTTAATTGCTAGTGGTTCCATAGCTATTGCGAATAATAAGGGGGAGAGTGGGCAGCCTTGCCTATTACCTCTGCCAACGGGGAATGCTTCGGAGATAACTTGTCCCGTTTTGACTCGGGCTGTGGGTTTGGAGTATGTTTTGATCCAACTAATGAAGCCATGTCGAAAACCAAGTGCACTGAGAGTGTGGAAAAGAAAGTCCCAACTAAGCGTATCAAACGCTTTTTCTATATCCAGGAATATAGCCACCACTTCTGCCTCTGTGAAGTTGTGCATTGTGCGGATTAATCGTCTAATATTTAAGAAGGTATTTCTACTTGGGATAAATCCAGACTGATCAGGGTGTATTAAGTTTGGTAGGTAGGGGAGTAACCTGTTTGCTAGGATCTTCCCTAGGAGTTTGCAGTCTGAATTTAGGAGGGAGAGCAGTCTATAAGATTTAACGTCCAAGGGGTCACGGCCCTGTTTTGGGAGCACAACTATCAGTGCTTCGCGAATGGAGTCTGGCAGCTGCCTCCTATTTCGTGCTTCATTGAACACCTCTAAGAGGGGTTGCAGGAGATGGGCGGCTTGTGAGTTGAAATATTCCACTGGCAGTCCGTCTGAGCCAGGGGTTTTGCTGTGTGCCATTTAAGAAAGAGCTAAGCGTAGCTCTTCCATGGTGATGGGGCCATCTAGTATATCTGCGTTATCCATAAAGTGTGAGTTTTGGGGGATCAGTGCCAATAGTTCAGTCAACTGTTGCTCAGTTGGAGGGGGGTAGGTTGATATAAGGAGCAATAATATGTGCAAAAGGCCGTATTAATTTCCACCTGAGTGTTAATGACCGTGTCTGAGTGCAGTCTAATCGCGCCTATACGGGAGGATTGCGATGGCTGGCGAACCAGCCATGCTAACAATTTGCCGCATCTGTCTCCCTCTGCATGTTGTTGCACCTTAAAATGTCTGTAATCATGTTAGCACAGCCTGTCTTCCTCTCTGTGACTAGCTCTGAGTAAATTCAGTGCTTCTAATGAGGATTCGTTTTTGGAGACCTTGATCTCCGCTCTACGTAGTTTGGTCTCCAATTCTTGTCGCTCTTTAGTGAGTGCTCTTCTAACCTCCACGGAAGCTGCCAGACAGTGGCCGCGTATCACAACTTCATGGGCGTCCCATTCAATAGCACGGGGTGAGGTTGTGTTCTTATTCAAAGAAAAATAATCAGATAAACATTTGGACAAATCTGCATGGAAGGCAGGGTCTGTGAGGGCATGAGGTTGCAGACGCCTTGTTGTAATGCAGGTGTGTGTACGGCCCCACACCATTGAGGCGTATAACGGGTTATGGTCTGAAATGGTGCGGGCAAGATACCCAGATGTATTTACTTTTTGGATTATGGCAGCTGATGCAAAAAGCATGTCTATTCTGGTGTGTAGTTTGTGCACTGAAGAATAAGAGTATTCGCGGTGTGTGGGGTGTCCAGTTCTCCAGATTTCTCTCAGACCATTATTGGAGACCCCGTCTATTAGGTCAAGTGAAGCTCGTTTGGCTGGTGCAGTGGCGAGTGGTGGAAATGAACGGTCTATGTGGGTATCTAGGACGCAATTAAAGTCTCCACCCCATATGCTATCAGCCGCTGGGTCGCTAAGGGTACTATTATTAAGTGTCCATAGAAATTCACGTTGGGAGTGTATAGTGCAACTAATGTTATGGGGGAGCCGTCCAGGTCACCCTCCAAAATCACATACCTCCCATTAGGGTCGCATTGCGTACGGGACGTAGCAAATGGGACCCCTGGGGCTATCCAGATCGCCACCACGCGGGCAAATGTCGATAAGGTAGTGCCATACAATTGTCCTTTCCGTTTTGCACGTGAGCTTTCCAGGCTGGACTTAGCTAAATGAGTCTCTTGTAGCATAGCAAAATGTATCTGGTGCCTCCTAAGGTATGCATAAATCCGTTGCTGCTTACGAAGAGATGCCATACCTTATATTCCATGTAAGTACATTATATTTTGGAATATATTGCTGAGTTTGGGAGGTCATGAGATGTTTGTGGGTTTAATTGGGCGCAATGGGTGCGTGGCCCTCGCCCTATTCGTGCTAGTAATGTGCCCAGCGCCCTCTAGGACTAGCCAGTCTATACCATTGGTGTTATCAAGCATGCTCTTATTGACAACACAGTTGTGACGCATATTACTATAAACGTAGACTAAGTTATATAACATGGGAGAAACCCATTTAGTAAAAATGAAAACAATAACTATAAATAACATTAACTGTGGTTGTGGCAAGGCTGGTGGTGTTCCAGCATTTGCCATCTTGGAGAAACGGTCCGTATGGAGCGGGGGTGCTTTAGGCTGATGGTTCCGAGTCATTGGGATACCCGGCCCGAGTTGCTCTTGGTGTTGGTTCTTCCGCCCGGGGTCTCTGGCGACTGAGCTGATGTGGTTTAAAATAGTGTGGGAACGTGGATTCACTCAGCCAGGACCCAGACAAATATTCGAAGTGGATCGTGTCCTTATAAAATAGGCACGGCACAGTGCGCTGAGATGTTTAGATCTTGGATATCTAACAGATGTCATCTGCCGTACGTGGCGTGAGAGTGGGACCTTGGGCAGAGTCCGCAGAGTCAGAGTTTGCATCTAGTTCTAGATCTGCATCAATTTGGGTGGGCAGGGAGGTTGGAGATGCATTGACAAAGCGGGATGTAGCCTGTAGTAGTAAAGAGTGCTCCGTTTGAGACCGTTCAGGTGAAGGTTTGATGTCTTGTTTTTTGCGGGGCTTGCGTCTCGCCTTCGGGGAAGACCACTTTTCCGTAGGGTTACTTAGATTTAACGGGTCAGCCAGGCCTTTGGCGTGCAACCAGGTCCATGCATCTTCTGGAGTTTTAACAAAAAGGGTGCAGGAGTCGTCTTGTACACGGAGTTTGGCCAGGAACAGCAATGCCATGTTGTCATGTTCACATAGACGTTCTTTAACCCTGAAAAAGGAGTTGCGTTTCTTCTGTACTTCCGCGGTAAAGCCTGAGTAGGCTGTGTTCTCTGCATTTTCAAACCGTATAGGACTGATTTACGGAACAATTGTAGGATGAGATCTCTGTTGCGATAATTACGGAGTCTTGCTATTAGAGGGCGGGGCTGAGCGCCGGGTGGAGGGGGCCTGCCTGGGAACCTGTGGGCGCACTCTACAGAGAAACCTCTGGATGTTGTTTTTTAATATTGTTTCCGTGAGCCATTGTTCAATAAATAGTTCTGTGCTGGGTCCTTCGGCCCGTTCAGGGAACCCCACAAAGCATATATTATTGCGGCGTGATCTACCTTCAGCGTCTTCGGCTCTATGTTTTAAGGCATCCACTTCGGCTGTCAGATGCGTCATCTGCGCTTGTAGGTCCTTTATCGATGATGAAAGGGGTATGGTATCTTTTTCTAGCTCTGTTTTTCAGCCAGAGCATGTTGGTCGGTGCACAGTAAGTTAACAACTTCGACAACTGTTCCTGTTTTGGCTTCCAAGGTAGATTTGGTATCTAGGATAGCTTGCAATATCTTTTCGAATTGTGCTGTGTGTGTCTGTAATGTTGATTTCATCTTCTGTAGTGCCTGGTGCGTAACGGAGTGCTTCTCGAGTGGAGGTGGAGCGCCTGTATCCATGTTCCCTGGGGTGCACGTGGGGTCTTTGGTTTGCCCATTTGATGTCTGAGGTATCTTGGGATCACGATTGGTGAGTTTCCGGTTAGGTACAAAATAGGATTAAAACTATTATTAGAGTCCGGCGATATTATTACGGTTGGGTTCCCTTTGCGCAGAACCAAATGCCGGACGTAGGATGAGTTTGTCGCGACTGTGCTGGCCACATGAATTGTTCTTGTCGGGGTAGTTTTCCAGTTCCCGCGAACCTAGGCGCGGGCATCAGTAATATTATGGTGAGCAGGCAGATCCCAGGACTTTGGTAGTTTATTGTCCAGCTGCTCCGATCCCTGGTAGTAGATTCAAACCACAAACAGTGCCCAGGACAGGCAGAGCCAAACGGGTATGGCTGAGGGAGGATCATTTTAACTTATTGGTGTGTAACGCCTGAGGTGCTGCAAAAAAATTCGGCCTTTTGGTTGGCCAGCGGTGAGTTAATGGAGATAGAGACACAGGCTGTCAGCTCACAGTCCAGACTAAAGTAGGTGCTTCTCTAATAAATTTATATTTGTGGAGCCTTGTATACTCGTGTGTTCTCATAAGGGTCATTGTTAGTTGTGAAAGCGCTGCGACTCGATTGATGTCGCCGATGGGGCGCGAAGACGAATGCAGAGCCGAATTTACATATCTGCCTGGAATTAGATGGTTGGCCCTCCTGTCGGTATCTTTACATCCGCTCCAGTTCACATGCGGTCGCAGCTACCCTTTGTTTGGGCCTTACGACCCGTCTGATGGGCGCAGCTCACTGTCGGGTTGGGTGCGGCATCACGATGCGACCAAGCTATTTTTACAATTATGGATCCCGCTCTTTGATAAGGGGAGCTGGGGCCTGGAAATCAGCGGGCTGGTTGGTTCGTGGCTCACAGGCCCAGCCCGCCTATTGAGGCGGATGAGATGGCACCTCCGGCCTGGCGCTGCCTTTCATTTACGGGGCGCCCGGGGATGGGATGCCAAGCTGGCGCTCACCTCTGTTAAGGGCTCTGAGCCCGGGACGCATGCCAATCCATCCGTTCTGCACCCGCTCGGGTTTCACGGGTCCTCCAGTGCCTCGCCGCATCAGAGGAGGGGCCGCCCTTCGGCCCAGAGCTGCACCGGATCAAGCCGCGTCTGCAGGTTGGTCGTTCCGTGGTTCCACGGACAGGTTTGGCACCCAGAACAGAGCAATAGTCGCCAGTGGGGGTCCCGGGAGTAGAGAGGGCGACGTCTTCCACGGGGAAAGTTGAAAGCGTCTTATACAGAATATTTGCCAAAGGCCGGGAGCAGAGCTGCAGTTTATGCGGCCGCTCCGGTCGCCATGCTGGCCACGCCCCGTGTCTTTGGATTTTTTTATTGATTCAAAAATTTTAAAATTGCTAAGCTTCCAAAAAAGACTAGATATAAAGTACCTTCATTGAAGGCTTGAATTAGTCAATTCTTCAGGTTTATAGAGTGTTCATCCTTGTCATTCATTTATGGTCCTTAATGATGTTAAATCTATGGGTCTGGCAATTTCCAAAGCTTATTTGGAAAGCCAACAGATTTTGCCTAATAGGTGATTTTTATTTTTGGCCAAAGGATGATAACCTGGGGGTAAATTACATTACAGTTTGGGGAAGAAATGCAATCACTTTTATCAGCTATCTGCTGGTATCCGGTATTGACAGCTACTATATAGAGTGATGATGTTATTGGTTAGGAACAAACTGGTTTGGAAATTGGTACAGGGTTTTGTGCCATTATTCGTCTTCAGCATTGATTTCTGAATTGTTACATTACATTTTGTAGGCGTACTAACTGTAGGGTTACACCTAGCAAATAGCATATTCTCCTATATGGGATACAAACTCCTGTGGGGCAGCTCATTTGAAAAGAATAGTGTTCCTTTCAGGATAGACTGCTTTAGACACAGGTAAAGCCTTCTTTAGGATCTTTACTGCAATTCCAGATCAGTGTTTCAGATGTCAACTGGATGATCTTGGGGGTTGGCTTGATATGTTATTTACATGCACAGTGCTTCATTATTTCTGAGTTGAGATGTTTCAACAGTTAAGTAAAACTACTGGAAGTTAATTAGACCTGAGGCAACATATGCATTGTGTAGGTTTTCATGTAATTTAAATGTATTAGGCAAATATGTCCAATATTATGTGTGTATTGTCATGGCTGTTGCCTGGTCTTTATTATTACAGCATTGGAAATCAAAAGATGTCCTTATTGTGGAAAATTGTCATTTGAATATTCATATGCAGGCCCTGGCCAATGCCATGCTGCGAACAGCATGGGGTTTGCTGTATGGTAATACAAGATTACATTATGTTCAGGAAAACAAATCCTAGAAAATTACTGAAATGTAATGTTATAGTTAGGTGAAAATTGGACTTGTGTTATGCCTCAAAAGCATCAAAATGTGTGCTCCCAGCAGACCTTAATCTTTGTTTTTGGTTTGAGTGCAAAACCGATGTGTGAAATAAGTCTATAGGAGTGCCATGTGCATGGTTACCTTATTACTTACTGCACGTTGAATGGTTGTCTTTTTTTTTTTTTTGGTTCAGTTGTATTGCTGTTTTGGAATCAAACAATAACCTGTGAGCTGCGCAAAGCTGATATTATGGACTGATTACAATTTATCTATTTCCTCCTTTGTGTTTTTCCATAGGGAAACGTTTACAAGAATGGATCTCCGTGGTTTCATGCTCCTTTTTACTTTCGTTCAACTTTTGCAATCTTCTTCTGCATTCAAGTCTGGAGCATACGGCAATGGTTATAGTTGGCATAAGTAAGGCCATTTTATGTACATTTTATGTCACAGTGAGTACAATATACATGTGTCTCTGTGGGGCGGTTCGTCTCTCGAAGCATCAGTTTGATATTGCTTGCAGGGAAACATAAATGCATCTTTGAGCCGTAAATTGAGAATTATCAGCAGTTTTTCAAAAGCTTTCTGAATGTCTGTTTCTGTGATGGCACTCCATTCTAGAGTCTTTTTCAGAAAAAGTTAACAAAGATAAGAGGCTCTTTTGAGGAGGCGCAAGCATTTGGTTGATTTTTTTGTACACTGGTGTATACACTGTATATTCATTTTTAATGGCAAGCTAATAGGCTTGAAAAAATGGCACAGTCTCTCTTTATGGAGTGTTTAATCGGGGTTTCCTTTATGAAGTAGGCTTTCCTCATGGTAATCATGACCAGAAGTCCTTGGGAAGCATGGTTGGCATTTTAATTGATTTCTCATTTGCAGACAATGAGTGCTTTGTTTACTACATTTATTGATTGTGGTAACAACAAAACACTTTATTCTGCTTTCTGATACTTAAAAGGCTTTTGACTCATTTCAGAATGTTAAGTTCCAAATCAGGGAGAAATTTCTTGGCATTAATAAATGTATTATGCATTCAAAGGCACTTGAAGGGTTAAAATACATATGTGCCTTTAGAATAAAAAGTGGGCAGATTCAGGCATAGTTGCACACAATACTCAGCTACTTACATGATGCTGATTTTTAGGGTCGAGACTGCGAGTGCATGCGTCTCGCTTGCGGAACTCTGTTTTGTACAGTAAAGGGCTTAGAGCTGTGTTACTAACCATTTGTTGGCTTGCGTGGCACTTAATTCATCACTGCAGGGCAAGCATACTTTCCGTTCCTCTGTGAGGAGCCAGGGACCAAGCACTGATTGATTCAACTTAATCAGTGCCCTCCGCTGCGCCCATCGTGACTGATGTACTATTTTGTTATCTTTAACTTCTAGGGCCCGGCTAATAGAAGGCTTGTAACCTGCAAAAACGTGCCAAGCAGGACTAACAGAATTGCAAAGTTTTATATATATTTTTTTAGCTTTCTTTTATTTTGCCAAGTCGTCTTTTCTCACTTCCCCCTCAAGTTTTCTTTTGTTTTTGCTCATGGGTGCTCTTGTCAAAAGATGACTATTATCTTGTTTGAAATATTGCAAAGCGACATTGTTTCTTTATTAGGTGTAATTTCTGAAATGATGCTTTAACACAATCCTACAGTACACCCCAATTCACCTCACTCCAATCCACCCTCTATAATCTTACTGCACACCAGCCCAACCGACTTCAATCCAAACCACTCCAACCCACCTCATACAGACTCATCCCAAACTAATATGCTCCACTCCAGTTCACTCCATTCTAATCCAAATAAATCTGATCGAATCCGAAACAATCTGCCCGGCTCGAATCCGAAACAATCTGCCCGGCTCGAATCCGAAACAATCTGCCCGGCTCGAATCCGAAACAATCTGCCCGGCTCGAATCCGAAACAATCTGCCCGGCTCGAATCCGAAACAATCTGCCCGGCTCGAATCCGAAACAATCTGCCCGGCTCGAATCCGAAACAATCTGCCCGGCTCGAATCCGAAACAATCTGCCCGGCTCGAATCCGAAACAATCTGCCCGGCTCGAATCCGAAACAATCTGCCCGGCTCGAATCCGAAACAATCTGCCCGGCTCGAATCCGAAACAATCTGCCCGGCTCGAATCCGAAACAATCTGCCCGGCTCGAATCCGAAACAATCTGCCCGGCTCGAATCCGCATCTAATCTGAAACGAAATGCCCCGCTCGAATCCGAATCTAATCTGAAACGAAATGCCCCGCTCGAATCCGAATCTAATCTGAAACGAAATGCCCCGCTCGAATCCGAATCTAATCTGAAACGAAATGCCCCGCTCGAATCCGAATCTAATCTGAAACGAAATGCCCCGCTCGAATCCGAATCTAATCTGAAACGAAATGCCCCGCTCTCATCCGAATCTAATCTGAAACGAAATGCCCCGCTCTCATCCGAATCTAATCAGAAACGAAATGCCCCGCTCTAATCAGAAACGAAATGCCCTGCTCTAATCAGAAACGAAATGCCCTGCTCTAATCAGAAACGAAATGCCCTGCTCTAATCAGAAACGAAATGCCCTGCTCTAATCAGAAACGAAATGCCCTGCTCTAATCAGAAACGAAATGCCCTGCTCTAATCTGCTATACTACAGTCCAAAGGAATCTGCTGAGCTCCAGTCTGCCCCAATCCAAAACAGTCTGCTTCACTTCAGTCTGCTGCATTCTAATCCAAAACATTCTGCCTCATTCCATTTTATCCCACTACAATTCAAAACAATTTGCCCCCCTCCAATATAAAAGAAATCTTCCCCACTCCAATCGGCCACACTTTAATCCAAAACAATCTGCCCGACTCCAGTCTGCCACAATCCAAAACAATCTGCCTCACTGCAGTCTGCTGCATTCCAATCCAAAACATTCAGCATCATTCCATTTATCCCAATGCAATCCAAAACAATCAGCCCCTCTCCAATACAAAACAATCTTCCCCACTCCAGTCCGCCTCACTCCAATCTTCCACACTTTAATCCAAAGCAATCTGCCCCACTCCAGTCCAAAGCAAACAGCCCCACTCCAGTTGTAAACAGTATGACCCACTCCAGTCTGCCCCAATACAAAACAATCTGCCTCACTGCAGATGGCTGCATTCCAATCTAAAACATTCTGCCCCACTCCATTTTACCCCACTGCAGTCCAAAACAATTTGTCCCACTCCAATCTTCCCCATTTCAAAACAATACTCCCCACTCCATCCCCATTCACCCCACTCCAATCCTCCCCACTCCCAGCCAGTCCAACCCACTGCAATCTAATTCACCCCCTTCCAACCCACCCCAATTTAATCCACCCTTAAACAATATTTCCCATTCCAATCAAAAAAATCTACCCCACACCATTCTGCCCCGTTCCAATCCAAAACAACTTACCCTACTCCAGTCCATTTTAGCCTGCACGAGCCCAATCAATCTGTCTGCCCAACTTTAATCCAAAATAACCTGCCCCACTCCAAACCCAAACAACCTACTCCAATCCAAAACAATCTGCCACATTCCAGTCCACCTCACCCTTGTCCAGTCCACCCCACTCTATTCCACCATAATCCACCCCACACCAATCCTGTCCACCCCAATCCAGTCCAACCCAATCCACCCCACTCCAATCAAGTCCACTGCTACCTAAGCCACCTCACTCAAATCCAGTTCACCCACACCACCCCAGTCCATCCCACTCAATATAATCCACTTTAATCCATCCCACTCCAATCTAGTCCACATTAATGCACCCTCCTCCGGTCCATTCCACCTCGTTCCTAACCACCTTAATCTACCCCACTTCAATCCAGTCCACCCTTCTCCAGTCAGTACAACCCACACCAATCCAAAGCACTCCACAGCAATCCAATCTACCCTACACCAGTTCAGTCCACCCACACCAGTCCAGTTCACCTCACCTCACTCAATTCAATCCACCCCAATCTGGTCCACCCCACTCCAGTCCACCCCATGTCAATCCAGTACACCTCACCTCAATGCAATGCATTCCAGTCCAATCCACCCCAATCCAACAATATCTTTGCCCCAGTAACTCCCTAGTAAGTGGTACCCCTGGAACCTAGGGCATGAGTACCAAAGAGGGTCCCCAAGTGCTGCAGCCTGTATTGTACAACCCTCAGGGACCCCTCACCTAGAACTTGCAGACTGCCATTGCAGGCTGCGTGTCTTGGTGCAGCTAAAAATGAAAACACAACATGGCACAGAGCGTTTGTGCCATGTCACCTAACACTGCTTACAGTATATACAAGTTGCCCTGCAGCAGGCCTTCCAGCCCCAAGGTGGCATGTTAGGGCATATCTGCACAAGCAGATATGCTCCTGCCATGTCTTTGCCAATTCGAAGACAAAGTGAGTGAACAGGGAAGCCATTTTAAGTACATGTGCTGGACACTGGTCATTACGAGTTCCCCAGCTACATTATGGGTTCACTGAAACTAGGGATGCTTTCTATCAAACACCTCGTATTAATAAGCCCTCACTATTACCAGTGACTGAATTATTAATACCTCCACTCAGAGGGCACCTTAAAGGTGCCCCTGAGACCCTACCAACTACCCTTGTGCAGATTGACTAGTTTGAGCCAGCCTGCCACCACCTGACAAGAGCAACCTCCTAGGGTGAGGGCCTTTGCTCTCAGGCAGTCTACCAACCCAACACCAGGATGACCTGAACATCTGCCTTCCAGGGCAGGGGGCTTCAAAGAAGCCCACCCTTCTTGGTATGTAGATCTGGCATTTCTCACAAGGGATATGCAAACCCTGTGCACCAGGGCCCTTTTGTCACCTGGACAGGTGGGAAATTTAGTATTCAGAGGTGTATGCTTACCCCTCAGGTCAGTCGCACCCTTAAAGATGCTCTGCCTAAAATGAACATAACTTTTAAGAATCTGCCATCTTGCTTTTAGCAAATTTAGGAACTCTGGAACAGGGTTATGTCCACTTCCCACAGGGGTAAGTAGCCCATTGGCTACTATCCTACATTCCCTGAAACTCCTCTAAGTGCAGTAATTAAGGGAGGCCCTGGCACCAGGTAATCTCATTCCTGCTGACCTACGAACGACCCTAAAGAGCCACAAAAGCAAGGAGTACCTGACCTGGACCCAGCCCTACCGGCCTGTTTGCTGCTCCTGCCGAACTGTGCTAGTCGACTCGTCATGCAGACGCTGTGACCCTCACCCTGAGCCCGGGGGTCTGCATGCCTTCTAAAAAGACCCAGGAATGCTCACAAAGCAGCAAAGCTGCTTTCCTGCATCTGCCGACACCCCAAAGAAAACCTGTGTAGACTCCGGACCACAAAAAACGCGATTGCCCCCCCGGCAGGAACAAAAATAAAATTGATGATCCACAAACAGTCCCTACCCTTAAAAGTCTGAACATAACTGGTATTGGGAGTGTATAGCAATTTCTGCAAGGTAAATATCTGATTATGAGCGTCCAAAAATGCGCCAAGTTGAAGGCCCATTTGGAGTGACTAAAATGAAGCCCCTTGGAGAGCAAACACTTGAGTTGAGATACTTCGGGGCTAGGAGCAGGGTCACATAAATGGCAATTGACATCCCTCGCAAGCACAATTAATTCCTCCCCTGTACCCCTCTCTTGCAAGGCATTCGGAGTCAAACTAAGATCTGATAAACTGTCATCCATGTCTAGCCCTCCCTTGGCATTACAGAAGTTAACTAAACCTATTGTTGGGAATCTGGCATGGATATCATCAAGCCCTGCAGCATCTGAGGCCCCCAAAGCAGATAACGAGTATATCCAAAGAATTCTACTGCAATAAAGTTGATCAATGCTCCCACCCTGCATCCCCCCTCCCCACGGGCCCTCCCTGCCTCGGAGGGCTCTGCAGGATGAAATAAGTAGTAAAACCCTCCCGGAAGAAGCTATTCTTAACCTCTTCAGTCTCCTGGAGGCAGATGATCTGGAAATTACTTATAAACTGCAGCCAACTGATGTTGGCAAATTTAGCAGAAAGTTCTGCAATGCTCCATGTAAAAAAAATGTCCACCCATTGGATGATACAGACAAAATTTTTGGGTTGATAGGTGCACCACGGACGGTAAGGGGCGGAGCATATAAATCCAGTCAATCACACAGCTCCAAATCACTAAAGGTGTAAATCTATTTGAGATACTCAGAGGTGATGGCTGCCTAGATGTGGTAATCATGCTATCAAGGGGGGGGTCCCCACTCTCAGGCCTGAGGCATGGGGAAGACCTAACCTTTCTGGTTGGTGGAAAAAGCCCAACGGTAGAGCAACTATGCCAGACCGATTACTAGTCCTCAGAGGTGATAAGGCTTACAGTACATCAGCAGCAATCCGAGGATTCTTAAAATTTACCACCTCACTTGACCCCTTCCATATTTTCCTGTATGGACCCACTCAGCCAAATCTTCGGGCCATTACAATGGATTCAGACAACCCCCCACATCTATAAGAATGCAAACTGAACCAATGCACCACCTTATTTTTAAGCTCATCAAAGTATTCTGGGGCTGGATTGGGCTAAGTAGGAACATTCCCTAGATCCGCATCATAAGGAGTAGCCTCCGGAGGTACGCCGAGCACCACACACGGGTTCATAAGTGGAATAGGAGCTGAAACATACGGGCTGGCTGCCTTACTTGATGCGGTTGGAAAAGAACAAGCTGCCCTGAGTCTCCCTGACCTACTCTGAGAATTAGGAGCAGTCAAAGAAGACATCTCTACCCCAGGGGCAGGGTGAGCAGAAATGGTTGCATTAGTCTGGACTATTTCAACGGTCTGCTCACAGTGTGATTTTTTTTTTTTTTTTTTTTCTTTCTTTTTTTTTCTTTTTCTTTTTTTTTTCCCCACCCAAGCTTATATGACTCCACATCTTTGCCAGTCGATCCTCGATATGAGTAAGCCTAGACAGAATTGGATCGAGTTTTGCATCTAGAATGTCCTTAGTTAATAACTCCCTGATGGGAAGTTGGCCTCCCGCTACACAAGTGGAAATGAGGTTGTTTGGGCAAAGACGTTAACCTGGGGGATACATTGAGTAGCGGGAAGGGGAGTCCTCGCCTTTTCTGCTTGGGTTTGAGGATAGCCACTGGGGACAAACAAGACATGTTCTGCATTTGCCACACATCTCCCTCTCCTGACCCTACCTCTGAATACCCAGGTCACATGAAACACTCAGGCCATAGGATGATCCCAAGGTCCTACTAAATTCAGGCTAAGAATTGGGGGGGCGGGGGTACAGGGAAGCTATCCATAGTCACTGAAAGCCTTATTTCTTCTAACTAGATACATTGAGATACCACCCTAAACCCCTCCAGACGTCCCAATACCGCAAAGATACACAACAGTCCGTAGTTTGTTGGAAACATATTGGCCGCAGTTTATTGAGGGATTATTTACAGCATGTCAGCCCTTCTTTTATGAGGGCCATAAATCAATCATACGTGTTGTTGTTAAGGGCAATAAAATCGTTATACCTTTGATACATTTGTGTCATAATTGCTTTCCTTAACAACTTTCTCATTAGATGATAATTATCTTATTACATGCTGCTTGCTCTTTGTTTTCAATCACTCTCCCGCGTTGTCCGTCATTTTTTAGCTAGGAGGGTACTCTTATTTTCGTTTAGGCTTGGCTCGCTACCTTGTTTTGGTCCTTGTGTCCCGCTCTCCAGTGGACCCAGGCTGCGAGTGCCGTGTTACCGAGTACCTCCCCTGACTGCCTTACCCTGCAGTGAGGCATCCCAAGGTAAGTAGCCTTGCCACCCTGCTGCGCTGGGTGTGGCCTTTGTAGTTCTTTTATCCTTTCTTTCCGCCACGCCGCACTTTGGGTTACCGCTCAAGGGTGGCTCCCCCTTTGTTTGAGTTAGCTGCAACCGGCGAGCCGTAATGCGGCCCACAGGTTGTCCCAAAACACTTCTGTCCCCTGCCTGGATAGGTGTACCCCGTCTGCTGCAAAGTATTCTGGTCTTTGAAGGTTGATTAGCCCGTGTCTGACACTCTCCCAGCCGTTTTGGATGCAAAAGTTTTTGGCTGCGACATTTAGGGCCAGATGTAGCAAAGGGTTTTTCCCATTCTGTGTCAATGGGAAAATGTGTTCGTACATATGGCCCTTAGTTTCTTCCGTGATCTGTCCAGTGCGCCAGTTGATATGGCCCCCCTCCATTGTTGCCTGGGGATGATTTCTGACCAGATAAATGAGGTCCCACCCATGCATCTGGCTGCTGATGTGAGATTTGACCTCATGGTTTCCATCAGGACTTTCCTACCCAGTTGCGCCAGTTCGTTCCACCCCAGGTGGATTACCAGTACGTCGGGGCGGGGGGCTGGGAGGCCATGAGCTCGTTGATTCTGTCCATGAAGTGCTCCCACCTCATGCCCGGGAAACCGAACCATTTTATGTTTGTCCGCCGTGGGCGTTGCCTGCCGGAGCTGGCCGAGGATTCCCACCAAGTTTTTGTTCTGTGAATGAAGGAGTGACCGACCACCCATGCCGTTCTATGTGTACCTGTGGGTGGAAGGGGAAATTGTGGGGTGATTGTTGGGGTATTTAGGGGTAGTTACCTCCTTGCTGCTCCCTAATGTATCTTTTGTAGGCATTGGAGCGCCATCTACCGATTGCCTTGATGCCTGGCTCTGACATGCCATGGCTGGCTGCTGTGGTGGCAGCCCCTATCCTGAAAGAGTGGGTGCCAAAATTATTGCCGTGAAGACCCACCCTGGCCAATGCCCTCCTGAGTATTGATTTGAATTGGAATAGGCTCAGGCACTCCCCATTCTCGTGTTTTAGGAGTGCTCCTTGCGTTTCGGGGGTGAGCTGTAGTAGCTCGTGGGTGTTGCAGACTGGGCATACTTCCTGATCGTCTATGCATTTCAGCTCTATCTTTGCCCCTTTTCCCAGCTGGTCTGTTTTGGACTTTCTTAGTATGATTAGCATCTGTCTTTGGCCTATGTGCACATCGTTTCTTTGAATTCCTGCATTCTTGTGGCCTGTTTTTGCCGGGGCCACTAGCTCACTTATCCTGAACGCCCCGAAGAATGCCAGTAAGAAAGCTGTCTTGAAGAGCGTATGCTCGAACTTGTTGCGGCATATGTCCCCTAGGGTTCCTAACAATCGCTTCAGTGTACTGAAATCTATAGGGTGCCTTTTGTCTACCGCTGGCCATTCCAGTCTGCGCCACCCTTTCATAGCCGTTTTTATGTAATGGGAGCTAGTGGGGTCCCTGCCAGTTGCCAGTTTACTGAAGTGTCCTACCGCTGTTATATGGGCTTGGGCCCATGATTTTGTTTTCTTTTGTAAAAATGCCCATTGTATGAAGCGCTCTACCGGTTTTTGTGATTCTTCGTGGTAAAGCCAGGACTTTAGGCCTGTCACTGCTAGCACTCTGGTTGCGTACGCCGTGTAGCGCCTGTCTGTTTTTGGTGCCAAGGCGTGGGCTATTAAAGCTGTTAAGTCCCCTCTACCAGCCCCCACAGGCTGTGTGGAAATGGGGTCATCTCCTTCTCTGCTTCCGGGGTCAAGCTCCTGAATTTCCCCATCTGGAAACGAGAGAGGGCATCTGCTTTAGAGTTTGCGGTGCCCTGCACATGTCTAGCTCTTAATTCCAAATTGCCTTCCAGCTGCCTGAACGCCATGTATCTCAATAGCCTTAAAATCGCCGCGCATTGTGAGGTCCCTCTGTTGATAGCGTGCACTACCGCCTGGTTGTCTGACCATAGTGTGAGCTTCATGTTTCTCAGCTGCTCCTGCCAGATTGCTAGGGACACCGCAATGGGGAATAGCTCCAGTAGTGTGATGTTCCTGTTCAGGCCCCGTGCTGTCCAGGCCTCTGGCCATTTCATGGCACACCACTTGTTTTTCAATATTGCCCCAAAACCTATGCTGCCTGCTGCATCTGTGTATAGTTCGAATTGCCTGGCGGACACCCAGCCTTCTCTCCATATGAGGGTCCCATTGAAGTCTGCTAAAAATGCCTGCCATGTCTGCAGGTCCCGTTTGGCCCCAGATGGCAGTCGTACATGGTGGTGCTTCTTGTCCAGCCCCTTGGTTAGCTGTGTGAGTCTCCTGGAAAATACTCTGCCTGCGGGGATCACTCTAGCAGCGAAATTCAGCTTGCCTATAAGTTCTTGAAGCTCACCCAGGATGGCCTTCTGCTTCCCCAGCAACCCCTTGATGTTAGTTTGTAGGTCTTTGACTTTGTCTGGCGGCATGCTGGATGTGCCTGCCTCTGAATCTAATTCAATTCCTAGGAATACATGTTTCGTGGTTGGGCCTGTGGTTTTATCTTCCGCCAGCGGCACGCCCAGTGAGGCGGCTAGGGATTGAAATGTGTCTAGTAGCTCCTGGCACTCCGACCCGCTAGGCTGGCCTATGAATAGGAAATCATCCAGGTAGTGCAGTTTGCCGCCCCTAGGGTGTTGCTTGTGTAGCGCCCATTCTATGAGGGTGCTGAATTTCTCAAAGTATGCACATGATATTGAGCAGCCCATTGGCAGGGCTTTGTCAAAGTAAGTTTTGCCCTCGAAATTGAACCCTAACAGGTGGTAACTCTCGGGGTGTACCGGGAGTAGCCTAAAGGCTGCTTCGATGTCTGCTTTTGCCATTAGCGCGCCCCGCCCTGTCGCGCGCAGTAAATCCACTGCATCGTCCACTGATGCGTATCCTACCGCGCAGTGAGCCGGGTCTATGCCATTGTTCACTGACTCGCCTTCTGGGTAAGACAGGTGGTGGATGAGTCTGAATTTGTCTGCCTCTTTTTTGGGGACCACTCCTAGGGGGGATATTATCAGTTTGCGCGGGGGGGGGGGAAAGCGGGCCCTCTACTCTCCCTAACTCTATCTCCTTTTTAATTTTTTCTTTCACAACTTCTGGGTACTCGCTTGCTGAGCGTAGGTTCTTTGGTTTCTTATTATGTGATATCAGCGTGGATGGTATCTTGAAGCCTCGCTCAAACCCTTCACATATTAATTTTGCGTCTTGTTGGTTATTGTACTCGTTGGCCAGCTGTCTTAACCTGACAGTGTTAATGGGGGATACTCTACCTCTCTCCCTAGCCAGCCTATGTGGTTGGCGTGTTCATTTCTTTTTGTCTTTTTCTCGCTTGAGACTGCCGCCACCCCCTCGCTTGCATTCCGAAGCGGGGTGGCCTCCCCCACATGCCGAGCATACGTGTCTGAATTTGCATGCTGCTCCCCATGTGCACTCGTCTTTTTCAAATTTGTAGCAAATTGCGGCCACCGTTCTCCCTGTCTGGGGCCCTTTCCATTGTGTGTATGGCTGGCTCTTTTGGTAGGGCTTGCCCTTTTCATGCCTGCTTTTCTGGAAGCTCCCGCGAAAGGGCTGCTCGCCTTTGTGGGCCCAGTTCTTAGCTTCCCTTGCTACCATCATTTTATGCATGTACCCGGCTACATCTTCCTCGTCCCATTCCATGTCTGGGTTAGCTTGCATTTTTTTACCTGAAGCCTTTGTCATAGTCTAGCCATGCTTCCCCTGAAAATTGCCTCTGTGCTTCGTGGCTTTTTGATTCGTAAAGCCACAGGTCCTTAGCGCAATGTGGAAATTTCTCCACTATTATACATGCCATGATCCTAAAGGCATCAAGCCAGTTGTCAAAGTTCCTTTCCTTTCTAACTTGGTTGCGCTCTCTCCTTTCCTCTTCCTTCTTGTCTACTGTGGTTAAGTCTAGACCTTCTACCTGAATCTCTAGTAGGGTGAAAATATCTATGAATTCTCTGCGCCATATCCTCTCCTTTTACTGCTAGCGGGATAAGACTTGCTAGCCCAGGGGCCCTTGCCACCATGTAGGGTCTCCCTAGGGTCCCTCTTTTGTAAGCCTCAGGAGCCTGCCAGTCTGCTGTTGGGTGGCGCCGTCTGCGCGCCGTTTTGTTTGGCCCTGTGCCCCAAGCTTGTGTAGGTCGGGCTGGGGATCCTGGGTGGGCCTGCTCCTCCCCCCCACTGTCTGGTGATCTGCTTCTCTCAGGTGATGTGTCTGCCCTGGCAGCCCATGGGTTTTTCCCTTTTGACCTTCTGGGGGGTGAGCCTTCCCTTAGTTCTGGGTCCCTAGGCATTTTTTCTACGTGCCCCCCCCCCCCCCCTCCCCCCCTGTAGTATACCAATAAGGACATACTCAGTACCACAGCACAAAGGTAAAATACCATGTTATTGCCACAATACAGCATATTGAACATGAAAAAGCACTGCTTATAGTATAACTGAATGCATACAATAATGACATGATGGAGGAAAAAATCAGTGTACTTTTTCTCTCAAAACATAGGTTTAACCCATTGTGTTGTGTTTCTTATTAAATGACTAACTCATACACTCAAACCAGCATGGCATAAAACACACATAAAGATGCACAGTGAGTACCATGCAATTTACTAAAATTGTTGAAGGAGAAGAGGGATAATGACCTATTCAAAGCTTCACCTTTTTGTGAGTCACTCCCCCTCCCTTTCCTCATATAATATTGGCAATACATAGTATACTGCACTATGTACTCTGCTACATATGTTGTACATATATACACTGGAGAAAATTACAGTTTATTCTGTTGTAGAAATCTGTTCATTAGTCTCCTAGCAACCTGAAACCTTCGTAAAAGCTTTTCACCAAGTTATTGATTTACTTATCCTTTAACAAGTCTTGTTTGCTATGGTCTTGTTTGCCTACCAGACTGCACACACCTAGAAAAGGGTAACCAGCTGCAGTATGATTGCGTGTGGATGTTGCATGTAGCCAAAAGTTTTCTCAGAGTATAGTTTTTGAACATTTACATTAAGCGGAATGACAGTGTGGCAAATCTGTCATCTTAAGTTTAAGGATTCTAGACCTACACCAGCTGGCAGTTACAAATGCCCTTGTTTTGTGGATTCCATTGTTCCCATTCGAGCAGATAAAACCAAATTTCTTTGCTCCCATACAATTTATTTTTTAAGTTGTTGCATCTTAGTGGCACGTAGGTTGTAGGGTTTGTGTTCTATGGTTTCTTCTAATGCTCATCATGTATAGACTGTGAGATCACAATTACAAAGCAAGTAGAAGTGACTTGTTGTAAAACCATGTGTTAAAGGTAATGGGCTTTAACAAGTTAATTATTACACTATGCTAAAGCATGAAAGCAGGTATTTTGTTTCATGGAATTTAGCCGATTACAGTAGTAGATGAGGGTTTTGGTATTGGTGAGCCCTTTGACAAACCATGGGTATAGAAGATTTGCACTGTGGACCATCTTATGAGAAAGTGTTTTGCTTTTCTAATTGTAATTTTCCATACTTTTGTAATTTTATAACTTGTATGCCTGATGTTTGTCTTTTGGGAAAGCTTAAGCTCAATGCAGGCGATTTAAGTTAGATGATGGTAACTGGTCAGTGGTTACTAGTTGAAGACTGGTTTGCTTAAAAAGTATATTTCAGATGCCATTGGTCTGATCTGTTTATTATAAAAAGTCGTGATAAATGCTGTATGATTTATACAGTGATTCAGGAGAGCAAGAATGAGTAACAAAGTTCATGCATGATGGATTATTGTATCTAAGCTCATCAAAGTCACAAAGGGCACTTTCACTAATAAGCCAGACCTTGTGACATTGCCAACTAATGTTGGTATGATCTAAAACCTAAACAATCTCGCCCTCTTTGCTAACCTCTTTTCTGATCAGTTTTGCCAGCAAATGCATTCCCCATTGATGAGGTCTGGCATGGTGGTGCAGCTGTCAATTACCTTATGTGATCCACACATAAAAGAGATTTCGGGAGCATTACTTAGGAGGTCTATCTCGTCTCATAGAATGGTTGTCGTGGGTGCAGATTTTGATCGGACTTGAAGTTTAGTGGTTCAGCAGAAATCTAGTGCTTGTATTGCAGTTTTTGCATTGTGGGAAAGCTAATTTTCAATACGGCAATACTGAGTTTTTTTATAGTGACAAGCCATTGATCTTTTTATAATAAAAAGTTAGGACAAAAACAATGGGCCTAACTAATCCAAAGTAAACATCATATATAAGAGCCAATGGGCCTTTTAGATCTTGGCCAAACAGTTGTTGGTAGTTGATGATCACTGAACAAAGAGAATGAGAACACTAAGTGGTCAGTTAGAAAGACCTAAATGTACTGCATGGTCACCTTAGTCTTTGAGCATCTTCGTTCTGAAAAGCCTTGGGAAGTATAGTGAATAGGATCAGAGGAAGATTAAGAGCTGTACCCCTTGTAAGCAATAAGTTTAGTTTATTACCCCTCTTTTTCTTCCGCATTTTCAGCGTTATTTCACATATTTAAAATATTGCCTCTGGACTGTGATCTCTCCCTTCTACAACGCTTTACTCTTCCAGGGAAGTTGAAGAGCGTACAGTGTGTGTGTGTGTGTGTGTGTGTGTGTGTGTGTGTATATAGCAGTTACCCGTTGAACTGATAAGGTCGAGTCACTGATAATGGTGTTTGAACAGCACTAAATGCTATTATGGTCTAATCTGGGTTAGTGCAAACAGTGGTCGTGTGAAATTCTGCCGCTATCTGCTTGAAAAGGGGTCATAAAGTAGCACTAGCAATAAGTAGCCATTAATCCGTGCTCACAGAATTTCTGCTGTTTCAAACTATTCTCCTCACCTTTTAAGTCCTCGTTGAAACGCTCTTGTTCTTAATTGTATTGCAATTATTATTGTTTTTAAAATATTGTTCAGGTCTTCCCTTTAATTACTGTGGTGCGCGACACATGGTCGGTATAGTAAGATATGATAACCATCTATTACTTTTGTTAAATAAAACCCTAGAAATTTGCTAAAAAGCTAAAGGTTGAAATAGCATAATAGACAGGCATGTGAGTTAAAACGAAACATTTTAAACTATTAAAAAAAAATAAAAAAAATCACCAGTTATAGTGAACAGAAAAAACTATAACTCGCATCCTAGCCATGCACTTCTTAATGGCCTTCCATACTTCACCTGTTATGACATATTGTATGACATCATGAAAAACATTTAGCTGGTGATAGTGCACTTTACAAATACATCATCAAAAACTTTTTCAATCGCTAGAATCATATAAGTACATCACAGACACACACAGAACATTTAAAACGGATAAAAATAGATAATACATTCATAAAATCCACGATAAACATTTGAGCTATTATATCAACACAGCATGTTCAAAATAATAAACCTGATACACAGTAGAATGCTCCTGATAAATATTAGAATCTAGACAATGGCAGCAGATACAACATAGCAGCAAAAAAAATAAGTAGCCCAAGAAGATTTAGCAGCACAATAATAATACTCTATAAGCCATTACAATGATCTTGCATGCTACTATAAAGTGCAAACTGTATAAATAGGTTAGGGTGACCAATTTGATGATACACCAAAAACATCTGATTGACAATATGCATTACAGTTGAAAAGCATGTACCAACCAGCAGTAAAGAGCAATACTATGGTAGTGGATAACCTTTTAATACCAGGTTAAGGTATTAATACCAGGTTAAGGTATCTAGTGCATCTGAAAAATGCCTTGTAAGGGCTCCCCCTCCGTATGTGCAACTGAGCTAATCAATCTGCAACAGTTCTAGAGTTTGGTGGCCACTCGTAAGCTGTCAGAGCTTTCCCAGCCTTGCGTAAACTTAGTGCATTTTAACCATAGGGCCATTAAGTATATGGCTATACCAAATACCACCACTCTGCTTGTAGAGGTTTGCAGTAATCTAAAAGCCTTCATGTACCTCCTGATGCTAAAATTTCTACAGAGTAGCAAAATCTACTTTTTTCCTGAGGTGGAGAAAAGATGGGCAAAAGATTAATACGTGCGTTATAAATTATGAATCCTCTCGGCAAGCCAGGCATAAGTCATCAGCAATATCCTTCTCTTGCCATTTACTACATAGGGTTTGATAGGTAGAGATCCATACCTAAATGATAAGTGCAACTTCCTTGCAAGTGGGGGGACAATTTTGTTAATAGTATGCTCATATTGCTCACAAAGGGTTTAAAATTGGTGAAAGCTAAAGATCCTTCCTTTGCAGTTCCACACATTTCCAACAGCAGCACACTCCCAATAATTCGCTTTTATGCTGGCTCTAGAAATCGTACACATTTGTTGAGGGGGAGAGTCTATATAAATCTGGGCCCAGCTTCCAGAGTAAGTCTTTGACAGTTCAAGCCAAGGGATTTTCTCAAAACCCCGGGAAGTCATAAGATAGCTGTACGTCCCACCCCGTCCGTAGGAGTCAGGAGCCTGGGTAGACCAAAATGGGGGACAGAATATAAGAAGTCTATACTCAATTTTCTGAGAGAGCCTTCTTTGGGCTAAGTCTTGATGGGGGGGAGGTCAATGGCATACTCCCATGGAACTTAAGCAGAGATCTTAAGATCTAGTGCTCCAGTAGAGTGAGACTGTGTTTTCGAGCAACCCTATAACTCTGCACCTTACAAAACCAGCCCCATGTTATAGATCTCGAGAGCCGAGGACACCCTTCTAGATGTAGTTTTCCTATGATCTTTGTGTGCTTGCCTTGTGCTGGATTTAGGACAGTTGCGCCTTTTCCAAATGTGGTGCCCAGCACAAATTAGATGTAAGTTTTATGTTTAGTTAGTCAGATTCAGCCACCTCATCTATTGGGGCTTCTCCGACCAGCAATGTGAATTGAGTTGCATTCTGTTTTGAAAAAACCCATACATTTAGTCTTTGAGCTATTGAGTGCCATTCCCTGTTTGTAACAAAATAACTGAAAGGTCTTCAACAGCTGTTGCAACCCCTTTGGTGTCTTGGAAATCAGCAGGGTGTCATCTGCAAAATGAAGGCAGGAACTCTTGTCTCCTCCCTAGTTTGGGCCGATCGTAGCCATCCCTGTTCACTAACTCAATTGCCACGTAAATATATAGGATGAAAAGGGCAGTGGCCAGAACACACCTCTGCCTGACCCATGACTTACAGAGATGTGATCTTTCGGAGCCCCTCTTTCCCCTCATCTGACTTGGGCAAAATTGTTAGCATGCAGCCTTACCAAGATATTCAAGAAGGGGGTCCAGTATTCCCATTTCTTCAAGCACCCTCTACATCTTGCCCCTGGACACCAGATCAAAGCAGATTGAAGATCCACAAAGGCAACATATAATTAATCCTTATTATTACCTCCTTCCAGTAGATCAGATCAAACGAAAAACCTGATCTATGGTGCTTACATTGGTTCTGAAGCCCGCCAGTCCAACAAGACACTGCTCTAACTCAGTCTTGTAGACTTAATTGAAATCAATTTACTAAAATGGGCCACCACTCCTGGGGCTGTACACAATAGTGCAATTTTGTGGCAATTTAGGCAAACCACAGCTGATCTCCAGAGGTCCATTTTTTTGGTGATCAGCGCTTCATGTAAGGACATCCACATCAAATTCTCCCAATCCCCTTTCTGTCGGGCCAGTAGCTGCTGATAGTCCTACATCTTACTATCTCTGGCTGACAGTGTGATTTGATTGCTACTAAGCCCTTTTTTTTTTTTACCTAACCTACATACTCCATTGTACCATGCATCAGGGTTAAGCACTTGTTTTCCGCTACTTATGGCTTGGCCTAGCTGCTCTCTTATCTGGGTAAAGAATTTCATTATGTGTAAATACATCGATTCTATACTCCGGGGATAGCTGAGATAGAGATTCGACCTCCAACTTTACTCTTCCTTTTACTACTTCTAGGACTGCAGGAATTTTTTCTACCCAGTCCCACCTGATACATTTCCTGTTATTTGTATGCATAAGGTTTCCTAAATCTCGCTTTCCCTGGCATACCTATAAAGGGACTGAGTTGTCCAAAAGTGACGAGCTAAGGGCATTATGGTCATTATCAGATCAATCCACTACTTCCATATCCGAAATCACTGGCCAAAGCTTTATAGCAGCTAAAGATTAGTCAGTTCTGCTACTACAACCTGGTCTATTAAATTTCATCCTGCCCTGTGATCAGAGGGGGTTCTGCCATTTGTGGCTCTGAGATCAAAATGTAATGTTAATGCCAGAACCTGGGAAGCTTTTGGGCTCCATCGCACAACAAGTAAGTTTGCAGGCTACCCAACTGCTTATCCCAATCCTGAGTTGAATCAAGGGAGGGGTATCAGCTAGCGGTTCAAAAGTGGAGTTATAATCTCCGGCCACCAACAGTAAACCATTCCCCAAGTGTTCGGAAAGGGCATGCTCTAATATATTCAGGACCCTTGACTCAACATTGCAAGCTCCCTCTCTATTATAGACATTGAAAGTTTCTAGTGATAGACCAGAAGGGAGCACCAGCCTGACTGATATAATGTCAGGAGAGTTGATAAGGATAATATACGTTTTACACTGAAGAGTGGTTTTGTCCCAAATTCCAAGCTTTTCTGAAGACCTACTATTGCCAGATTTGGGAGCATTCATGCAAAAGGATGTAAACCCACTCCTATAGAAAGGGGGTTGGCACCACATTTCTTGAAACTGGCAAACATTGAATGTATTGATAAACTGGCCCCATTCCACCTCGGGTAGGAACTTAGAAACCCCGGTTACATTCCAGGATGCAGGTTTTAAAAGTGTCAGTAAGCTAGGTTTGGTAGAGGCGGGAGTTAGTGACAACAATATGATTCTCCTCCATTCTAGCAGTGTGGAAGCTGTTCTCTTGTTCGGAGTCCCTTGCTGACAAACATTCACAATAGGGCTCTAAAGAGTTTTCCGCTACCTTGCATGCAAAGCTGGGTAATACTTGAGTTAAGGCTTCGTGGGTTTTCAAATCCCCCCCCCCCCCCCCAAGGAACCTTGTAACTCTTCCACAATGCAAAGAATCCTCATGATTCTTTTAAGTAGAAGCCTTGCTAGTTTCAATCCCAATATCCCTTACCTTCTCACCCACCCCACACCTGTTTAACCCAGGTGAACTGGCTAAGTCACGATATTTCATCAATATTGCAGTATTTGCTCAGGAAATAGTTTGGGAATCAATGGCCATAAGGCCCTACACCAGATCCTTTTGTAAAAAATAAAAAATAAATTAAAAAAAGAGACCCGCTCCTTTTTGTGCAAATTGTCGGGGGGAAGATTTAATGAATCCCTATTGTCCCTGGATCCCAGGATCAGCTTGGGGACATGCGAGGTAGACCATAGCCAGGATTTCCCCTACCTTTCTAGGGAGATAGAAACCATTATGAATCATTCCTCTCTTGTATAACATACTGGATCTCTCGATAGGGGGACCACATATACCCATTGGGCCCCTCCCCACCCTGGGCCTGTGCATTCAGCCTTCTCCAACCGACTCTCACAAGATGAGCTGTCTTGAAGACCCACCCTCTCTACATTGATGAATGGGTAGGGACAAGGAGCATGCAGTGCATGAGGGGGTTGAGTAGTTACCTAGAGGTGGCTGTTTTGGAGGGGCTATCCAATGCAAGGAAATAGTTACCCCCTGTATAATTGAGGACTCTGTACTGTCTCCTCCCACACCCCCAGGACGAGTCAGCGTCTGCCCTCTGTTGTTAATCTCAGAGATTCTCCACTGCCTTGCAGCGTTATTTAACCTGATCCCTCAACTCCCCAATGACCCCCATTCAGCTCTGCAACAATAGGAGAATCCCCACATTTTATAAATTTGGCTGTTTGGCTTGTGGCCTCTCTGACGTAACATCATCTGGAACGACAACAGAATAGCGATTGCAACACTCTGTTTCGCCCACAGCCTAAACGGGAGGGGAATTCTCAAAGCAGGAGATGGAAGGGAGCTGTAGCATTTCTCTCACGTGGAGAACAAGGACACAAGAGTGGGATTTCTCAAACATTCTAGGAATGTTCCTTGCAGGTTCAACTGAAGTGTATTTACTGCTTTTAACGCCTGGAAAGGGGTTAGAATTGATAATGTCTGTGCATTCAGGTAGGTATGAGATTGTGAATCCTATCAATAACACAGTTATTTCCTGCCGAAAGTGAGGATTTCTTGGCTTTTGAAGCATCATCCACTGCCTTTCTTTTACCTATTTTTGACTAATGTGTGTGACCAGGATGACAAAGGAAAAGAAGCCTAATTTGACACCCAAAAACACAATTACATTCTACTATAATCAGCCTAACCCACCAAGTCCTCTGTACCACCCAGAGTATACAATTGACTTTGACTTTTTCTTTAAGTGGTATTTAATGCTGCAAAGTAATACACCCATCATAACCCCTTTTCTGTGTCCTTCAGGTTACCCTGTGGTTCGCTTGTTATGTTGCTAGTCACCACTGTTCCAGCACAGCCTTTCCTCGTGAGGGCTCTTGTCAGCGTTTCTGCGGCTAGGCTTCCCTTGCTACCAATCTCAGCTGTGGAAAATTTTTTTTTTTAATTGACGTGAGGGCTCGATTTTGTCTAACCTTTAACTCCATTCTCTATATGTTATGAGCAAAATTGTATGCCTTTGGCATCTGTACTTGTTTTGTTTCTTAAAAATGTGCTGGTTTCTCTTAAATGTTTCAGAAACTTTGCAGAGGGCCTAATCGCCCCTCTTATTCTCAGAAATGTTCTTTCTGTGCTTGAACATCCTGTTCTTGTGGTTCAACGATGTTACAGGAAACGCTTGCTTGAACTTGTTTGGAATTTATGACGCATGTATAGTGTGGTAAAGTGGGTACTGCATATGGGGGAGGGCAGTAAAAGAAGTTAGTTGCACTTGGCCAGAGAGGAGAGTCATGGACACTCTTTGGGGGTGACCTGCTGCAGCGAAATAAAATGCTATCTTGAAGCTTCCTCCGAATTGTTGTATTCCATCTGGTGGACATTCAGCATCCAACAAGAAGAGGCTTGTAAATTTATTTCACATAGCAGGTGGCCCCTTGGACTCGCCCGGGATGCAAGTCCTGTGTCCGCCCGCTGCTAACCCTTTTTGGCCTTTGTCAGCTCCCTTGTGTCTTTAGGGCATCCCAAGGACACTACATAGCAGTTCTTGTTCTTTAGGCTATTGTGCGATCCGTCTTGCTGAGTTCTCTCTGCCTCATGCCTTACCCCAATCTTGCGACTGCGAGGACCGCTCCTATGGTGTTGGTGGGTGGATTAATGCTGGAAATTGCTTAATTTCTTGGGGTAGTGTCCTGCAAACATTTTTAATGCAGCAATGCTTGTTGCGCTGTGCGTGATTGGGCGGGTTAAAGCATGCTGGCCAATCAGCGCGCCATTGTTTTCACAGGCTTAGGCTTCCCGTGGCTAGCTGGTCATGCCCTTAGGAGGTGTTTGTCGCTGACCCCAAACTGGTCTGCTACGCTGATTGACCCGTGAACCAACCTCTACCAGATGGACTAGAGACCATCTCCCCCTCCTGGCGGTTCCTGGTTGTTCCTGGCTCCCACTCTTTTCTGGGACATAGGCAAAAGGGAAACATTACTGGGATACAAACGGATTCAGTGTATTAAATTGTAAATCACAAACATAAACATCACAGTTCTGGTCATCCAGTTCAATCCACAATATAATTTTTTTTTCTGTGTCCTTCTGGTTACTCTGTGGTTAACTTGTTACATTGCTAGTCGCCACGGCTACAGCACAGCCTTTCCTCCTGAGGCCCCTTAGTCAGCATTTCTGTGGCTAGGCTTCCCTTGCTACCAATCGCAGTGGGCGGCCCCTTTCCTGTGCCCGGGCTGCAAGTGCCATGCCCACCCACTGCTGACCCTTTTTAGGGTCGAGCCTGCTTTGCATGCGCTCGCGCATGCGTATAGCAGGGAGACTCTTTTGGATTTAGAAAAGGGCACGAGCACTGTCAACTTCACGTCAGTGCTTTTTATTGGTTCGTGGGCTTCCCTAATTAAATCGGCTTGCTTTCATTAGTCGAGGCACGCATATGGCATGCCTTTTCCGGTGGCAAGCCCTCCTCGAGCGCAGCGACCAAGTACAGAAAACATGCGAGGCTCGCTGTTTTCCATCGAGCTCGTGGACTTTTTTTTTTAAACTAATTTACGAGCCCGATCTCGCTTGGCAGAAGTCGAGCGCTTTACCTACTTGATTTCACTTTTTCGGGTTACGTGCATAAATGCACTTTTGCCCGATAGGTGAAAAGTCGGGTTAGGAGTTTACAACGCGATCGGCTCTAACACGAGCAAACGCGAGACCCGATGCATTGTAAATGCTTGTTGGCCTTTGTCTCCTCCCTCGTGTCTCTGCCGTGAGGCATCCCAAGCACACTACATAGTAACTCTTGTTCTTTAGGCCAATGTGCTATCCATCTGGCTGAGTTCTATCCACCACCTTGCATGAGATTACCCGACCACAGGCAGCTCCTTCTTTTCTTCCTGCCTTAAGGGAAACGTATTTGCTCTAATGCACCAACTATGTTTAACAAGAACATATCCATAACTACCCCTGTCACGTGGGCGCCCTCTGACTCATTAAGCCTTGGTGTCCTGAGGTTAATGAACCCGTGCCTCACAAGACCCCAGGAGATGGCCCTACATACCTTGGCCATGGATATGTTCAGCTTTCTTCTGGTTCTTTCCACCACCCTGTGATCGTTGGCCCCACCTCCAATCTGGTCTTGCTGTTATTTCAGACCCCAGAATGTCAGCCGGCGTAACATTCGTGACTACCGCTGTGAGACCCAAAACATGGCACCCAACAAGTCCTTCCCGCCGTAGCAAGTTAGATAGTTCCCCTCCAGGTGTATTACCACAACATCCAGCTTGCCTTCCCTCAGCAAGGCATTCTGCAAGGAGAGAAGGAGCTGGCCCCATCTCATCCCTGGCTGCCCGACCCACTAAACCTCTTTTCCCCGCAACCCTAGTCCACTGTAGTTCTTTAGCACTGCTCACCGATGTGCCCACCAGACGTAGGAGTGGCCCCCAAACCATATTCCACACCCATCACCAGGGTGGCAAGCTGTGATGGAGCACAGGGGAAGGGTAGGACTCACAGGCCTTCATCCGAATGTAACCTTTAAAAGCGCCCGATGCCCAGCTGCCCAATCTCTTTATCCGATTCTCACTGCGCCTACTCACTACTGCCATTGTGGACGCGCCTATGTGGAACCCCTTGCGTGAGTGGAACCCTACAGTGGTTCTCTTTGAGACCCCTGCCTAAACATGCTAATTGCCTGGCAAAAGCCTGCCTGCCGGGATCACCTTATTCATGAAAGCTGTTGGATTTCGCCTAGCATCACCTTCCTCTTTACGAGCATGGCCTTGATGTCCTGCTGTAGCCCTTCTACCTTGGGTGGGAGGAGCCTGCACTCTCCCGCCACGGTTTCCAGGTCTATGCCCAGGAAAGATAAACATGTGGATTGGCCACCACCAAAGGTACCTTTATTTCCTCAGCTGACATCTTAAAAGCCTGCAGGAGCTCCTTACACTCACTGGTACCTGGGTTGCCAACGAATAGGAAGTCATCTAGATAATGTGTGTACTCCCCACTAGGGCACCTCCTTAGCAGCTCCCATTCCAGGAAGGTACTAAATGCCTCAAGAAACACACAAGAGATGGCGTAGCCCATTGGCAGGCATTTGTCCTAACAGAAGTAGCAGTCTAGGTGATTCCCCAACAGATGATGGCTATCTCAGTGCACTGGTAGGAGGTGAAAGGCGGACTCGACAGCAGTCCTTGCTAACTGTGCACACTTTAGTATTGCTTTAATCTGATCCACCGTGGCATAGGACACCGAGAAGCTGCCTGGATCAAGTCCAGCATTCACTGAACCTCCCGGGGAGGGGTGGGTCTGGCGGGTAGTAAATTGGTCTGAATTTCACCTCTTTTTTAGAAATCCCTTCCCCCCAGGAGGTGGAAACTACAAAGTTTTAAGGGGGAGCGAAAACAGGCCTGCCGCCCTTTCCAAGGTCACTGTTAGGTTTTCCTTAACTGATTTCAGGTTCTTGCATGTCTGATGACCCTGGGGTCCCTTGTATGGGTTGGTAAATCCTAGTGTAAATCCGTCACCCAATAGCTGACCTTCCTTCTTTTTTGGGTATCCACTGAGTAAGTATTGCAACAGTACTATATGGATGGGGTGGGTAGAGACATAGGGTCTCCTGTGGGCCCAACCCCCCCAGATACCTTCTCGAATTATCTACTTCCTGTTGCTGCTATCTCATCGCCTGTTACTTGCTCTTTCCACACTTGACTGCTCGGTGAGCACCTCCACAGTTGCTGGAGTTATGTCTAAACTTGCAGGCTTGTCCCCATTTGCATTCATTTTTTGTGTAATTCCAGCAGACAGCCCTGCTTAGGGCCTGGCTGGGTCCTCACCCTGCCGTCATATGTGCATCCTTCCTACTTACTCCCCCCCTTACTTTCACCACCTGTGGAATTAGGCTAGCAAAGCTTGTTTCCCTGTCCGTTATGGGTAGGTCCCCCGGTGGTGGTCTGATGTATTTGCTTGCTGGCTTCAGTGAACCCATCCCCTGGGTTGCTCCTCCAACCCAGGCATTGTGGGGTTGGTTCCTTTAGAGAGTCCACCGCCTGCCCCTCGGTGCCATCTTCTTTATCTTTGTCCTGCTTGACCCCAGGGGCCACCCCCCCCCCCCCCCCCCCCTTTGTAATTCAAATTTGTCACCCCTGATTCTGCCCCCGTTTGCCTGCCCATACCAGAGGCCTGCTCGATTTCAATTCCTTCCCCCCTCCTCACTCCCATATGACCTGGCCCTGCCAGAGAACTATACCTGGCCAGCAGAAATGTGTATAGCCTGGGGAAATTAATGTCCCCGAGCCTGGACAAACCCACCACTGGTTACCTTTGGAAGGCATCAGAGGGTGAGCTTGCTGGGGCCAGAAACCCATGCCTCCTGCCCAAGGGCCTGTATGGCCCTAGTGACTGTGATTGATGTTACCCTGCCACCCAAAAGGGTGCTGCTGTGTGTTGTTCACCACCCCCCACTTGATTACGCTATACTCCCACCAGCCACCCTGCCCATCGTGCTGTGCTGGTTGATCACCCTCCTGTGTTGTCCAGTTCTATCAAGCTGGTTCTGTGGGCGTTGCTGTACTGGCACCAGGCACCCTGCTTTGCTCTGCTTCCAGGTTGTTGTCTCTGCACCCGTCCCTTGACTTCTCACATTCCGGGGTGGGATGGGAGGGGGGGGTTGGAGGGTCATCTCCCTGATATTTGTCACGGTGCGCCCTCAAGTTGGCGTGCTGGGCCCTTACTGTGCTTCTGCTTCCCCCCCCCCCCCCCCCCCCCCCTTTGGGAGCCCAGACTGCTGTGTGGTTGACAGGGGGTGCTGTTCTGCCTGCAGCTGCCCTGCACCCAGAGCCCAGGGCAGGGGGGGGCACGGTTATCCTTGCCCTGAACTGATTACTTCCTTGCACCTTCTCCTCTGTCTCCTAGTCAGGCTCCGCTCAGATTGGCTCGAATCCCTTTTGTTGCCCCGTCTCTGCGTTGTCTGGCCAGTAACTCTCTTGCCCTCCTTAATAGTTCCTCAAGATCATCCACCGCCTCTGGCTCCCAGTGGTGTCTCACTGTGGCTTATCCCTGTTTTCCACCAGCTGCCCTCACCAAGGCCTCGCAATCCTCCCTGTACAGGGCGGGGGCTTCCTCACTCTCCCTTTGTCCGATGGTTTGCCCCTGTGATCCGTCCCTCTGATTATGCCTGTTAATGACAACCGCACGGCCTGTCTTGTGCATTCACTGGAGTGTCTATTTTAATTACATAGTGTCCAGTTAGCAGTTGCTCTGTACGCCATGTCTTAGGCCTGTGACGATCGAGTGCTCTACTGTTGCAATATCCCACCTGGTGTGTGTTATCCAGACCAGAGCCGCTGCCCAATTAATTAGGCCAGCAGCAAGAATTGTAACCCTTGCAGTACTTGCCATAGAGGCTTTGCTACTATTGCATGTCCGAACAGTGCTTCCACACAATATAGCTTTCCCAAAACGTGCTGCTCCTTTAAGATGCCTCATGCGTGGAGAGTGTTACTCTTATCCTGCCTACACCCTCTGCTTCAGAGCAGACCCACGACGCGCTGCCTGATCCTCGTGCTCAGCTCCCACATGCCACTGCCTTCACTCAGCTTCCACACCCTCGATATGCCTCTTGCGGCTTCCCAGGAGCTGCTCACCTAAAGGAGGACTGTTGCAGGCTGATCCGGACCTCTGGTCATCCGTTGCTTGGCCGGGTCCACAATTATGCAAGCGGAAGCCTGAACCCCCAAACCGCAGTCCCAGCAAAAGTAAGTGACCCCTCTCTCGGATGAACTGGTAAGGTGCTGGCGGTTGCTTCGCTGCTGGATCTGGTAAGGTGGTGGCAGTCGCTTCAATGCTGGCTGTTGCTTGATTTCTTGGCGTGCTCTCCTCCACGTATTTTAAGCACCGCAGTGCCCTTTACCCCCAGGCATGATTGGCTGGTTTGAAGTACATCGGCCAATCGGCGCACCTTTGGTTTTCGCAGGCTTGGGCCTCCTGTGGCCTGCTGGTCATGCCCTCGAGAGGTGTTTGTCGCGGGCCCCAAACTGGTTCGCTGGGCTTATAGGCCTGCGAACCAAAATTTAAAAACTATGCCTTCTGGAAGCACACAGCTATGTCCATGACTGAAGGCAGCCCTGTTCTTCCTCCTCACACTGACGAAATCTGACCAAACCAAACTCACAACAGCATCTCTCAAAGACCCTGTGATCCCTCCTCAGATTAAAACTTGAAAATGATTAGATCGGAAAGGTGACAAACTTTCCAAAAATGGGACTGGTGGCAGTCAGGGCAAGTCAAATCTGAGAAAAAAAGAATAGTTGTAGGTCTTCTAATCTTCCCTTTTGTGCAAGCGATTGTCGCATGTAGTACAAGGATTAGGCAGAGTCCAAAAATACTATACATAGTCACAACATTACCTGATACTGGATCAAAAACAAGTTCCCAGTGTGACAGATGAACAGAATACATAGTGAAGATCCAAGGGGGTGGCCCTGCCTCTTCCTGGCACTGACGGCTGCAGGACGGGCCCGCCTTTGGCTTCGGTGCGTCCGACGCCGCAGGAGGTGAGAAGCACTTTTTGAAGCACCCAGGCTTCAAAACAGCAGCATAATCCTGTCCTCTATGCTCTTGGGGCAGCAAGGCAATCTGGGACACAGAATCTCACAGCAACAGTAACTCCCAAAGGTCCTGCGCCGTAGGAGGTGCTAGGTGCTTTTTAAAGTGCGCAGTGCATATGGGAAACCGGCGCCGGCACCTCCACTGTGCTCCTGGGGAAGGAGCGCAATCTGGGACAAAGAGTCCCACAGCGCCAGTAGTTCCCAAAGGTCCCTCACCGGGGTACATGGTGGGGCATTTAAAAGTGGACAGTGCAGGTGGGAAAACAGCAGCTTAAAGTTGTTCAGGACAAAACTGTTTTGAAGTAAGTAATTCAGGGATAATCCCAGTCCTAATTGAGGATATCATATGTTCCCAATGAGATGCATGAAAGTAGGTGTATATTTATTCAGTGCAAGTAAGTCTTCAGAATTAGCACACATACTTCCAGTGCCACGTGTTTTCCACCGTCTTGCTTGAAAGCCTGGGGTCAGGTTTTGTAATATAGGGCCAGTGTTCTTATTTCTACCTCATTTGTGGCTTTGACCTTCAGCCTGTGGGTTCAGTGGTTTGGTTATATGTTTTAAATTGATACGCATTCCTCTCTTCGTTGATGAGGACTTAAGATATGGTAGTGTATTGACAGTCACTTACTCCTGGTACAGTTTTACTTATTCTGCGGGAGAAGTAAGCGGTCTAGACCTATTGTTTGAGCGAGAGACAGCCCTCACTTCCTCCTCGAGGGACACTTCAGCTCTGATTTGCTGAGCGACCCTAACCCTACCGATACCCCATGCTATTTTTTGATCACCTGAATTCTCGTGGTTGACCCATATACGGTTTCAGTGGATGAGACGCTGGTTGAGCGGTGTTTTCTTCCCCTCCCTTCTGTTTTGTAATATATTGATGTAGATTTGATGCACAGTAGTACAGGGGCAGTGTTTTCATGAGCCGTACCTGGGGATTGATAATGCGTGCTACACTGGGTTTTTGTTGATCTTTGGTGAGCATTTTCCTGGGCAATGCATAGTGTGGTTCCGATGCAGTTTCTTCTGGCTGGGTAAGTTTGACTAAGAGTTCACATTTGTTCATGTTATTATGCAAGTCAATTCCGCCTTCTCTCCTGTACGCATGTCACTTGGATTTCTTTTAGCAGTGCACGGAGGCATCGTCAGTGGTATTCGGGTGTCTATTTTGGATTGAGTCAGTGTCTCACACTAGACTGGAATTGTCCTCTCCACGTCAGATCGAGGACTTACCGGGTGATATATTTTGTTGGTTCACCTTTCCCCTCTTTAATTACTTAATAATACTCTGTTTTTATTTCTCTCTCTCTCGCTTTTTCTTTTTTGTTGTGTTGGGATTGTTTACCCTAATGAGCAAGGATGGTATTTTTTGCTTTTTCCTTAAAGAAATATGGATGGAAGTATTTTCAAGAGTATGTCTCTGTGACCTTGTCTGGATTGGTGAGAAGTGATTTACCAGATGCTTTAGAAGGATTGGTATATTTCTAAAATGGCCTTGGTTTGACCTCTTTGGTTCTTTCTTCCCCTTTTCCTTTTGTTTCTGTCTTATGTATGCGTCTACCTATGTTTGTCCTGATGATGACCCCGTTGATTTATTATTAGCAGGGGGTTGAAACATCGACTTAATCTTCCGCCCATCTGGGACTGTAATTTTAGGGTACTGGACTCTTACATTTTATGACTTCTTTGGTTTCAAGCTTTCAATCCAGTAATCCATGTAGAATGAGCGTTAGGTGCATAGTATGATATTGTAAATTTTTGTATATAAACCTGTTTTGTGTAATTGTTCACTTTATATCACTTTTACACTGAGCCGTCACTTGGAACACCTATTTGTGTATTTTCTGAATATATCATTTTTTAATAAAACAATTTTTGCAATAGTGTGTGATATAATTTTTGCCCTGAAAGATTAATATTGATTTATGTGATTGATCAATGTTATATTCATGTCTTGTTTTGTATAATTTGTTTTCTTCCCGGTTAAACATTTTGGTTGAATGCTTCGATTACCCTTGTTCTAGGGATTAAAGGGTGCCCTGTTGCGGGTTTGATGATGCCTTTTTCAAGGCATCCGTATAATGCGCCAAAGGTAATACAACCAGAGGTCAAGTAGGGCACTTACATAGGCACAAACACTTACATCTCATCATAATACTCATGCAGTCCAAGATAAAACTGCTAGAAGAGCAGGCTCCCAAGCACTGGTATGCCATCAAAGTTATTAGTTTGGTCCAAAAAAAGAGCTGCTTGGAGAGCAGATTCCCAGATCCTTGAAGAGTCAGAAATTCACTGGAGTGGAGCGGGAAACTAGCAGCGTTGACACCTCCTCTGTGCTCCTGGGGCAACGAAGCAGTCTGGGACACAGAGTCCCACAGCAACAGTAGTTCCCAGAGGTCCCACTTTACAAATACACATTACATCACTGATGATATCTGAATTGACATCATAGGTGACATATCTTCATTGGGTGTTTTATAGTTTCTTCAGTTAACTATAACTGATGAAATCCAGTGTTTTCTTAGGTTTCGTTTTACTCTAAGGACATTTCAGGTACTTTAACCTTTGTTTTTTCAGTGAAGGAAATTGTGTGTTGGTGGATGCTCATCCTGGCTATATTCTTTTTATGGGCGAGCGCAAAGCGCTCCGTCCATTCTGTTATCTCTCTTTGGGCTTTAAACCACGCCCATGCCACGTCAGTCACTTACATTGGTTTGTGGGCTTGCCTTTTAAAATCCGCTTGCTTTCATTTGTGAAAGGCATGCATACGTCATGCCTTTTCCAGTGTTTAGCCCACCTACACAGCACCGGTAACGTACTAAAAACATACGAGGCTCGAGGTTTTCAGCCTGGGGTCCGGACTACTTTATTTGTTTATTTTCCACGCAGCGCGGTCGCGCCGCATTTTACATAGCGCGATCGCACTGCGTGTCTTTTTTTGCTTTACAACACTAATAGCTCTAACTTGAAAAATGCGAGACCTGTTGCATTGAAAATGCTTGTTTTTATGTGATCAGCTTAGATCTGCTTCTTTCACACTCCTACCATTCTGTGTAGCTATCACACACATCTTTGTGTGTTATTACATTTTCTTCTTTTGTTTTTCAACTTAGATAACCTATTTCACGATCCTCTGATTTCCAGTTGTGCATAAAGTACCACTAACTGGTTACAACACCTAATGTGCATCCATACCACTTTCCCTGCTTGAGGAATAACGATCTGTATTATTATTTGGAAGAGCTCTCTAATGAATCAGCTGTATATGTTGAGCTGACCACCTTGCTTACCGTAGCCAAAGTTCATTTTATTTTATTTTTATTTTATTAGGAAGTCGTTTTGAGAAAAGTGCTGGAAGTTGCGCAGAAACTTTCAGAACATTAAGCAAGCCCTCTGACAGTAAGGGAAACAAGGTTGTGTAGTCAATGTTTTGTCACCTAAATGACTCGCATGACTGGGGCTCTCTCACAGAGGACCAGTTATTCTCAGTGATAAGACAGTAAACCTATGCTCTGCTTTGAACCGATTCTGAACAAATAACTGCGAAAGGAGTACCTTGTAATAAGCAAACATAATATATTTTTCTACTTCTTCCTTTCCATTGTTTGACTTTGGATAATAGAACTGTGCCACCAACACACACTCACACACACACACACACTCTCACACACTCTTTTCCCTGGCAACCGCCCAGTAATTCAGCCACGGAGAGACTTTGTTACCACTTTGGTCTCCTAGCGTTTTGGAATTGAGTTTCTAGGACAATACAGAAGCTTAAACCACCTTGAAAGATGGCTGCACTTTTAATTTCACAGTGATTGTGTTTCTGCTAATAACCAATATTAACTACATCCATGCTTATATTACAATAGTTTGTCACCTCAGTTAAACTCGTGTCATTTTACCAGGCTACATTTCTTCAGACTAGAACGGATAACTGTTGTGTTACAACAGTTATAGCTACATCATTGTTAATAAGAAGGCCACAAATGTATAAGCTGGTTTTGAATCCTTATGGTGTGGGACTGTAGTTCTTTCAATTGGTTGTATCTACCCCTTTTCTATCATGTTTTGACAGTGACAACCAGGATGCACAATTTGTCCTTATTGCATAATATTTCTGCATTACATTGCATTACAGGCCTTGCTTTAATACCAGTCTTGGTTTTCCACGTCTAATGCACATAACCATGGCATTGTTTCTCCTCCACTCTCTGTTCTGCAGTACCCCCCCAACACCCTAATTCTGTACTCCCTTTAATACTGTTAACAACAAACTTGAGTCCTGCCACGCTTAATTGTTGATCAGCGAAGCCCCATGTCAACCATGTAATGAGATGCGCTATCCTAAAGATTAGCCCACTCTTTAGAGTTGCTTTGCACTTGGCTGCCACTCGCGTGTGACCGTTCCAAAGTTCCCATGTCACAGGACAACAGGTTTGTAACGTTAGACTTGCAGTGCAGGTTCCCATTCCCCTAAGAGTATGAGTTGCTCTTCCCTGGAGCCTTCTTAGCCATACTGCAACTGCAGACCGCACGCGTCTAGTATGGATCACAGTCACATTCTTACTTTGATTCAGTAACGGTAGCACTATTTAGTTCGATAGTAATAGTAGAAAGTGAAACTTCCCTGCTGACACTTCTTAGCTTGTTCAGCTTTTTGACTGGCTCTTAAAACATAGTAGTGTGTCTGTCTGAATCTCTAAAAAGCTATGAAAAACACCTAATTCCAAGTTTCAGGCTTCTGGAAGATTGGCCCAATTTTGTGTAACATCAGTATAATGGTATTGTGCGCAAAATCTCATTAGGTGTTGTTTTGGAACGGTTTTCATTGTTATGAAGCCACTTTGTACAATGTTGAGATTGCCATGTAAACTCATCCCAGGAATTCTTTCTTGATATGGGCCATGCAGGGTAAAGTGAACAAGGATCGCCCCTTTCTTGTGAGCTCTATAAATATATTTTAATAAAATGAAATAAAACATAAATTGGGTGCATTTTTACGGTGTCATGAAGAGTGATCCTAAGCTGGTTAGGCAAGGGGTATTATTTTGTAATTCCAGTTTTTCCTCTGGAGGATCCCCAGCTGTTGTTTGATGGCACAGTACATCAGGAGGATAGTCAGTCATGCTCCGTATAATTGCAACCAGCAGGGTAAGCAATCCGTTCTATGCTGAACCTAACCAGATGGGTCCTTTTTATTTCTCTTGCAAGCTGAATAAAAGCCTTATTTAAAATGTATAATTTGTCTGTGTCACATAATCACTTTGTTACATGCTCATCTGTATTTTGTGAGAGTTACAGATGGATGGTACAACAGACATACGGAGGCCAGCCGGTTGGGAACCCTGGTCATGGAACTGTAAGCATTTGCAGCTAAAAACAAGATAGAATATAATTTATTTGAGGCAAATGGAATTGTAAAATGTAACAACAAGGTAAGATGTAGACTCCATTCAGTAAAGAAGTTAAAGTATGAAACTAATAAAAACAAATTAGGCAATGGATATACTTATTTGACATACCTGTTAACTTACCAGCATTTGGCAGGGTCTATCCTTTTTGATTCTGTTCAACCTCCTGGCAAACAAAATTCCTCTGACTTTATTGGGGTGACCCACTTTTCAAACTTGTCTCGCCCTCTTCTAAGACGTTCATCCTTATTTCAGCTCAGTTGGATCACCCTGCTAAACGCTTGTCTTCACCCACATCTTTTAACACTTATGAATATGGTATATCATTTTAGTGACTACTAGACTAGATCTGTTCAAGGCAACAATAAAATCAAATATGGAAAGTTCAATATGAAATGTTTCTTCGAATGGTCTGCACTCTCCACCATTCTCATTACTGTCATCTACCTAGGAAAGTTTCCACCTACATTTGATTCCACCCATTCTTTGGGAAGCAAGTTACCAGAAGGGTTTTGACAAGGTGTGTTAGGGTTGCAGGTAGCAAAGATCTGGTCGGCTATTAACTCCCTCAGCTGGATAACTCACCTAGCCTCCGAGTGCTACTTGATATGGCCAGGATAACAGACAAGAAAAAAAACTACCTCCGCAGCAAGTGAGTGGTGGGCTTTTGCATGTAAACTCCTTCCTCAAGATACTGACACGGGAAGGGATGTGAATGGTAGCCAAATAGGTCAGGCCTCTGACTTTCATGTTACCTCTATGGCGGTTTCTCTGGACTTCTAGTGTACAGGGACAAATGAGTCTCACTTGAGCCATTTTAGTTCTGCTTAAGCCCCTCCCTAGGGATATTGGGTATTTTGTGAAAAACAAACTGCCACGAGGCAGATTAAAAATCTGCGTGACTCAAACAATCAGTGAAGTCCTATAAAGACTGCAGTTAACCTGGGGCTTTAAAGTGGTTGCATTAGGTATGTTGCTTTAGCACTTTTTGTTTTTTTCGGATTAACTTTTCATGGATCGTTTTATGTTTGGTATCATGAGAAGCAAAAGCACGTAAAGAAAATGCTGTTTATATTTTTGTGTATACATATTTTTTACATATTATAATTTTGGTAGTCTGTCACTGGTTTACTGTTGAAGTGGTCTCTTGGACACACTTTTGATCTTTATCGTTTGATGTGGCACAATCCCCACACAATCCAGGATTTAAATAAAGGTAACTTGATGCATTAATATTTATCCAAAACCGTTTTCACTATATTTCTTGAATCAATTAATATCATTTTTTTAATAAGTTTTGTCTAATTCATTTTTTTAAACTTATTACGTCCATTTTTAGTCCTCTACTCCTTCATCGGGACTATGTATTTCTGTTGTTTCAAACACCAGTTGAAATATAGAGCCAAGCTTAGCCAAAGCAAACAATAGCAATGTTGTAATATTCAAATATGTTCATAAAATATTGCACATCTGCAATTCTACGTAATCGGTGAGTAGTTCTAAAAAGGAAAGACCGACCTATCATTACAAACTATAACTGCCATTGAACTTCCTTGTGTTTATTGCCAGTCTCAGTTTCCTCTCATGGTGAATGGTTCGTTAATGCTGGTGGTTATGTGCTTTTGTATTCCTTTTGCCGGTGTTTTACCTCCCTGGTAGTTCGAAGCCTTTAAGTACACTTCTCTGTGTTCTCCAGTCAGACATGCTGGAAATGTTGTACTCGTGCTTCCTTTAATGATAGTTACAGGAGTTTCAGTTCCACAAATTCCTGGTTGTAGGGGCTTGGGAAGATATGTTTTGCCTTAAACTTGATATTTTTTTGCCTTTGAGGGTCTTGTTTTTTTCCCCTGAAAAGTAATACCCTGTAAACACATACTTGTACATTTTTCCTGTGTACATTTAACATCCAAGACCCGTCATCCCTATTTTCCTTATCTGGAGTCGCAGGATACCAATGTTGGAGAATGATTTTCTTTACTTCTGATAATCGTGTGGCCTGATGTTCGTATTCTCTACCATCTGGTACCCTGCCATCCAGCGCAGTGACTCAGACGTGTTTCTCAAAGAGGTTACAAATAAAGCCATCAGTCCCCACTATATTTCTGTAACTTTTCAAATCTTTTTATTAGGTTTTATAAACAAACAGTAAAAATCGCAATTCACCTCATCTGCCCCACCATGCTATTTACAAGGTTTTCAAGTATTTCTCTTAGCAGGGGCTCACTGTGGCTGATTCACTTTATTTCCCATTCAGCGGTCGAGGTAGCCATGTTTTGTGGGTACTTCACATAAAATCACTGCTTACATAGTCTCTGTCGCTCTGTCCATTAGCTTTCAAGTGAAAGTTTAAAAGGAGATGATCATCTCTTGTGAAAATTCAAACGCCAAAAACGAGAAGGATCATGGAAATTTCAGTCTTCTTTGCTCCTGATAACAGGCCGATATGGTATTGGTAGTGCCTAAACACAGGATGAACTCTAGGTGATATGAAGCCTCTCCTCAGTCTCCGCTCCACCACAGTTTACCAGCTTGATTATCCCTGTTGGCTTGTTACTGGCCCATTATATTAGTGGAAGGAATCCACAACTCTTCCTTTCTTTTTCCCTCAGCAGATTTCAGTGTATGACAGATGTGCCTCTGGTTCTAAGGGCAGCAGATTGAGCAGATGCCTACACTAATTAATCCCCTTGAGCGGAATCTTAACCATGCAGTAAATGACTTGGTTTTTGAGGTGTGGCATTTATCAGGTACACGTGTTTTTGTAAACTGTGACATCTTGAAGAGCATGTAATTTGCTTCCTGACTGGGGGAAAAGTCCCTTTTCATTGAGGCGTCCTTTCTGCAATGTCTTTCCCTTATACCATAGTTGTGAAGTTTCTTCAAAAGATCTGGTCCAGGCAAGGGTACTCGATCATCTTGATGGTCAGACCCTACCAGGTGTGGTTCTTGGTTGCAGCATTGCACCTCCATCGGTATTACTTAATCTCTTAAGTAGATATTTTTCTTGACCATGTGCAATTGAAAATGTCTTACTTGACATCAGTGGTACCTGTGCTCTCGTTTATTTATCAGATAAGTGGCCTGTGGTATAATGTTGTTGTCCTCTCCAGGGTGTACTTCAAAATTGCGAAGGATGTATGTATGATTTCCTGCAGCAACCTTAGTTACTCTTTTCAGTAGACAAGTCACTTTCCATGTGGCGAAACTTATTGTGAGATCTAGGCCTGCCTGCAGTCCGTAGGCCGCCACAGAAATGATCAACATGTTGCATCCCCTTGTTTCATCTTTTCAAAGTAATGCATGCACAGTTTGGCTCCGTAGTTTTAAGACCTGTATTTTCTTAGGTTTACGGCCGACTGGTGCTGGCATTCCATTGACTCTTCTTTTTCTTTTGCTGTTCCTTGCTGCAGTCAAATATACGGTCAAAAGTGCGATTAGCCATGTAACAGGGTCGATGCCTGAGGCAGTAACCAGACCGCCACATGGTGTGACAAACACAAAGCATTTCCCAACGATAATAAAGGATTTTTGAGGGGCAAGCCCATGAACGAGCGATAGTGATGGGCGTGATGTGGGTGTGGTTAAAAGCCCAAACATATAACAACACGTCGGTAAAGCAGCGCTTGCACGCTGCTATCCTCAACCTAAAAATCAGTTACCCAGAGCTAATGGGTAAATCATTTTAAAAGACGTTCTCGAAATTAATGGTTTATAACTAATCTGTTATATTAATGAGCCCAAGAAAAACATAAGGAACTGACAACCTATGCTAATATTTGTAGAGATAAATTGGTACGAGTGGTATCACTCATTCATTCTACCTCGGTTACAAAATATTGCTTTTGCAGTGGGCCCTTGATGGTGTAAGCAAAGGTGCTCACTAATAATGCTTTTGAAAGTCAATAAACCGGAATTCCAGTCATGATTAACAGGCTCCAGCTGTAGCTCTTTTTAATAGCCTTTTTATAATTCAGCACATTTGAACTTATCACAAAAAAAATCATTTTACTATAGTCTAAATAAGAATGCACATGGTCAATAATAAATCTCTTTTTTAAAGAAAATGTGTGAAAAATGGCATATAAATAAAATAAGGTAACTGTTTATTTAACGTCGGTCAGATATTGAAGAGGGTTTACATACTTTTCTTGATTGTGGTTCATTTTCTAATTTCTTGCCCATTTAAGTGGTGGTTCTGGCTGGCGTACATCCTTTGCGCATAGGCTAAAAGCAGCACCGTTTACTGTCTTATAACAATTAGCACAACATTTCCATGTCTTTAATTGCATAACTGGAAATATTTGTTTATGTACCAACAATAGAGACAGGTGCTCGGATTTGAAGTGAGGCAGACATTTGTGACCACTGGCCCAGATTTATCACTCTTTCACGCAGCAAGCCGCAGCACTTTGTGAAAGGGAAAAGGCAGGAATGCTTATACGGTGCATTCCTGTCCTTTCCTAGATCTGGCACGCTTTTGGCTGCCACGCACCACTGCATGCACCCTTGCATCATGTTGCAGGAAGGATTGTTTCTGTGCACGAAGGGAACACGTTTCTGCACAAAAAAATCCTGAGCGGCATTTTCCTCGTTCTGTGTGTGCTGCAGAATACAGCACACCTAAAACAAGGAAAAAACGAGGAGAAATAAATATATTTCTCCTTGTTGCGCCTCCCCAAGGGGTACGCATAACCTTGATAAATATGGGCCATTGTGTCTCTGGTTGATAGCTGAAGTATATTGTGAGAAGCCCAATTTAATTTTGCTCCACAAATATTTGCAAATAAATCAGTGGTGGGAAGGCTTTGAAGGAGAAATAAACATTTCTTTGCATTACATGCTTTGGGAAACCTTCACAGATTTCCTTGTCTTTGTATTGCAGTTTATGTATCTGGGTTGGCTTTAAATACTTGATGTTGATAGACTTGTGCAAGCAAAGGCACGTGGGTTTATAGATGAATCTTGCAATATTGAAGATGATGCAAGTTCTGTGTGAGGAAAGACCTCAACTTTGTAGTCGAGTCAAGCCACTTTCGTATTATGTGCCATGCTGGTCCTCCTCTTGTCACCCTGTAGTAGTAATAACTTGTTTGTTTTTAAAGTGCTCCAGACTGCAGTTCTACTTTCTAGAGTCTTGCGATCTCACCCATTAAATGCAGACAGTGGGGTAAATTTTTAAGACAAACTTAGTTGTAAATGTATGTTCACAGCCAAAAATATATATTTTTTTTTTTAGGTTTTGCCTGCAGTCAGCACTTAAGATGTCTGCAGGGAAAATCTCTTGTAGACTAAAAGCTTAAATTGGGCTTAGAGCCTTCTCATTACTTACAATTGATCGGCTTGCACATCTCTCTCGTTTCCTTGCATCTTATTGGTCAGTCCCCATGCTTCCTCCTGGGCTGAGAGTTTGTCCCTGCAATGGAGCATGGGCCAAGTGCAGTTTCCTGTCTGCGACCAGTGTCTTTTCACTTGCTGCCCGAGGTACTTTTTCACTTTTAGACATGCATTCTCTAAAAATGATTGTGTCTTAAGTTTGTCTGCCCTCCTCCCTCTCTGTGATTCCCTCCCACCTTCTGGTGCCTGTGGACTTGCCCAAACTTCCCTCCCCCACATCCCCTTGTGTTGCTTGCCCCCTTCTGTTGTCTTCTTTTTTTCGTGCCCCCAAACCTCCCTTTACTTGTCTTCCACCAGCTTCCTCCCCTCATTACCCCCTTTGTGTTGCTGTACGTTCCTACCTTCTGCCGCTCCCACGGCTGTCCCCCATCTCCATGCCCCTCAAGCCCTCCCGACACAGCAGTAATAAACAGTAACAAAGCTAAAAAGCTTTGTTAATGTTTTTAGAGATATTGTACAGCAGCATGGGCTGCTGTGAAACATGGCCTAAAGTAAACAAAGATAAGCACTATGGCGCGGTCAGTGCAGGGCCCGCCGTAGCATTTTGTTTTTATTTACTTGAAGCCATGTTGCCTATCAGCCTATGCTGCTTTTGCTTAGGCATCTTGCATAGGTGAAACCCATTGGATTTGCCAGTGCTTGTTTATGCTTGCTTTGAATTCTCAAAACGGGATTATAGCAGGCTTAAATGTGTTTAGTGCTGAGGATTGCTCCAAAAGCTGAATCATTTCTGTTCCAAGATGGGAAGGGGAATGGGTAAATCCCCTATTTGCTGAGGGTGTATGGAAATACATTTCTCTATGGGGAAAAATGTTCCATAAGTAGAAGAAAAATAAATCTGCATTTTCACCGGGGGCTCCATTCACCCCTGCTCGAAGTTCTACTCTTAGTAGAACTCTGCACAAAGGGAACAGATGTTCTTGGGATGTCATGAAGTTCCAAGTGGTACACCTGGGAACTTTTAAGCTTTCCATTCACACTACTGGAAATGTTCATGATCAGGAAGAAAATGTAGACTGACATTTAGAATCTGATGTAAATCTCTGCCCGTGATTTCTTGTGCTGAATAGGGCCCTGTGGTTGTATACGTAAGACTATTGAACAGGCAGCGATAAATGCGTGAGGAAAGGAATGCATTTATGTTGTTTATTTATATTAAACCCTGATTTTCCTCCGGTAGTAGAAGCGCAGTCTCGGGCTTTTCCTCGAATTCCAGTCTTTTTTAATAACTGGTTTGCTATAGCTTTTCATCATGCTTCGGTGCCATTTTATAAGCATAGTACATAATTAATATTAGTATTACGGAATTTCTCATATTAAATTAAAAGACTTTAGGAGGATGAAAGTCTGCATTTGTCCAAGTAGAATATGAACGCTTGAACTTCAAACTGATGCATTTCAGTGGTAAGTACTGAAGTCGTGGAGCTGGGTTGATGGTGAAGAGCAAGTATATGAGCAACATGAAGAGGCAGTATACACTGCTAGAACTGTACAGCACATTTGCACACCTTTTTAGGTTTTGCCTGCACAGTACTTGCGTTGTGCTTGCGAAATCTCTTGTAACCGAAACAATAAAACTGACCTAAATCCCGCCCTTTACTTACCAGAACTTAGCATTGGGTGGCTTCCATTTACTCTCCTTTGCTTGCTAATGATTAGTCCGCGCCTCCTGCTCCTTCCTGCTTCCTCCAGGTTGTCCCGTCATCGGCTGTGTCGGTGTACAGCTTCCTGTCTGCGGCCAGTGTCCTTCAACCGGCCGCAGGCTCCTCTAGGTGCTTTTTTTTTATTTATTTTTTTATTTATTTAAACATGCACTCTCAAAGAGAGCATGCCTGCTGTCGTGTCCCTTCCCTCTGACTGGCTACTACCTCATGTTGCAGCCCCCTTGTCCCCCTCCTCCCCGCGCCTATCATGTTGCTTTGATTGTGTTTTGTTTGTGTTTTTTGCGCTTTCGTGCTGTTTCAAAGCAGTCATCAAGTGTTCCTGAGACAGTCTACGTCTCACAATGCAATTGTATTTTCTAGTAAAACGCCAAGCTGCAGCTCATTGTACAGGAGGGGTCATTACCAGTGTAATTGGGATCTCCCCTTAAGTGCTTGGGTTCAAGCAGTGACGCCCCCTGGGTACTGCACAGAACATGCTTAAACAGTACTGCAGTACAGCAAGACATACCACACAAAATCTGTAAACTGCCTAACGGAATGATAACTTCTCATGGAAACTACTTTCACAAGAATATTTACAAGTTTAATGTCCCGGTTTTGGCTTAGATTGCGCCGATGTAATTGGGGAAGCCATGCTGTTAGGTGAGCAATTAGCATTTACCAGACTATCAAAAATAGTTGCTGAAACCAGCATTGGAACATTTCTGATCCCCTGACCGCATGGACCCAGCTTCATTTAGTTTCATTTTATTTAAAAAGGTCGGCTCGTCAATCATAACAGGCTCCGGCAGAACGACTGTATATTCCCATGAAATGTGTCAGCCATGAAAAAGGCACATTTTTCGCCTTCATGTGAAGTCTATTCATTTCTGAAACCCCATATACATTGCTTTTTTAACCACTGTAAAGTGCAGAGTTAAACGCTTGACACTTGCCTAACTCGCAGGGAATGTGCAACTGGCACCATTTATGATGATGAAAGAGCCATCTGCACTTTTGATTTATTATTATTATTTTTTTTTTTCCGACCACGTTCATTATGAGTACATTTCAAACTGATATTTCCTTTTGCTCAATCTGTGGTGACCAATATTCGTTTGTTTGACTCAAATAAAACCTAGAACAGAGGAATAGTTGATTATATTCCTCCCGTTCGTTAGAATGCACTAAATACCAGTTTATCCTAATTAACAATGTAGGAGGACACGTGGAGAATCTTTTGGCTTCATTTCTTTTTAATGTGTTCTATATATCGCTTCGTGTCCCTTCGTAGCGCTTCATGCACACGTCTTTCCTGTCTTAGTGCTGAAAGTTACAGGTGTTTTACTATTACCTAGCTAATGACTGGAACGTCGCAGCAGATGTCAGCAGCGAGCGTTCAGCTGACTCAGACACTGTCCGGACTTAAAATGCATCCTATCCACATGTAAGATAAGAAAAAAAAGACAGAAAGTCGTGTTAGACTTAATCAAGTAAGATGCATAATTTGATAACATGTCAAATCCAATCGAGGGGCAGCAATTCCATTATTCAGAAGCGGTTCCCCTTGTGTACCTGACGCAGGTGATGGTGGTTCTGAGATCTGAGCTGGAGGGGATGTGGGAGGGGGGGGGGGGTGTTGGGTGGGAATAAAATCCATGAATGCCAGCCTCTGCATGAAATTAAACTAGGAAAGAATGGGACACATCTACGCCCACTCAAAAGTAACATAAATACCACATATGTCTCCCGAAGGCTTCCAAATATTTGATTAATTTACAGTTTATGATTGACAAATATAATAAAGTATGTAATACGAGTGGGGTGTTGTCTTTTCGGCAGGGATCGATGAAATGTCCGAAGATGTGCATGGTTGCGAGATTAAACACGACTGTTATCAAACTGTGCTCCCCGCTCGTTTTGCCATATTGTGCAAGTGACAAGCGACAAGCAGTGCTTAATTTGAGCCGGTGTTTTGCTGGCGAGGGACACCGTCGCTTACAGGTGGGGGACCGCATCGATACCTACAAACAAACAGTTCACACTGGTTTCCCCTCTATGATCCACTGCTTGGAGTAACATACTTTATGTTCACAGTAAACAAAGCAGACTGAAACCTTCCTGCGATAGAGAATATAACAATTCTCAGGCCGTACTTATTCACAACCATATAAACACGACATAAAAACATCATATGTACCGTATTTCTTTTCATCCTTAAATTTCCATAATTATTTACAATATGCATCTCAAATAGTTTATGTTCTTTAGAAAGGGGTCATGGTTGTCCACCCACCAGGCACCTGTGGCATCGTCTGTAAACTGGGGGCCGTGTTCCCCCCAAAACCAATTACGCTTCACAAGGCGAGACTCACCTGCCCCCTCAAGATAGAGGGGGCGCGGGCCAGCATGAAAACTGTCCCCCAATCCAACCATGCCAGAGCCAACCCTAAGCAAGGGATCCCCCCTGGCACCCAATGGGAATGATACTGGGCAACCGGGCCATACCTTGGTCCCCTGGCGCAGTCTCATCCCCCCCCCCAAATTAAAAAATTCCAGGGCCATGTAAAGGAGTACTGTGGGGGGGAGCTATGGACATTCGTGGTAGTGGTCGTCCTGAGCCCCTTTCCTAAACCCACAGCACCGCCACACTGGTTTGAGCCAAAAAGCTCATGATACCGTCTTGAGTTCGCCTGCACTAGTATTCTTGATGCCAAGGTTATCCACCTGTTTTGTGCCAAAACATGACTCCTTCCCTCCTAAGGTTTTCCTAATCCTGCTATTCTTTGGGGATGGGTGAGCGGGAAAGAATTCCTCCAGTCCTCTGTCGATCGTCAGGGGTAGCCCAGGGTCAAGAAAACAACCTGACCCTAGAGGGACTTGAGTCCCCCTTTTAACTAACTCGGGCTGCCCCTGCTGATTACCTAGGAGCCCCCAACACACCCCCTTCAGCCAATCGGCTCACCCCTCGGGGTGAGCGCGATTTTCAAAATTTTCGCGGCAGCCATAGTTGGGCTGCCGGCCGAAACCAGTCTGATCCGGCCCGCACCTGTATTGGGGGCGCGCTATGCTGTGGTGCGCGCCCCCCCGCCCAGTTTTTGGGAACCAGCACTTACTTATTGGGATTAGACTTCTACTAATAACAAGAGACAGAAAGATTAATAAAAATTTAATATGGAGAAAGTAAAGACATAAAAGACGTCAAACCGGTGAAAAAGCAGGAACCTGCAGTATGAAAAGGCAAATGGGGTGTCTATTTGTGAACTAAAGATGAATGCGGTGGATGTTGTACTACACAGCTTTAAACTCCCGGGTGTGCATGCTACACCAGCCGCGTGTTTCAGGGCAGAAATTTAGGCTCTGCCACTACTTCATTTACAAATTAAGCACTGGTGACCAGTGAAATACCGCAGATAAACAGATGGTTTAAAACGTAATAATGACAACATCCATTTGCTTTGTTTTACATTTTACTATCTAGGTAAATTACAATGTCATCTGTGGATGAGATTTATGAAAACACTTTAAAGCAAATATTTAAAGTATACAACTTTCAAGGTGTCAGATATTGAAGAGTCCAAAGATTGGTAGAATGTTTTTAATTTATGTTCTTCAATACAGAAGTCTAATGACTTTATATGACCAGTTTTCAGTGGCACCTTTTAAGCCAATATAAACGTGTTCACTTTAACTATACAAGTGAAACTAAACCATAACCAATAATGTAAAAAAAAAAAGCGCTATGACACGGCCAGCGTTGGCTGCGTCATATCGCTTGTGTCCTTACTTTTGGCCATGTTGCACATCAGCCTGCACTGCTGTGCGACATGACTTAAAGTAAAAAGTGCTATGATGCGCAACGTGGGTTTAAAAAAAAAAAATAATAATAATAATAATTTAAAAATAAAAGAAGGCTAATAGATCTTGCCTAAGTGAAACCTTTTGGCTTTGCCAATGCTTGTTCTGTGCAGGTACTGGTCTGTTATTTCTACAGTAATATGCCTGCGTTGGCTTTAATTTATCCAACTAATACAAACAAGCTTGGGCAAAGCCAGTGGTTATGGATTTAATGTGCCAGGGTGTTGAAACAGAATGCATGCGTTTCTGTCCTTAGTGCATTAACACATTAAAACCAGACCTCTTTGCTTTGCCACTGCTTGTTAGTTTTGCGAATACTTCCCATTTGCCACTATGTTTGGCTGCAGTGTGGTGCACAACACTTGAAGCTTGTCTTCTTGCTGGGCTGTTTAATGACTGCTGGAGTGAGGTCGGTGGGGAAGGCTCTCAGCGCTCCTGTGACACGGTGCGGGGAAGGTCATTCTTTAGGGGTTTCAGTCTCTGCAGTTTGATTTGTGGCTGGGTTATGTTGGGCTATGTTTTATTATCTATTATTCAGCTATGTTTTTCTGATAGTATTTCTGATTTGGAATTAGCGCGAGGAGTACAACAACTGCATAAAGTATTTTAAAGTGCAAGTCTCCCTGTGTGTCTCTCAGTATCACCTCTTACCCAACCTTTACCAAAAGCTTTGGAAAATATATTTTTTGCTTAGGAACTGCGCAGGTTGTTGCTTGGTGAGGCTAAGCACAGCCGAGAACCAGATTAAACCCAGTGTGTTAAGTGTATGGCTGCCTCCCTTACTTTAAGCAGTCGGAGGTGATGCATGACTGCGTGTCGGGGCTATGCCACTGTGCTACAGCATCTCTTATTACTGCTGCACTGAGATGCTCAGCTCTGCCAGGGCACCTCGGCCTAGTGGTAAACACCCCGTAATGGGCTAGAACTAAGGTGCAAACGGCGCTCTTCTGTATATCAACGTCCTCGCGTCACCTGCTGGACACATTGCATACCTAGCGCCTATCTAGGTAACAATACTGGCCAGCATATTACTACTTGTGAATCTGTATGATGCCCTGCTTTCCTACACTTCCCAGAATAAAACTCCCTTTTACTCGCACATCTCATTCATCACAGAGGCCTCACTGTATTCGCCAGGTAAGGCTCGCATGTTCTCAAATACTCGTATGCCTGAGCCCCAGATATATTGAGGGAACTCATTGCTGCACACTGGAATGGCAGACATGGCCATGCAGCGGAGAAATGACTTCATGTTAACTTCGGTATAAATAACTACAGGAGTAGCTTCTCCCATTTAGGCGTACATAGTGAGAGCATCCACATGACTGCTATGGTTGTCCATGTTACACCTTCAGTTCTAATCTACCAGCCTCTCACGCTCCTTAAATTGAGAGTCTCACTGAGTGTTGTCCTCTCCGTAAGGCAAACTGTAATCCCATAAAGACTGGGCTGACCACCTAAACTGTACTCCCATAAAGACTGGGTTAACCGCCTGTGCCTTTGCTATCCTTATTTTAGAACTGCAAGCGCTTAGAAAACGGTGGCCTGGCAGCATGAAGCTTTATAAACGCTTGGGTTGACATGCATTCCTAAACTATCTCCATCTCTTAATCTACCACCTGCGCCACTTGTCCATTGCATGGTGTGTGTCTGTATGGAGCACGTTTTGACCTGACAAAATTACCAAACCACATTTTTACACTTTTATCGTTTTGCCTTTCTAATGCACAAACAGAAAAGATTGACAACTCTGAGCTGCAAAGGCTATAAGGCAAATAAGAAGAGGCTAACAGAAAACAACCATTTAGGCACTAAGAAACCAGAGCTGATAGAAAGCAGAGTTAAATAAAGGGTTCCAAGTTGTAAGATTAGTTCTTGACAATAAGATTTAAGTGTCAGTCATATCTTTAATAATGGGCAGATGAATTCATCTCTGAAAATAAATAAGTCACTGTTTCAAAGCCACAGCAAAAATTTAATTTTACAGTTAAAATAGTCTTGAAATCTGTAAACTCAACACATGTCTCAAGAAAGCACCAACTGAGCAGCAAACAACTTGATTAGGGCGCGACTAAACAATAAAGTGCATTTTTAAATTTAAAATAAACATGATTTAAGAATTGGGACCTAATAGTGACGAATAAAATGCCTATAAATTTTGCAGAAAAAAGTAAAGTGCAGCATGGACGGAGCGACACTATCATATTAGCCAAACGAAAAAGAGACCTAACCCCTTATGCTGCCTAACCAAAATCTCACAAGTAACTCTTTCCCCTTTCCAACTCACCATTGATCATGGAAAGATAGGAGGCTGGTTCAGGAGTAGTCTGGAAGATTAACTACTCTTGCACAGTGGGTTTGACCTTATAAACCCTTGTCCTGTGTCTGTCCCTTCACTCACAACCCCCACCACCACCAAAACAAAGCCGGTTTAATTCAGTTTTTGTCTTCCGGAGTTACTTTAATTGGTGTGGAAGTCAAATTGGGTTGCCCCAGTTTCTTGCATAATTACTTCACGTGCTTAAACCATTGGAATTTATACCCAAAGTCACAAGACAAATAGTCGTCAATGATGGCCATATCTATATTAGAACCATGTATGGAGCTAAAGTGCTTTACACATGGTCTGGTGGTATGTTGGTCCCCAGTCCATCTGATTCCCTGTATATTGTAATGTCGGCATATGTAGAACTTATTTCACTGCCCTTGCAAGCATGCCGTATTGAGTCATCCATGCAGGGATTCAACCCTACTGCAGATCCTGTACAAATGTCATCGGCCAGAGAGAGGTAATGATCTCTCGCCAGTGACATCTAACCTAAACATTAGCACTAACCTACCTATAACCCTGACCCAACCTTTTTTCTCAAACTAATCCAAACCTTGACAGTATTTTCCCTGAAATATCCCATTGACCTTTATGTAATATTTGTAGTCACTTACCTGAACTATTCTTTTGTTGACCTTTCATTGTGGGACTTTCTCTGGCAAGGTTTGAATTTGTTGCTCTGGACGAATCCATTAGTGACATCCTTAACTCAGCGGCAGCATGCAGTGTAAGACTTTAGTTTAAAGGCAGCATGTAAACAGAAACAGTAGAACATATGTCGAAGATGCTGCTTGCATGAAGCCCAGTGCTAGGGCCAATGTAGCTAGTCATAAGATGGTCTTGTGATTAGAAAGCTTAAAAAGGCTGACAAAGCCATAAGGAGGTCAGACCTGAGGCCTACATCAATGCTGGTATAGTGTGAGAAAGATACAGAGCACCGGCAAAAGTGCAATTAACTATGTAACAGGGTCGATGTCATGCAAGGCGCTCGACTTCTACCAAGCGAGATCGCGCTGCGAAAAAAGAAATAAAGTAGTCCACAAACCTGACGGAAAACAGCGAGCCTCATATGTTTTCAGTACTTGGTCGATGGGCTCGAGGAGGGCTAACCACCGGAAAAGGGATGACGTATGCATGCCTTCCACTTACGAAAGTAAGAAAATTTAAAAAGGCAAGCCCACGAACCAATGAAAGACACTGACATGACATGGACGTAGTTTGAAGCCCAAAGAGAGATAACAACATGGAACTGAGCGCTTAGCGCTCGCCGTAAAAAGCAGAAAAGAACTAATTACAGACCAAAATAAAAAAAATCCCCCAAAAGTGCACTGCTGGAGAACTTGAAACCTAACTTTATTGCTAGAACGTCTATAACGCATATTTTAAAATCGATATAATGCTCAAAACATCTTCAGTTGAGCAGTTATCTTATATTTGCAGTTTACCATTTTGTGAGCTACCTTCGAACTTTGAAACAGGAGATGACATCAGAGGTAGTCAGGGTGTAGTGCTCACATCGATTTCAGGTTTAAAGTTACATATACCATTATTCTTTAACTAAAGCAAAAAATAAGCATTTGCTGGGGCACTATGTCTCTCCTTTCAAATATGGGGCCAGAGCTATTTCGCAGTGCGTCTTTGCTTTATGGGCAAAACATTTCAATCTTGCCTGGGAATGCATTGTAGGGCTGCCACCTTGGAATACTTTTGCTCATGAACCATTAAAAAAACAAACAAATCCAATTTGTTTTTTTTTTAAGTCTGCATACATGTGCCTCTGCCGTCCTCAAATGTTTTTTGTGTACTATGAAAAAAGGAATTCAAGATGTTAGCATGTGCATGGACACATGGGCATCTTCATTTTTTTTTTTCTAAGCATAACAAAAATCATTACCAGCTAGCCGCTGGTATGTATGTGTGCGTGCGTGCATGCATGCTCACACAGGGTGGCAATCTTGTCTTATTTGTTTTTCAATACTTCATTATTTGCTGCAACAGAAATTAAAAATTAAAGTTCCCTGATTTCTGCAGTGGAAGAAACGAGTTATTCTGTCAAAACAGTGGTGCGCCAAGGTCAAGACAAAAACAAGAAAAATGTGTAAATCAAGAACATCGAACAGAGATAGACAAGAAAGCCATCCAATCCTGAGGAAGCCCCTGACAAGGAAGCCCACTGTAAATATTGTATTGTCAACAGTAGGTCTTTAACAATATCTAATTAAAACGGTCTGTAGAGAGACCTATAAAATGCAACAATTTTACTTTACTCTTCTGCTGAGTACAGGTCAAAGTTAAAGCAACAAAAGGTGATGGGTGAAATACTTGCCAAAGTATCCAGGGAATCAGTTGATCAGGCCGCATTCCAGCCAGAGGCTGAGACTTCAGCAAACATTCCATTCATCCCTTTGTGGTTTCCTCAGCCTTTGTTAAAAAGATGTGTACAGGCGGTTCAACAGCTTAAAAGGGGGAGGGGTTTGTTTGGTTGTCAAATCCAATAGCATAAAGCAATATTTTTTCTTTTAAACGGGCGTGTCTGTTAAGCTACAGCAAACGTCCTTCTAATTAAACGTTGCTTGTTGCATCGTGATTCAACGTTGTGTGCTGTGAAGTGAGGTTCACTGAATATGTTAGTGCTCATTCAGTGAAGGCATGTTTTCATCCGCTCTCTCCAATGTAAACATTTTCAGGTACAACTTTCAAGATCAGTTGGATGGAATGTAACACTTTAACCTGCTTGAAATATCTGATAAAACCTGGAGAATGGAGTGGGAGGGAGGGAGGGAGTGAACAAAATGAATCCTTACTAATCAGTCTCGTCTAAGTTTGGTTAGAACTGACAAAGAACTACCCAGCACGAATAGAGGCAAGAAGATAGAAGTATATTACAAGAGGGGCAGAAATAACGCTAAACACTTCTGCGAGCTCCGTTGGGTTTGTTTTGCGGTCACGACTATTCACCCAGAGTGTCAGAGCGCTGGAAGGGATCCGAAAAGAAAACCATTGCAATCACGGTTGAGGCCCGTTGCTGAAGAGGGTTGCTATTGTGTTTGTATCCCTTTGTGCAACAACCACGGTAATAGAGTTCTGTTAAAACAGAAGTAGTTCGGTTCTTCTGGAGGTTCTTGCTGGCTGTAGAGGCGCGTGATGCTTTTTATTAGAAGGGCTATTAATATTATTGTAGGAGGGGGTGGGGGGAGGCTGAACCGGTATGTTGATTGTGTATGTTACAAATCAAGGGCACCCCAAGGTGCCAAGAGGTAGCGAGTAAAGCCAAGGAAACCACGGCCTCTCCCTCTAATAAATCAGTACAATTTTATTATTCTCCATAGGCTGGGGTGCGAAGGTGTTGACTTTAACAGCGTACCTACAGGTATTATGGGGGGGGGGGGAGGAGGGGGGGCTCGTTTTCATCTTTTACTAGCTTCTGTTTCGCTTGTGATTTGCGGAGATCTTTTAAAAGAAATATCCACGTAGAGGGTGCGTATTGGCAAGGCGGAATCTGGCATAGCTGGTTCCTTTAAGTCCTTCTCCCTCTTTGCGACTCCGCACATCCAGCCATTGATTGTGCGGCTTTATTGCCTCCAATGGCCTCCCCACTCACGCAGTCCCTCTGCAGAGACCCAACGAACTGCCACCGGGCCTTCTTCGCAGGATCGCACAGATACATTGGCTAGGTTACCTCTTGTGGCTGGTTAACAACACTGACGCGTGTTTTCCCTTGGGCTGGGCAAGCATTCCTGGAATGCTTCAAGTCCAGTTGGACAGCCGAGTGAGCTGCAAAACACACGCTCCTCTCCTCTCCATGGCAGCCTTCGTATTGTATTTTTCTCCGCGTCACTTGTGTTCTTAGTGTTGTAGGCCGATTGTGAAGTAGTTGTATACATGTTGTGCGATACCTAGCACGAGCTGTGGAAAGAAACCGAAGCATTTCCAAGGAATTGAAACCCCGGCGGATCGCGTGAGAGACGTGACAGGCCGCATTGGTCCCTTCAGTGCACTGAGTCACGCGCTTGCCTTGGCGCATTATCTGCTTTACACCATGGCGTTCTCTGTCGCCACCCAATGTAAACACAGTCGTACACGCTGCCGTCGCAAGGACCTGTCGGTATGGTCTTAATGTCGCGGCAACATTTGGGACCATATGTACAAACACATTTTCCCATTGACACAAAATGGGTAAAACCCTTTGGTACATTTGGCCCCTGGTCTCCTGCTTGCACTTGTCTCTTCCCCAGCGCTGGGAGGCGATTCCAAACTAAGCCTTTTGGGCTTCTGTTGCTTATTCACCTACTGATGCAATGCACTGTGTTTTCTAGCAAGCACATAATTCATAGTAAGCTTTTTATTTCTTTATAACATTGCAGCTGTTGGCAGCCCTTCCTGCAATTATTTCATTGTATTATGTTAGTGCTTACTACCCTTAAGAAGGTGTTGAGGCGCTCTTTGACGAGATGCCCACCAGTCCGGAGGCGGCCTGGTTCCAGGAATCTTCATCTGGATGAGCCAAAGGTACTTTTTGGTAGGCCAACGGGAGCCATAGATTTACATCCTATCTTCTTCCAAACAGACCTGCAATGCAAGTAGAACGCTATTTAACAGTAAGAGCTGATGTCCATGCATCTTAGCTCCAACCCTTATCATTTCCAGCAGGCCAGGCTTCAACACAAGCATCTGCATTTCAAACAGTTTGTAATAGGTCTCTGTTATCACACCAATCCTTGACATTTCGCCCTAGAAAGACTGACTACTTACTCCTTGCAATTTGCCCGACACCTATTTCTTTGCACACCTTGAACTTTGCGAACGCTTATTTTCATGTCATTAGTTAGAGGAGTACTTTAATTGTTATAAGTTTAAAAATCAGCAATATGTTTGGGGAAAAAGAAGGCAGCAGTGCTGACAGCTGAAAGCAGTTTTTCAAGCCTGCCAAGTGTAAATCTGATAATTGCAGTCAGAGGCAACCTTTTGAGGCTTTATTACACAGATTGCCCCAGTTACGTAAAGGGCCACAATGCTTGTGCGGATTCTTCTGTAATAATGAGAGTGCTGCACGCATGTATAGCCAGAACTATTTTCAGAGGGCATTCCCTCATTTGCATGGGACGTGACCCCTTACAAATGAGGGGATTACTTTGCATTTTAGCTCCCCTATATTATGGAATGCCGGCACAAAGGCAAACAGGCACAAACATAGGAAACAAAAGCAGTCATCTAGACCAGTGGTTCCCAACCTTTTAACTTCTTTGGACCCCCACTTTATCATCAATGGAACTCAGGGACCCCCACTGAATCATCATTGGAATCCGGGGATCCCCACTGAGTCATTACTGGAGGCAGGAGACCTAATTTTTCAATATTTGTTAATATTGTAAGCAGTCACGGACCCCCTGAGAAGGCTTCGCGGACCCCCAGGGGTCCCCAGACCACAGGTTGGGAACCACTGATCTAGACTAACAGAATACTCCCGCCATGGGTGGGTTTTGTATTGGTCTGAATTCAGTGTCCCATAAAGTGCATTTGCTTCTCTCGGATCATGTCATGTTGATGTGTAAAGTGCACGCTCACCCAGGAGGGTATCCCGACGCTGAGTAGATGTGAGATTAGCCAAGCCTAGGGCCAAAGGTGGTTACTTGAAAAGCCATGGCATTAGTTTCTTGTCCAAATAAAGAAGTAAGGAAGCAGCTAGGATGTGTAACAGCACATCATTTCCCTCTTTAGGTGTGGGGTCGGAGAAGGCTCAACTCTCAGATCTGGTTTTCCGTATATATGGGTTTGTACAAATAGGAGTCCTGCCGAGCTGAGGTGTCGGGGTGGTTTAGGAAAGCAGCTTATATTGCTGAGGTTTGCTGAGCCAGACTGCCCTAAAAGTTTGGTTGAGGAGTTTGAAATGTGCTAATTTGTGTGGGTAGCCAGCATAGTTCCTTGAGGTGAGGTCAGATGTGCGAGTGTCATGGGAGGTTGAGAATGATTTGACTACCGAGTTCTGGTGCAGTCTGATGAAATGCTTTTTAGTGCTGGCATAGAGGGTTTTCTTGTAGTCTGGTTTGCTGGTGGCAGGAATATTGATGGTGATTTTCTGGGTGTTGACCCAGCATCTTAAATATATGGAAGCATAAGGTAATAATGGCGTTGACTTGGGCTGTGGTGTTGAGTTTTCAGTCGATGACAATCTGAAGGTTCTTGGCATGGGTTATTTAGTTGTGAGGGGTGTCACAATAATTAGCATTAAGACCACCATTTGTGTATCATGTCACATTGCATAACCTGTTGTGGCCTTTTATTAAACTGAATTATCATCAGTCCCATTGCAAGTAGATGTGGTTAGACAGAGTATAAATATAGCCAGGGACGCTAAATTTATATGGTACTGGCAGATAAATTATGTGGCAGAGTTAACTAAATTATGCAGCAAGAAAAGGCAAGTTATGTGGTGAAATGCTCCAAGATTTTGTGATAATATTACTAAGTTATATTATATTATGTTTTTTTTTTTTTTTTTTCACTTTTTAACACTCTGGGCCTAGGTTGCTCCTTAGCAGTACACGTTTAACACACATATATAGCAGTATGAAACTGAAAGATGACCAGTCACCCTTTGCAAAGGGTCTTCAACTGCGCTGCAGCATCGTTTAGTACAGTTTTATCTTTTTGAGCTTGGAACATTTTTTAAATCTGCGGATTCTGCAGCAGATAATACACTGTGTGGCAAATACAGCAAATACATAATTTATTGGAAAACCCCACTGACATAAAATTGCTTACCCCAAGTGGCCCTAACTATAACACGGGAATGTGCATTGGACTGTAAAATATCAGAATATGAAATGCCCACATTTGTAACTCTGCCATACAAGTGAGAATTAATTCCGCCCAACATAATATCTTCCTTGAGATAAGTTATTTACTTTACCACAGCATCTGGCAGAAAATAGACACACACACTTAGACCCAGACTCGCAAAGGCAAATGTACACTTCTGTGTAAGTTTACTATTTTCTTTTTTGGTATTCATAAACTACCAGCTTAATTTTACTAATAGTAATTTTATGACTGCAAGGACTCCACACATAAAAAGATAAGCTGTCCTATCTTTTTATGTGCAGAGTTCTCCACCCGACTACAGCATCTCCAAAGTCATAAAGTTACCGTTAGTAAAAATAAACTCCTAGTTTGTTTAAAAAAAAAAAAAAAAAAAAAATAGTAAACTTACACAAGTGTATGTTTACCTTTGTGAACCAGGCCCTTACTCTACTAGGCAATGTAATTCCACATTAATTCTCAGGTAGTGGGGGAACATTTATGATTCCTTCGCTCTCTGGCGGCTCATCCAAAGAGGCATGCACTACCGCTATATAAATAGTAAAATAAATGCCTGATCCTAAAGTATATTACTGTGCACATCATACACAGACTAAAAAACATAAGTCTCAGAACACCCACACAGACCATAATTGAGGTGGAGAAGGCTGTTTACAGGCCTGGGTCCTAGTGTCACACTAACTGCTGCACCACTAACAGGTAAACCTCTGTCCCCACGCTCCCAACTAGAACGAGGTACCCACTGAAAGGTCGACCTGGGACTGAGCCTGAAGCCTGGCTGTGGCTCAGCTCAAGGTCCTCTTGGTACTTCGAGCCCATAACAAGCCGAGCTTTAATGCACCTTCTGTTTGCCACCCTCAGTTTACCCAGGAAGTGCCGGTTTGTCCAGAGCTTCCAGTTTTGAAACAGAACCAGACAGATTTGAGTCCTGACATTGGCTCAAGATCCTGTGATTCTGGGCAGGTCTCTGTTGCCTAAAAGAAATGAATATGACCATGTGTAAATTAAGTAGTGTTCATGTAAAGCGCTCCAGTATCTCCAGGTTCAATATCACTACGCAAAAACTGCACAAAGAGGTAAAAACAAAGCAGTAACAAAAAGGAGAGACTAATAGAAAGCCATTAAGTGGCTAATCTGTACAAAGTAAAGCCATAACACCTGGATAAATTGAAGCTCCCCCACTTAAATTGTGTGATCTAAGGCAAATATTTTATTTAACCAAAACTAGTTTTTCTTATCTGCACATGAAAGCATGTTCTAATACGTGTTTCAGAAAAACAACTTTACATAAAACCTAATGTTTGATTTAATAGACTAATGTTGCTCTATAATAATCTGGGCTACATACAAGGTCCACGTGACCGCTATCTTGCCTCTTGATTCACTAATGGCACTGTCACCAGTGTACGTAAGGGGGTAGGAATTGAGACTATGTTCATGTTTAAAAATATCACTTTTAATAAATACTTCTCAGTGCAGCAATATAAGGTGACATATTAATATTAAACCTTGTGTTAGTAATGTGTTAAAGAAATACACTTGTTTGCATTTTGAAGAGACTTTATCATGTTTTATGTGGTTTGTTGCTTGATTTACATAGCAAACATTTTCAGAGTTTAGCTCTTGCACGGGTTCTCAGAGCCAAGCCAGACTCTTTGTCCAAGACCCAGCCAGACCCTTAGCTTGGCTCTAGCTCAGCTCTCCCTGTTAATGTATTGGCTTGCCCACCTCTACCCCCACAACGTTCTACCCAGTGACAGTACCCAACTGGACTTTTTTTTTTTTTTTTTACCAACATGACCACTATTTTAATGTCAGCAGGTATAACAAAAAGAGAAAAATCAACATGTATTTTTTCCCTCTTACCAGTACATACTTAACACAATAATCATAAAATAGTGGGTTTTAAAATGTGTTCTAGAGGTTCCCTAATGATCCCTGACTGACAATTAAAGACCATGAAAAAAATATCACAAGGTACCGATGACACGGAGGAAGCACTTAACAGGTGCTTTCTCTGTGTCTTGTTCTGCTGTTACTGGGTGGGCCAAAGGTCATTTTTCAGTGGGGGTGCCCACCTGACCCCTCTAGTAGAACCAGGCCTGCTCCCAAACCCAATCTTAGTTGTTAATCCAGTAGTTATCGATTATTGTTGGTATTGGAAGTATCTACTAACTGGGCAGGAATGTTTTTTTTTTTTTTTTTCTCTAAGGTTTGTCAAAAAGGTCCCCCAGTCTCAGTTTTAGAGAAGCATCCTGCTAGCCAATATATAAGAAAGCTGGTCACTTTGGCAGTCATACTGCATTACGAGTTCAGTCTTCTATGCCTGAAACAATCTAGATACTCCTCGCAGTTGCATGTTTCCTAACATCTGCAAACCACCGCAGGACATTCTAATCATTTAATTCACTAGCTCATAGGTTCTTAACCCGTGCTCATCGGACTCTGGTTCATTAATACCATATTAATAAAGTATATATACATGCAAAGCACAATTGAAAATGTTTAAAGTGCTCAGAAATGTGAAGGATTTTGAAGCTGAAGGCAAATATTTAAGTTGATGTTTCTTGCTTTATTTGTGGCAGCTGCGCAATTGACGCAAACAGCAGGAAGGAAGAGGGATGGCCTCAAACGAAGCTCTATTATTTGTAAAAAAATAAATAAAAAAAAGACAATGCATTAGGACCAACAAAATGACAGTGATATGCTGAAATTATATTCTCTTTTAGAAATTAAATCAAATTTTTAAAAAGCTTCAGCCTTCTTATTAAATGTATTATTTTGACTTTATTTTTTTGTTTGTAAGTTAAAGAAAATATTTCATTGTTTGTTTAATGTTTACTTGTTTCTATAGTTGTGTGCATTTCTGAGGTTCAGGTGCTGCTGCTGGGTTCTCTGGCATCCAATAGTGATTCTGTGAGGATCCACAGACCTCAAAATGTAGGAAATTCCTCCACTAATTCATGACTTCCAAAAATTGCTGAACTGTACCTGTTTACTTCTCTTTGCTGAAAACAAACTTTCTTTCTACATGGGTGGCGAACCTCTCTTGTACAAGGGTGTAAAAAATGGCAATTGCCTCTAAAATAGTTATAATATTAAATATCCTTAGTCTGAACTGTGTCTGAAACCGATAGTGAAAGACTGGTACCAGGGAAGACTCTTATTTTCTTCTGGGAGGTATCACTGGTACTGGCCCCCACTCAAGAGAAATGTTGGCCTTGTTCTTTTACTGACTTCTCCTTTGAGCTTCAAATAAAAACGTTTTCCTTATAAGTTTTTCAGATAAATAAGCTATGCTAGACCTCTACGTTGAACTTCAGATAAATACGTTTTTAGCAGTTTTTAGGTGCCCATGCTCAAAGGTTCTGCCATTACTCTTTAAATTCCTCAAGTTTGTATTACAAGATTACCTTTTTAGGGTCGAGTCTGCGTTGCATGCGCTCGTGCATGCGTTTCGCATTGAGACTCTTTTGTATTTATAAAAGGGCTCAGAGCCCTGTCAACTTCACATCAGTGTTTTTTATTGGTTGGTGGGCTTCCCTAGTAAAATCTGCTTGCTTTCATTAGTCGAAGGAACGCATATGGCATGCCTTTTCCAGTGGCTAGCCCTCTTCCAGCGCAGCGACCAAGTACAGAAAACATGCGAGGCTCGCTGTTTTCCATCGGGCTCGTGGACTTATTTTTCTCTAATTTACGAGCCCGATCTCGCTTGGCAGAAGTCGAGCGCTTTACGTACTTGATTTCACTTTTTCGGGTAATGTACATAAATGCACTTTTGCCCGATAGGTGAAAAGTCGGGTTAGGAGTTTACAAAGCGATCAGCTCTAACATGAGCAAACGCGAGACCCGATGCAATTCTAAAAGCTTGTTTAATGTAGTCATTTATTTTGGGCATTTCTTAAGCACTTAAACCACACTCTTTGGTATGGTAGACATCAGTGGGAGCAGGAGGAGAAAAGGTAAACAGTTGGATTCAGCCCAAACTTTTAGCCTCACTAGAGAGTTGGCGAAGGTGAGCAAAGCCTTGAATGTGATGCAGTCTGAAGACCTGTTGAGAGGACTGATCTGTTCTTAGAGATCTGACCGGTAAGACTATAGTGAATCAGTCATGTACGTCCCCCAGGACAGTAGGTCTATTTGTATGCAACAGTGAAGAGTTGCATTTTCAAGGAATTGTTTGGGGATGATAGACTACTACAAGGTAATACATAGTCTTTCAAAAATGCATTCTATCCAAACTTCAACAAACCCAGATTCAACCACAAAACAGAAGAGCTGGAACATCTATGCTGTGTTGTGCAGTTACATTTGTATAGCACTTGATAACTTTGTCTAGGAGCCAAAGTAATTCTGATGAATAAGTATTATGTGTCTATGCACATTATTGTCCGTGACAGCCCAGGTACATAATTATAGCACTAGTTCTAGTCTAAGATGGTGAAAGCATACCTGCAGCATAGAATTACAAATGTCACTATTGGCTCCTCATTGAGTGTAGTAGCCAAGTAAATGCAAGAATAAAATTCAGAGCTCTATGCACCACCGACAAAGTTCACAGAAATCCTACAGAAGCCTACAGAAATTCACAATGCGCTACTTTCGGACCAAAAAAACACTTGTGTTAATCTAATTCTCACAAAATCAGCCAGATGAAATTTAAGCTCAGACATCCTTGGAATGTGCTAGTGGTGCATTGAAAGTAGGAAACAACCTCCCATTACTACGGAAAAATCTGAAAGTAGAATAGAGCAGGCAAGATTTCAAATTGAGTCGCAGAATGCCCCCAAAGCTGCTGACATTCACCTACATCATACCCATACTTTATATGAATACCTTAATTTGTTCACAAGGACAGCATACAAAATGTACTCAAAAGATGCCAAAAATACCTACTGTGATTATTCAGCAAGGCACGGAATACTATCTCACAAGGTGTCTGCCGAAAACTAGACATCCCACCTTACTGTTTGATTCAGCTACACCCACTACCTTGTATTCCGTATGTGGAGATGTATGTCATTAAACATAGCATACGTCCCCACCCCCACCCCCAAGTTCTGATAATCTCACTAATGCATCTTTACCATGGCTTAGGGTGTGATAAGATAGTCTCAGACTGAAACCTGACAAACTATAGCCCATGAAATCCCCCTTAACCTCTAGGCCATTTTGGAAGGAAACTGCCATCTAAAGGTAGTACACGGAATGACTGGCTAGCATAACCTTTATTAAAAGAAATAACTTTCTTAAATAAAATAAATAGGACAGCATTCCCTTCACACACCAATCCAACCATGTCTTCCCTGCTTATCAGTATCATCTATATGTACCTGACACCCTTGGGTAACCCTCAGAACTGAGCACAAGCTGAGACATTTTCAGCAGTACTGGCAACCTGTCTTGAGCACTCCAGATTGGTGGCCGAAACTACCAAGATCTCTAGAAATTACTTGCTTGAGCTGACCAACGGGGAATAACTGCAAGTAGTCGAAATGCATTAGTTGTACACCGTTCAGTCCATAAAAAACACATCCAGAATACAAACGTTTTGATTCAGTCTTTAGTCGGAACATGGGCTGCAGGATACTTGCTTGAGTGGCAAAACACTCTTCCCTGAATGGCCTCCATCTCTTGTCTATCAAAAGTATACCTTTATCCAACAGCCAATCACAGTGATACTTTATCTTACGGAATTCTATTTTGCTACTGCTTTGGGCAGCCTCGGTAGATACCCTGCTTGCAACATCTACCGTCCTTTTAGACAACTTTAAAGCTCATATCTAACTTTGCTGAGTCATCAGATCTCAAAACGTCCGATCGGTTTCAAATATGGGAATCATTTCAGCAAATTTCCTTGTTCTAACCAAAGACAATTGGTGTAAAGTTGACTCCTCTGTTGACTACTGTCCTTTTTACTGCCTCTGGCACTGCAACTGTGAAAAAGCAATTATCTGACTTTTAGCACAAAGATCTTAAAATATTTTTGCTCTGAGCCCCAAAGCAAAATGTTCTGAAGTCTGAGCCCCAGCCCTCTAAAACTTTGACGACGATAGGGGGAGCTGGGTGTGCAGGGCTCAGAGCAGGACGCAAGGGTTAGGTGAACTTTTCAGGGGTTCTCTTTCTATGGCTCCCAATCCACAATAGACATGAGACTTTTTTAAAAGATCAGATTTATTAAACAAAAATAGAAATTGTCCCAAAAAAACTCTGCTACCCATAATTGATATGTTGTAAGCCCCTGTTGCACCTGGGCTGAAATGCGATTTGCAACTGCTCCTACTGCACAAAGGATGGTGTGACCATGAGCAGCGGGATGTGTCTGTCATCCCTTTAGCACGCCATGTCTGATCATCAGTCTTGCCTTGAGTGGTGGCATTTCCCAGCGGAAACTGTCTGTCCATTTTGTAAACGGATAAAAAGGCATCCCCACATCTCTTTGACAGAATCCACTAATATGGCGCCTTTGCTCCTTCTTCTGGGCCATTATTCTTATGCGCCAGGTGTCCGGAGTACTAGGCTGTGCATGTGAATAGAAAGCGGCTAGCCGCCACCCTGTCACACCCCGGAATCGCATATTTTTCCCAAAAAATACTCAAAGGTTAAGACTGACTTTGAGATACCTCTGCCCGAAAGTGAAAGGCAGAGGAAGGACTTGTGCTGTGAAGAGAGGCCTCTTGCCTGGAACCATGTCACAACAGGCTGCATTACTTTAGTGAGACATCATAGAGCTTACAATATTCTGAATGAGAAACAACTGAAAGTAGTTACCCCTGTTCACAACCAAATGGTCTGGCAATCATCAAAAATGCAGATTTTAGTTATCAATGAGCCAAACACTCATGTTGACACAACGTACTCGATGAAATGAACTAAAACATTTTTAATTGTTCCTAAATTGTTCGCTTATTCAGTACTATCTGATCGCGTTTCAGTCTTTTTCCTTTTAAAGAAAATAAATATTGCTCACAAACCTTGGATAATCCCAAATCACCCCCTAAAGGGTCTATTTCCTGACAGGCTCTTCTGCTAAATGCCCTGCTACTTACTCCACTCTTAAATGTTCAAAGTCCATCATTGACCTGCTGCTGTTTACAAAGCCCACAGTTCGACAGGCAGGAAAATCCAATGCAGTCTAATCGAACATACTTCTCTATATTCCAGTTGTAAAGCAAAGTCTTCGTCTAACACTGCCGGAGACATTTGCTTCTTTTTCTGTGTCCCGCCTTGTTCTGTTATGCCTGGTGCACTAACTCTGCAAGAGAAACGTATAATAGATGTTCCAGATTAGGTTGGAAAAGTGTGTGTAACTGTGTCTTATTAGTAACTTTAAGGTCTGTCACAGGTTGCTTGACAGTAGCTTGTAGGATTATTTTTGTTTACTTCTGGTGTCTTGAGCCACAATACATTTCCACTAAAACTCAGTGATTCCCTTCAAGCACATGACCCTCCCTGGGTGGTGAGGTGGAGCGGTGAGTTTAATGGTGGAACTACTGTGATTTTAGAAACTCTGAGAGAGAGAGAGCATGAGACTTTAGATGACATTCGTTAATTGAATGTCAAGGAAATTCTTTAGTTTTCAAAAGAAAATGACTTTTATACAGGCAAGTCAAACTTCTACATCTACATTTTTAATGCATATCACTGAAGAACACCAGATGTGCTTAGCGGGTACTGATAAAATTACAACCCCACAAATGTTTCTAGCTTCCCCACTTGGGGCTCTGTAATTTTATGTAGCATTAAGCTTTATCATCATTTATCCTCCTTGGCGATATTGTGGGAAACTCTGGTGCAGAGGGAAACTTTTTGAGTTCCCAGAGTCAATGGAGTAGAGGAGCCTGGCAAAAGCTTTCAAAACTACAATATTGTAGGTTATGTCTCACACTTTAGTCAGTGGACACAGATTGCAGGTAACGTTTTCAGAAATGTTGTTCGGAGTAATCCTCCGTGAACATGTCAGAGTCCTAGAACACCCTCAGTGCCCACCACACAAAGTATCAACACTGCTAGAGATATTTTGTAGGTGCTTCTGGGCTCCTCTGTTTGTCCAGCGGTCACTTGGGTCCTGTCATTGGTGGCTGATTGGCAGATGTAGCTCTTGATATAGAGTCCAGAGTCTGGTAGCCACTTTATTCTTGTTTGTGGACAGTGGTTGGCTGGTGTACCAGTGCACCCTGGTACACTTGGTTTTGGCAGTCGGGTTGTCTAAGGATATAGGGCATTTGACCCCCTGTCAGAACAAAGTACTTCTACTGGCGGGGTCACCATCAGTGTGCACCAGAGTCAAGTGGCAAGTTGGCTGCTATCCATGACCACTAGAGTTGCACTTTTATCTAGGCAACCACTAGAGCTAGTATGTTCATTCCAGTCGTTTTGTAACCTGGGCAATTGCAGCTTGGCAAAGGGACCGCAGTCCAGTAGTCTGGGCCAAGATTTCTCAGAACTCAGAGTGACAGCCTCAGACATATGTAGAGGCCTCCTCTAGGTATGGTCAGGGTTGAAAATGCAGGCTCACCCTTTTGGTCTGTTTAGATGGTGGAATAGCTCCTCAACTCGGACTACATTCTTGGGTCTTGGTGATCTGGTTGGAGGTGATTGGACGGCTCCTGGGCAGTCTCTTTCTGTTAATCTCCTCCGAGTAGGTCCTTCACATCAGTTGATCTTTGGCTTTCAGTGGAACATGTCAATTTATTTTTCCAGCTCCTTGTTCATGCAAATTCTTTCAGAGGTTCAAGAATTACTTTCAGGAAATGGTCTAGACCATACCTCTAATTTCAGAAAATAAGCACAAAACACATGGCTATTTGTCCCGGCTTTTAGTGTGCCTACGCTGGAATGGCAGACGATCATTGAAGGTGGTTCATCTTAAATACCTGCCATAAACAGAGCAACTGAGTGATCTTCACTTTTTTTTCCCGAAGCACTTCAGGTGAGTCTCCCAAAAAAAAGTTCTACACTTGTAGCACAGTAATTTTGACATAAATGTCTTTAAGTTAACATTGATTTTTCTGTAGTACTCATGAAATATTCCAGTACTTGTATGGTGTGTTGCGTTTGCAGTTTAAAACATTTTATAGAAAATGTTGTATTTTTTTCTGCACACTTTACCCAAAAGTGTCTTTCCAAGGTTGATGAAGGCAGTTAAATGCAGTTTCTCATGGCCTGTAAATTTTCACGACCCCTAATGACTTATACATGCAATTAATTCTTATATTTGCTATTCTTCCCGGTTCAGCTATAATCTGTCATATTGTAATTCACAATCTCCGTGGCGCTACCATACTGAAAAAAAAAATCTTACAATGTCGATCAGTACAAAGCAGAAATAGACCAAAGTTGCAGGTCCCCCAGGCCAGTGCTACAAACCAGGTTACAGAGCCCTTACATTTCATTTTTTTACACCTTCCACTAATTTTTAGGGCATAGGTTCTCCGTTGTGTTTAATGTATGTGTGTGTGTATGTATGTATATATATGTAATTTTGCCTCTCGTTAGTTCTTATATACATTTATATTTGCCAATTTATTAAGACTTTCATATTGGAAAAAGTAAGAATTCCGCTGTCCCTCAATGCTTTTGGTAAAATGTATAATGGTGCCCTGAAACACCAGTTTTTAATTTTTAGCAAATGCATGTTTGGTGCCCACACTGTCAGTATATGTTCATCAGGAGCCCACATGGTATACTGCCAGACATGGGTAGACTCTAATTTGAATTTTCATGTGTCATTATGTCATGAAAAGGCACCATAAGCCAGGAATTACTTTATGTGTAGGATCTTATTACATAACGAGTAAACATATTTATGCCATGGATGTTTACAGTATGTGATGAATCGGTAGCATTATTTCAGGCCAAGCATTTTACCAGGTGTTGGCACCATGAGGCCTTGAATCCATAGATATAGCAAGCATTAAAACTAATAATCCAGTAACAAATTTTTTTTATCCTATGTGTGCACCCACACCAGCACTTATTTTTCTGCCTCAAGCATTTACTGTGAGCCAAAGACTCATATGGGAAAGACGGAGGAAAAGAAAAACGAAAAAGCATCACAAAGGCAGAAAGCTTCTGTAAATGGATTGAAGAGGCCCGAGGTGGCGTCATGATTAAGCTGCCTCATTGTACCGTGTTCCCACATTTAATTGCAGCAGCCACGTGTTTAAGAGGAGGGCTTTGGGCGCACCTTTTTATTTACAAATTAAGCACTGGCATACACACAAATCTGCATGCACACACAATTTCTTAATCCTGTAGTCACATTTATATTGGTTTGCATAGATATAACATAGATATAACTTTTTAAAATATTTTTTGGGGGGTCGACTGAATTAACATGAAGGACTCCAGGAGATGCTGGGGGGACCACTGGTACTACGATATTGGGGCTGTTTTTCTGTGCACTTTTTTGACAACTCATCTATATGAGGAAATAGTAGTTTATCCTCCAGCATTTCACAGAGACTGCGAGTGTACAGTCCTGCAATGCCCACTCTGCATTGAACGAATGCCTGAAACGCCCGAATCTGAAGTCTTTTTGGTGTACATATGAGTAGGCTGTCTAGTTGGAGGAACAACTAAACTGTGTTTGTGAACTGCAGTTGCTTTGGGACAAAGCACCCTTATGTGGCAATGGCTTTCCCTGTACTCCGCAGCCCGTTAAAATAATGCTTGGCATTGTCCGAATCTCCATAGCAGGCTCGCTGCGCGGTCTCATTGTGCAAGTGCAACACTGCACTGCGTTGTAAAACCCCGTGACAAGGTGGAGTTGCGTCACTCTAAGCAGCTGAAAACCAAGAACATGGGCCGTTTTCATCAGTCATCCGCTGCGGGTGAGCACACCTCTATTTATAGAACAATGTTCCCCATCTGAGCGTAATGAGGCTGTAAAGTGGCACAGAGTGATTGCGTGATTTCCTGGTTGCGCGAGACTGCAGCTCGAGGATGCAAGGTCATGACATTGGAGACTGATATTTCACAGCTCCAGTAATGGGCAGTTTTGACGGCTATTCTCTAGAACTTAACAGATCAATCTTTGAACTCTTGTCCTTGGCAAACATCTGTTCACCATTGTCACTCATTCCCCATCCCCTCGTTAAATTAATGTTTTTCGATCTGGCTAAAGAACATTTACCAGTGAGGCCTTTCACTGTTCTCCCGCATGTCTTTTAATGCTTTGCCTGGATAATTTGGCCATCACGGCTGCTTCATTTCGGGGATGGATGGCTACGTTGTCTAATTTTGATTTCCATTAGACTTTGGCAATGGCGCTTCAAGTGGTTCTTTCTTTTGTTTGAAGAGAGACAGGTTATGCTCTTGGATTACTTTGCTGACGCAGCAACATTTTTATTTCCCAGGGATTTATGGTCTCATATGTTCACACCAGAAACTAAATGTAAGCAGTAAAATATTGCTATGGTGAACATAAGGACATTCAGTCACATGTACATGGAACTATGCTAGCGCTTGTAAACTTTTAGGACCACGACCAACTTTTTAGAATAACATTTTTCTGCCCACCTAACTTCAATGGACACGAGGCAGTTGATCTTTTAATCCAACTAAAGCATGGCTTGGAACCTGCTGTCATTTACAGGCAGCACATTTGCCTTTCAAATGGCCACTGAATTTGCACAGACATACCGTCTAACCGTTAAACGTTTATTGCACACAAAACATATTGTGTGGAAATCTAGTTTTAGTGAATATTTGTCATATGTGTATCATTAGGTAAAGTGTCTTGATTTGTTTTGATCCTGCTAAAATCTTTGTTTCCATCACACGTTAGAATTACAAAAAAATTGCTTCATCTGTGAGTTCCTAACTGCTGAATGTTACAGTTCACATTTCGGTAGTTACATGTTTGTTACACAAAAAGATGGCACCCTACAGCCTTTCCTATCACTCGCCCTCTAAGGTTCACAAAATTCACTTTTCTTTTTTTCTCTTACTCCAGAGTGAGTGGAGTTTGTAAACACCAATCCCCATGTTAAATAACATAAACTGCAATTTGACAAATTACATAGCCAGTCATTTAAACATCTGTCTTTTAAACGCAGCAAATGTGACAATATAAATGCAGAATGTAAAGGCTTTTTATTTATTGCTTGAACATTTGGGACACAGCAAAAATCAACAGGCAACCCACAGTTTGGGAAACACTGAACTTCATAATGTGAGCAACAACAGCTTGTTTGATCCCCCCTGTAGATGCAAAACAGATTAACAAGGATCAAAAGATGCTTACAATCAATCTAACACAAAATATACTTTATCAGAGGCTTGGTCTCGTCCTCCTGAATTGAAGGTACTCTTCTACCCCCCCAACCAAAAATAATGTACTACCTAATTCAGTAACATGTTAACCTTAAATTGTGCAATCCATGTTATTTGTTACAGCTGTTGGAGTAAAAGGTCCCATCAGCTGCCTGAACCCGATAAAGGCTCAATTTAATTAAGTTCAAAGTTGAAGCATGTTGATGCTGTAACATTAAAGGAGATGCCACCAATGTCTGGATGTACTGACTTAAATAGTTACATTATAGCACACTGCCTACAGTATCAAACTGCTTTGGTACTGTGGTTATGTATGTAGGTATGGATGTGTGTGTATGTATTTAATATATTCATTGAAAAAAACGAAGAATAATGTAGCGTCATAGTTAGGTGAAATGTTCACTAACAACATAATGTTTTAAACTCTAAAAACACAGAAATCCAACAGTTCTCTCAGGTAGCTATAACTCCTGCCCTAAGGTAACCCAACTCGTGCACCCGCTATGAATAGTTTTCTCATCAATAATATAACTGCAAATGTTGCAGTGAAATTATCAATAATGCCAATGAAGATGTCATGACTGATTTATTATGTGGGTAAGTAGCAGTGGGTGGCCAGGGCATGAGTTATAGTTACATTAGAGCATGAGTTATAGTTTTTTGAGGTGAGTATAACTATAAGTACTGATTTTCTGTGGTTTTGTGATGGTAAAATCTGAACCTAACTATAAAGTCCCTGAATCTTATTTTTTTTTTTTTTAGTTAATTTCTGAGGGTATTTTAATTCTATTTCCTAACCACAATGCCCGTATAACCTTTGTTTTTTTTCCAGCGAATATCTAGGGATTTGTCTTTAAATGTAAAGTGATATTTAATTACAATACGTTTATCCAACTGTTGCCATGCACAGACTATAGCTGTGCAAGATGTGGGTGTGGAGGGAGCATAGGAGGGTGTTTGGCAACATCTGTGTGTCTCCATTAATCAGTACACATATCAGTTTGCTTGTGGTAGTGTGATTTTTTTTTTTGATCTTCATTAGGCCATAAGTGTTGCCGCTCTGCAGTTTTGATAATCTCTATGGGTTGTTGTTTTTTTCTAAACTGTTCTTTAAACCCTCCTACGAGTGGATTGTATCTGTGCTCATAATCTGTCAACCAAGTCTTATTTGATGAATTTATATTGATCTTGTAGTGTCAATTGAACAATTCAAACATTTTTTCATACTCGAATAAGGTGCATTGAAAAAACGCTCCTTAATGTGAAGGAAGACGAAATTTGTGTGCTACGATTGTTTCTTTTATATTGAAGAGTGCATCAGTTTACGATTATTAAGGTGCTGTAAATATTACAAAAATCTTCTCTACAATTGGTAGTGCAATTGCACCACACACATTTTGCATATTTTACTGTTTGGATAATGAAAGTTATTCCTGAATTGAGCACTAATAGTGTTTATTTTGTTGGGAATGAAAACATCCATCGAGTAGGTACAATTTGTTTTGTGTACATTTTGTATTGCATTACCCTTTTATTAATCACCTGGACTACACAGACTATGCAGTTCTGTTATGGGGAGCCTAAAGCACTTTTTGCTCTTAGGTCCCAGTCACCTCCCTCAGGCATCCTTCCTTTTCGGTCGTGGTGCTGGAGGTGAAGTATATAGAGATTGGGCAGACCCAGCTCGTTGCTGCATTCTGATTGTCCAGCGGCTAGGAAAAGCAAACAGAAGTGCGGGAATCAACGCATTTCGCTTGATGTACTCATACTAATGGTAAAACTGCAGTACTCTTATGCGGGCCCTTTTTGCAATTTTGTGCAGCCCTTCCCCCCAACCTCTCTTTCCCACCCAAAAGTCCTCCATCCTTTTAGACCATGGTGCAGGAGTTGAGAAGCGAGTGGACAAAGTCCAACACTTAGTTGCATTCTGATTGGCTAGCTGATAGATAAGAACTAATAAATTCTGGAGTTGTGAAAAGGTGTTGCATGCAGAGTGCGTTGGCACTGTGCCCTCTGTCTGGAGGACTAGTGGACCCCGGTCAGGGTCCCCTGCTCTTTCCATATGCAGCATATGCAGTATCCTTCCAGAATTAACAAACACTCTGATTTAGTCCAACTCTTTTGAAAGGCACCTAGCCACTATCTCTGTAGTCTTAAAGCTCCTTGTTTGACTTATGAGGCTGATACGGCTACAGATGGGATACCGCTTACTGTGTTGCCCATAGATGCTTCCAGCAGTGCATTTCTGAGCCTGGCAATAGCATGACTTTAGACATCGCCACTTAAGCCCTTAATAATTGACACTTGGGTATGCTTGAAATTCATGTTGCATTGTTATAACCGTAACCACGCTTGTATCATCCATTAATTCCAGAATATGGAATTTGAGCTTTTTTCTACTCAAGTTCAAGGAGGAGTCTGGGATGATGGCTCCTGTATGCATGACAAATTTTATAACTTTCCAACTACGGTACAACACTTGTTAAATAGTCTTAGATGTGTATCTGAAAATTCTATAAAATATGTATCAACTCAAAACCTAGAGAGCACAGTTCAGTGATGCAATCACATTCAAATCATTCTGTTACTAATTTACATACCGTCCTCGATAGCCGCTCACCTGAATCTAGTAGAGTTGCTGCCTGAATTAAATGTAGCAGAGCTTGAACCACGATAAGGATGCAAATCTTGACAGGCAGTGCCTTCGATTTTGCACATGCCTGGTTTCTCGAAAAATAAAAACAATTGAGGAAATGAGAAAAAAAGCAACATTTTGAATCTTTTCTATCTACTAAGTCTATGGTAAATTTAGTTGGACTCTATTCAAACTTTAAAACTGAAAATTCAGATAATCTGTGTTTAATGAAAGCAACAATTTTTCCAATTAACTGGGACAAAGAAGGATTTCAACTTGATACAGAAGACAATAGGCTGCATCCTCTGGTAAACGTGCCCGCCACAATTTTATTAGAAACGGATATTTCTACATAAAAGTATTTGGCTCAAATTCACCCACCATCAAAACCGTCACTGCAAAAACGTCTTTGTTTACCTCTGGGGCCCTGCTATTGTATTCATCGAACATTAAAAAAATAAATACCCATTCTGTGCTCCATTCTATGAACAGCAAATTAATTACTGGATCCACTTTAACATCTAGCCAGTCAGTCCGAGTTTGCCATACCGGCTCTGCCAATTTGTGTTTATGGCAGTGACCTCAAGATGTCTACTCCTGCTTAGACTTCAATCACACCTTGAAATCGAGCACCCGACAGGGCAAAATTCATCTTTGTGATGATTAAGTGCTCAACCTGGTGAATTTAAAGAATCCTCAGCTGGCTGTTGCTGCTTCTTTTAACCTTCCATTTACTCTGCTAAGGGATTCTCAACTACTAAACGAAAACCAGAGGGCAGCTGGAAGTAGCTCTGCTTAGGGGTACTCAACAAAAGTATCCCTTTAGAACTATTTTCTTTGTAATTTTAAAACACTATATGACATCTAATGGCATCAATAGCATTCAGTTTTTACTTAAACTATTATCACCCTCACACCCAGTAGTCTCGACAGTAGTCAGTTTTCTATCTGCAATGCACATGGGTCAACTGCCAATACTTTGTATTTTGTGGCATTAAGTTAAGCAAGGCTAATCATACCAAATGGGCTCACATTGTTAATGCATCAAATACATCGATCCAAGATTAAAAACAAAATCCCTTAAATAAATCATGAACGATGTGAGGCACATAAAGTAGCAGAAGGGTCAACCTCTGTTTTTGACTGAATTACAATAAAACAAAATGGTCACCCACAGTGAAGAGAACAGTTGGTCTTGGCAAGCTACTTCCATTTTTTTCTTGGCCAATAACCTCTGCTCCGAATCATATTTCAACCTGTTGACGACAAAGTCTGACCATAAGTAGCAGCTTTAAGTTTGTATCCTGGAATGTGGTGTGCTGGGCCCGATTAACTTGTGATCCGGCTATTATTGACCTCTTGAATACAAAAATTATGTAATTACTTAGAGTGTTTGTGAGTAATCAAGTCTCTTGAATCTGTCACAAGATATTGTTTTGGAATCATGCTGGACCAGACCTTCCATGAACAGAATTAGATTTATACCAAAGCAGTGCTGAAGCACATCCGTGTAGCATACTTGCTCTTTAGTATTATTACTTCTCACATGGCAAACACCCTTAAAAGCTTAAAAGTTAAATGCATTTTCACCCATTTTAAATGTTAAGTCAGAGTGATTTTTGCAATACGCAGGCAACATTATCTTGCAGGACCTTATGCCAATTGGCCTTCAAAGCATCTGGACTGCGTTAGAGCGATAAATAGTGAAAACCAATTAACGATCAATGGTTCAAGATCAGTATTTATGGTCCTTGGGCGTGGAAGTAGATGTAGGGGTGCTTGGTGCATTGGAAACCTAATGATTAGTCGGAAGAAGGACTACTGCTACTTGGGAGCATGGCTGGAAGAACGAGACTTTCATCACTCACATATAAGCCTAAAACAAAAGCTACATTTATTAAATTATGCCTTCAGGCAAGTCTACCCGCCTCAGGTAGCCTTCTCCTGTTCTAACATTTGTCAAAACAGTTAATTTCTTCGCTTTTCATGTGTCCTCTGAGCTTTTACTGCGAAGCTGGGTACTTGTTTTCAGAAAGTGCATCTCCTGGCCATGTAATTTATATTTACCACAGTCTGCATCACATGTCTATCTCAGGTTAAACTTTTATTTACTGAGGAAGGATCCTAATGTTAAATGCTGCATTTTCTAGTTAATATGTTTGTTCTAAAACCGGGCATAACAGTTCTCTAAAGTCTTGTTTGTGTGTACTGCTAGTATCCCTGGGATATGCACCTCCTGCTTTGGCGATTACATTAGCCGACAACTTACTTCGTTAGGCGTGGAAATAGTTTGATCATCCATTTCGCCTTTGCAGCATTTTAAGACTTTTGGAAAGAAAGCAATGAAAGCTTTTGCTTACTTTATAGTTTGGGTTTGTGTAAGAATAAGAAGGCTGCTAAATACCTTGAAACCTCCTGTGCAAACAGCAACTTCTCCCTTTGCTTACACCACCCCTTTATTAAATCCACAAGAAGAACGTTTCTAAGATTGATTTTGCTACACGAGGTGAAGATGTTTGCGGCTATATATGCTGTTAGACATGGTGGTCAATAAATATTATACTATATTTTTATACTGCTGATGTATGGGCAATATTTATTAAACAATATTTAATTCAAACAAAATTTTGTATTTTCCTACTTTTGCCCCTCATTCTCCATTCTGCTATGTGCAAATAATAATGTCTTATATGTGTAAATAGTATGGTGGATAATAATTACTCAGTGGGTAAAAGAATTTTACCCCAAAAGGGTTACAGTTGTTACCTCAGAGTTATCCATCATGGTAGTCTTTCACCAGAGATGTTTGGTTGACCTCCTCCCTTTTGAAATACACTTACGTTGATGCTCAAAACCTTTTTTTCCTCTTTATGAAGGTTCTTATCTTATTTTTCTCTTTATAGAGGTTCTTATTTTAATGTATTTGTTCTGAATCAGGGTGGCAAGAGGTCTTCAGCCAGTGAGATAGCAGCCACAGAGACCCTCAGTTGAAAATGTATCCAAATAATTCACGTACAGCAGCTTAATACATAACTAATCTGGGCCAAACCTTGAGAGCTGCGTCAACTGTTAATCTATCCCTCTACCTCCCTCCATTGAGTTTTAATTGTCTAGTTTTAATGTGGTTCCTTTCATATTAAATTCGGGTATGTCTCTGACTTAATGTTAACAAGACTGTAAAGTGAATGCTATACCTAGGGATGAAGCTAGCCTTTATCTTAATGTTTCAATTGTAACATGCGCGTAAGAGGGCTGAATCCATATAACATAGCCAGAAATCGGCTCTTAAATAAGGAAACTAATCTGGAAAAACCAGACAGCGACTTGTTTTGTTGGGCTTGCACAGTGATATATTCTTGGTCTGAGGAAGAGAAACAGACTTCTAGATTTGCCGACTTTAAAAGAATTGGAAAATAAGTTGGGTGGTACGAGAAAAATGCAAAAACATTTGCTGCTGAGAAAACATAGTTCTCTGCTTTAAAGTACCACTCAGCTTGCTTTGTAACTTACTTGGGATGAGTAAGTAAAATGCTATCCCCAACTTTCATTGGTGAGCTGTGTGTTTTTTTGTGTTGTTGTAAGGATTGAATACTATTTCTGGGCTTCTTGAACTGTGTTGCAAGTACCTCCAACTTGAGTTTAGCACAGTGCACCACCCTGCTCTACTTAGTGAACTTAACAGCTTAGTGCTCCCGGAGTCATGAAGCTACATCCTTTTGCGTTACCATTGGACAGCCACTCATCTTATAAAGTTGGCTGGCTTGCGCATCATTCATAGTCTCAAGCTGCTTCTGAGCCTACATTATGAATAAACTCTCATAAGCCCACAACAAGACTAGGTAGCTTGCAGTCCTTACCGTTCAGTCATCAGCTCGTTGACATGCAGTTCTGGCATATGTGATCAGTCACAGAGATATTGTGGCTGCTCACCTCCTGCACTCAATCTCTGCTCCGGTTAATAAGTCACTGCATGTTAGATAAGGGGGTTGAAGAGAACAGTTCACCACCTACTGCAGTCTACAGCAGATTTATGCTTCACTTTATTGTTGATTACTTATGCACTACTTGAATGCCACTTAAAATTCATATGTAAATGTTTAATTCTTAAGGTACATCTGGCCTGGGACCATGTTTTTGTTCATACTGCAATGCTGAAATGGAGTGATCCGGCAATACTCATTCTCTCCCAAGTACATTATTTTAAAGCAGACTCAACCCAGAGTGTTAGGGCTGCCTATGCGTTCCTATATGACGCACAGAAGTGTAGAAATAATCCTGTGCCCTTTTTTAACAGCATCATACACAGTGGACCTACAGAATCACATAAAAGGCCTATCTTAGCAGATGTTCTTCAGAGATTTAGATAATTTGGATGCCTGCATGCCAGAGGTACCGGATTGCTTGACCTGACCAGAACCATTTTTTTTTTTTGCATTTTTATACCTGAGTGACCCCCAATTAAATATTTTCCTTCAACATTGTAAACAACCGGTAAAGGATATGTGATAACCTATCTGTAAGGCATTCACAATTTAGCCATGAAACTGGATAATATGGACATGAGGGCTTTTGCACACAGTGAGTCATATTGGAGTGGAGATAATTACTGCAGACTGCACGTGTAACAAATTGGATTAGTAGTTGAGGGGATAGGTACCCTCCTCAAATAATAATAAAATCCTAATCAGGGTGAAATACTGAATTCATTAAATAAACCTGAGCTCAACCCATGGTAGCTATGGCACAGAGCAGCCAGGCTTAACTTAGAGGCAATGTATAAAATATCTATGTATTACTACACCCTAGCCAATGAGAGTAATGTTTCCTGGGGCTAGCCCTACCCACATTGGGCATTTTTAAGATCGTTGAAGTCTTCGGCCACACTAAACTTTGGATCTTAGGGCTGCAGGTGTGTGTGGTGAGTGTACTATGGTAACCCTGGTGTCCTCCCATATCTAATACTAAAATCCAGTTTAAGACAGTTGCTGTAACCCCAACAATCTCTGAGAAAGAAGTCTGGTAGGACAAAACTGAGCGTTCAGCAACCAGACAAACAGTGAATACACACAAATCAATTTACCATTCTGTTTACCTCTTCTGAAGTGTGCCCCCAAAGTCATATGAAAAACACCAGTACACACGTCAAGCAGATCTTGACACTACAGCAAGTTCTGACACAGATGTCAGCAAAAGGCCCACTGTGATGGGGTCTGGTCTGACTAGGGGGCAGGGCAAAACAAGGGTGTAGGCCTGGGTAATAGCTCCTTGTAATAGGAAGGCCTTTTTGAATTTAAACAAGTATTTTGGCACAGCCTACTGGCCATCTTGTCAAGGACACAATACATCTCCATGCCCAGTGCCTTTTGTCCTTGTCCTGGGATCAAGTTCACACATCAGTCACACCCACTGGAATGCTAATTGCTTGCTTGCAGGAAGGAGAGAGCAAAATTCAGATTTTGCTTCTAGGGATTTAAGACAGGGCAGAGGTGAGTTTTTAAACATCTTCTTACCAAAATATTTGTTACAAATCAGACTTAACCAGTGAATTTGTCTTGTGATAAATATTTTAAAAAGTTACAAAATTAGCTGTTTCCTAGGAGGAGATAACATGTATGAAACTTAATATGTGTCCTGCTTTGAGGAGCTAGTCACTGTGAAGACCTTTATATGTCCTACCTTATAAATACCGTGCACCCTCCTTTAATGGGCAGCAAGGCTTACTTTGGAGTGACATATAAATATTTAAAAATAAGGATTAGGCCTGCCAAAAGTGGTGTTATATTGACAGGTCAGATTTGCAGTTAAAACCTGCACAGCCAGGCTGCTATTCGCAAGCTTGCAGTCATGCTTACATTGTCACGGTAGTTGGTGGCACAAAAGGGGACTGCTGTCCACTTGTAACATTTAACTTACATTCCCTGGTTGCCCTTGGTTTCATGTTCCAGGGACTTGTAGATAAGTTAAATATGCCAGTTAACTGTATACAAATTTCATCATTTTGGACGGAGGAGCACGAGCACATTATCACTGGTTAACTGGAGTAAGGTCCACAATGTTCTATAGCCAGAAAAAATAGGGTTCAGAAAATCTGGGGTGGCGCTGCAGAAAGGGCAAATTTCCAACTGCATTTAACTAGCATTATCTTTCTGATCTGTACTCGGCCTCTGCTCAGTTTGTCCTGTTGTTGCAACAGAGGTACCTTTTGAGCATCCGTTACTTTCATGTGTTGAATGTCGTTAGGCAGACTTGTAGCTGATGTGCACAGTAATAATCTTATTCCTGACCTCATTCTCACACCTGGTTGTCCTTTTCCCGTCTGACCAATGGCATACAAATGCAGTGAAATAATGGCTTCTGCATAAAACATGTTTATCTTTTATGTGCTTTACTGTTTTTATTGCTGTGATCTTTTTACTTTAACTTATTCATTTGTAACACATTATCTTGTGACAGGAAGCCACTTCATAGTTCAACGTCGTTCATTAGTTAAGGTTTAACGTTTTTAGGACTTTTAAAGTCATCAGATGATGACTGTGGGCAGGGTAGGGTGAACTCGGTTAGATATTACCTATATACCAAAGTGGACATTCTCATAAGGAATATTGTGTCAAAGGCAAAGTTTCATTTGGTATGTCTAGTAAAAACATCTTTTCACACAAACAGCGAATTCAGATGTGTCTTTCAAGTTTTAGTAGGTTAAAAAACATCCTGGAGGTATGATGTTCTAGTTCTATCAACTTGCTAAAAAAAAATCTACTGAGATCTTACAATATTGGACGTGCTCTATAATTGATGAATTCTGGAGGTGTGCACCTGATCGTAGTCCGAGATAATGATGGTTTAGACAAAGGCTCAAAATGTTTAAAAAACACCGAAGGTGTTCCAGGGAGGGCAGGTTTACTGAAAATTTGAGTTTAAGAGAGATCTGAAAGTTGGATTTGGAATTGTGCAGGCTAGCTGGGTCCAACAGTGTTGTTGTGCAAAATTACCAAGGGATTTCAAGCCCACAATTTGAGGAAAATCTCCTACAACCGATGGAAAAATCCTCTATAAACAATTCCACGCAACTGGCCTTGCTTTTCAAAATCATTTAGCTCTACTTTTTCTGCAGTATATTTTTCCGACTGCAGTGTTTCTATATATGGTGCCTTTTTTCAAGGTAATACGTGGCTAGGGAAGGCTCTCCGTAATGTTATGAAATACTGTTAGAAAAGGTAGTCTTATTTTGACTCTAGCCAATACTCGGGCATCAATGTTGCAAGTTTCATAAACGTCAACACCTCTCTCTTGCGTTTTCTCAGTGTCATTGAAAAATAGATCGCCCATTAATGATAATCATAAACAGGTATAGATTGATTTGAGCTAGTGAAATTGTTTTTGATGCTAGAATAGGTGGCATTGAAAGCGTTTAAGAGATTTACTGACTCAAACTATTTCTAATGCTTTTGATGGATTATCCTGTGGCTGCCTAGTTGTACATCTCTATCATTATGCATCGGGTTGTTTGATACCACAGCTCAAAATCTGTATTTTAAATAATTTACTTAATTTCTTTCTTTTGTACAGTCACAACTTAAATATTTTCCAAAAATCTAAATTTGTTTTGATCTTTAAAAGATTTTTTGAGATTTTATGTACCTCCGGATTTGGACGTGGATTAATTTCAAAGCAACGATCTAATATCACATTTCCACCATTTTCTGGCGGCTCTATTGTTCTGTGCAAAACTGTGTCTTGCCTAGGAGTGTAATATACAGTGCCTTATGATGTGCACCCTCTTTGTTGGAAAAGTGGTAGCACTTTTGTCAGTTCTGCCTCTTTATCACTATAATCCCTTATGTACTGCTCTCCAATTAGTTGAAAGTACAATTGCCCCATTTACGTTTCCTTAAATGTTTGTGTTTTGCCCTTAACGCACAAATAATTGTATTTGGGGCCACGTTTCTTGTCTTATGTTTTTACAGTGTCCTTTTAAGGTCACATTCATAAGCTTGCTTTTTACTTCTTTTTTGTGTATGTTATCCAGTTCGTTTGTCTTCAGTTCAGTTGGACAATCTTTTAAAAATTCCAGTTGGTTATGCAACCAAAACTTTTAATCTAAGGAACTATGGTCACCTATGTTATGTGAGGTTATTTTTAAGTCTGGTCCATGTGTTAATTTTTGCTTTTATGATTATTTTAAAAATAATCAAATAAAGTTTAATGATTGAAGATCACATCCCCCTTTTATCTTTTTAATCTCATCTGGAACAATCGCCCTGGTATGGTTCTTTCCTTTGTTATGTTGCACCCAAGGGAGTTGTGAGTAGAGGAGCCTTCGGGTCTGTGGTAGTAATTCCATAGAATCTTTTCTGTCCTCTTCACCTCCCTCAAATATGTATGCAAGTGAGACTAGGAAGGGGAGGTGGTCACAGTTGCCATGAAAGATGTGCCTACTGGGAAAATGGTCCCACAGAGATGATCACAA